>NC_086321.1:138419392-138725503 GCF_036172605.1 Pelobates fuscus
TGTTGGAACATTTTCCAAATAATTTCTTCTATCAAAGGTTTACAAATAATGTCAGGAAGTATTTCTTTGGTAGTGGATGCATGGAATAGCCTTCCAGCTGAAGTGGTAGAGGTTAACACAGTGAAGGAGTTTAAGCATGCATGGGATAGGCATAAGGCTATCCTAACTATAACATAAGGCCAGGGACTAATGAAAGTATTTAGAAAATTGGGCAGACTAGATGGGATAAATTGGTTCTTATCTGCCGTCACATTCTGTTTCTAGGTTTACAAAATGTGCCATAGACTTCAATGGTGACTTCTGTAGATAAACCATTTGAAAAGTTTTTCTAACAGTATTGAATCATTTGGAAAGCTTATTAGATCAAGGTCTAAGTCTCGGAATTTAAATACATTTTTCGTTTTAATTATAATGCAAATGTCGTGAAATGTCGTGTCTGTTTGTTTATATTTTCTCCTACTTTCCCATACACTAAATATGTTTTGTGCAACACTGGAAAAATCTAGTAACCCCAAATCTAGACAATGGGGAAAGCAGGCAGGTAGAAGATTTCCGGTGTACAAATAATCGCTGCTGCTGAAGCCGATATAATAACTAACTGCTCAGACTGCTTCTAGAACTGAATTTCTATTCTTTTTTTTTTTCTGGAAACATTTGCTTCCAACATCCACTCCTACATGCAAGCAACGATACAGAATCTCCCTTCTCTTCTAGGAAACTTTAAAATCATAAACAAAACATCTACATGTACATATTTATCATGTTTTCTAGATATACATGCATTTTACATCTTGCATTAACAATATTGCTTCCAGATGCACAAGAAAACGAACAGTGACAAATAACTACAAACATATCAATAGTACAGTTTATTTTTCAAGTTGTATGTTTCTATATTATAATTTTCTTGATTACATTGAATGTCATTCCAGATTTTGCTTTGGCTTATTGAGTTTTTATAACAAATGACACCAAGAGCATAGCTACCGGATTATATTTAACAAAGTGCCAGTCCAACTGTATCTGACTTGTTTTTGTTCTGTTATATAAAGCTGCTCTATTGTATTTGCCCCAGATTTTCAGTTTAAAGACTCTCATAGAAGACTCCCCTCCTCAGTTAAAACTGGCCTGGACATCTATGGTCTGGACACCAAAAAATAGTCACAGTATTTTCTTGACTTTGTGGTTAATAACTGCGTGTTCTTCTGCATTACAACCATGTTGTATTATAAACCCCCCCCCCCCCCCCAAAAAAAAAACTCTATTTTATCTGAACTATAAAAGAGCTAAAAATGAATACAGAAGAAAAGCTGCATTCATTATGTATCCTTTGAAGAGGATATATTTGATTACAGTGGGTATCTGGGATAAAAAAAATATATATATAAAACCGTATCCCTAAAACTGTATTGTTTCTTTATGTAGGAGATAAAATGCTTTTTAAGCTTCCTTTTAAAACAATATACTTTGCATTATATTGAGCAGGTCAGGTTGCTTTCATGAGAAGCCATGTTTAATTCTGTCAAGACTCTGAAGACTAACAAAAGCAAGTAAATCTCTACAATGGGTGCGATAAGAGTTTGAGATAAGAATAAAAGGACAATGCACGATAAGACTTGTTCAAGAAAAGCAAACTCTACTGTATTTAGTATTATGTTGACCTGCCTAGTGTATGTCTTCATCTGTTATGGAGAATTTGTATAACCAAAATGTAGAATTAATAAGTAACGCTGAACAGGATTTCATGATATTGTTCAAACAAAGCATATTACACTGTTAACCATTTAAGGACAGTGACAATCGTACAAATTCTGAACCAAAACAAAACCTACATTTTTTGCAATGTCATTGATCCACTGTAATTTTCTTTAAACACACCCAAACATATTATAAATAGTTTTTAAAGGACAGAAAGTAAACCTTTTGTATACCTAACACAACATTAACTATAAATAAAATGTTAAAAAAGGTAAAGAGAAAAAAAACTTTTTTTTTCAAAACTTTGCTTACAAAATCATTTACACATTAAATGCAACTCAAAATAGTTTCACTATCAGTAGCGTCTAGGATCTAAATAAAATCTTGGTAAACGAATGCTAACCTAATACCAATTCTACCCTTAACCCTATGCTTACACTAACACTAACAAACACCTGTCTTAACCTTCTGCCTAACCTTAAATCTGCACTACCCCAGCCATGAAACCGCATTAACCATATCCCAGCTTTAACACTAACTCAACACTAACAATATCTCTACCCTGACGCTACTCCTAACGCTAACCTTAAAGGACCACTATAGTGCCAGGAAAACAAACTTGTTTTCCTGGCTCTATAGGGTCTTTGGGTCCCCCCACCCTCATGGCCCCCCTCCCGCTGGGCTGAAGGGGGAGGAAGGGGTTGAATTCTTACCTTTCTCCAGCGCCAGGCTCCCTCGGCGCTGGGGACTCTTCTCCCTCTTCCGAGTGAGAAGCGCGGAAGAGCCTCTAACGGCTGTCAATGAGACAGCCACCAGAGTCTGGATTAACCCTAATGTAAACATAGCAGTTTCTCCGAAACTGCTATGTTTACAACAGGCAGGGTTAACCCTAGATAGACCTGGCACCTAGACTACTTAATTGAGCTGAAGAGGTCTGGGTGCCTAGAGTGGTCCTTTAACACAGAGGCATTTCCTCTGCTGATTTCAGCAGAGTGATTTCCTATCTCACACAACACAGAGTTCTCTGTGAGTACCCTCTGCTGAACAGTTGCTATGCTTTTTATAAAATAAAGTATAATGTGTGCTCAGTTATAAAGTATATTATATAAAAAGTAAAAATATATATATATTATCATACCTATATATATATATATATATGTATTAAGGCAATTTGCCTGGATTTGTGGGAGGGGCTGGTTTGCTACCTCTAGCCTACTTAAGGCACTCCCCTTACCTTGCTCCTTACCATTCGAGGTCAGAGTTGAATGAGGATCCACTTCCGGGTTCTCTCAGACGCCATCTTGGTTTTCTTACCCACAAGTTTTTCTGCAGCAAGCTGTGTCCAGGAATCCTCTTGCAGGCCTTTTCCGTCCGTCCAGCTTCTTACCCGGGTCTTCGGTATAGATCGCGTCCCAGGGACTCCTAAACCGTAAGTCAGACCTACCTGTCACGCCAGGATCGGTTCCCACAGCGCACGGTACAGCACGGGTCCTCGCTTTAAGGTTTTTCTCTGCACAGTCGCATTTCAAAGCCTTTTTCGCGGCTTCAGTTCTTACAAACTGTTCGGCTAAATTATGCGTATTAGAGAAGTGATCAATTCGCACAAACTGTTTTTCCCTTGCTTCATTTAAACGATTGTCATTTCGGTTTGTGTTTTCTGGTCGGCACTTATTCATAGTATATTCTATGCACGATTGCTGTTCGCATTAAAATGCATACGGTTAAGCTATTCATGCTAACTTCTGTTTCCCTTCATTATAAGATTCAGTTATTCTGCTATGTATTCACATAGATCTTTTTCGTGAGTTACATTTCATCATTTCATGTATTTACATTTGGTTAAAAAGTTGCTTGGTTAAATAGACAGACCATTGTCATGCTATATTTAAGGTATCACTTATTACATCAAGGGTATGAAACCAGCTAACATTTCTGTATAGACCATTGGACTCGCTTACTGGAGTTTTTTTTATTTTTATTTAAATTATCCATTTCATTACAATTAAATCAGTCTACGTTACATGCCTCATTTCTTTGTTGTTAACCATGACACATAAGGATTTAATTCCTTTTCATGCATACTTGGGTTGAATCACACGTACTGATCCAACCAATCATACGTTTCCTGCACAGTAATATACATATATATATAACTTAAATGTTATGTTCCCCTTACACACCATTATTATATAACACATATGTTGTTGGTACATAGGCCACGGCCTCCCTCAGATATCTTATTAAAGCCATGCCAACATTTCTGAGTAACACATATCTATTGCATAGTATCAACATTTTAATTGCAATCATACGCAAGCAAACCTTAAAACATTGCTGCTACAGGCTATAAGTCTGTTTTCTTTCCAACAATCCACACTCATCATACTACTTTCTTTTACCCATTTCAGGCTGTCAAGCTTATATATATTTGCTCCACACAGGTTTTTCCTGTGAATTTGTCATACTACCAGGCAGTGGCGGCTCTAGACTTTGTGAGGCCTTAGGCGAAACTCAAACTTGAGGCCCCCACTAACACCTAAAGTTAAAAATAGGGGTTGCATTGTGTGTATAAGGAGCTGTTGTTGTATTTAAGGACGAGCTTGCAGCGCTGGATACAGAGAGCTAGTCTCTGTATTCATCGTTCAGAGGCTTGCAGTGTAGCGGCTCCCTGTGCCGCCGCATTATGATCTCTCTGACTGTAGTTATGGCATAATATGCAAACTAACTTAATTTGCAATAAACAAATTTAATTACCAATTATGCCAATCGTTTATACATGACTGAGGGGTATGGTTACATAGCCTTGCAGTCGTGTATACATAAGTGCCGGAATATGTATATATGAGTGTATCTGGCATTGTCTACCTATGTGTGACAGGGTTTGGGGTGAGTGTTGCACAGTTGGAGTACAGGATTGTAAGGGTTTATGTAATAGGGTGAGTGTGGCAGGGTGAAGGGGGTGAGTGGGACAGACTGATAGAGGATGAGTGACAGGGTCGGGGGGTGAGTGTGACAGTGCAAGAGAAGGTGAGTCTGACAGGGTTGATGGGGGGGTTAATGCAATAGGGTAGGTGTGGCAAAGCAAGGAGTATTGTATGGTTGCAGTGGGTGAGAGTGACAGGATTAGGAGGGGTTATGTAAGTTTGGCTGGGTGTAGGGGGCGGCATTGTGTGGGGTCTGAACTGTTTGGGAATGGTGATAGTGTATGTGAAGGGGATGTCAGTGTGTGTGGTAATGATAGGGTCCAGTTGGGGAATGACAAGGTGTGCGGTGGAAAGTTGTGACAGTGCGTGTGTGTGGGAAGGCTGTGATTGGGTGGGTGTGGGGTGACAGGGTAGAGGAGCTGTGAGAGGGTAGGAGACTTTGACAGGACAAGGGGTAGTGGGGGGGCTGGAGCAGGAGGTGGTGGGGCAGGTGGTGGTAGGGGGGCTGTGACAAGGTAGTGAGGTGGTAGGAGGACAGTAGGAGGGCAGAGGGTGGCTGGGGCAGAGGGTGGTAGGGTTCCCCTGGGGCAGGGGGGTTATGACAAAGCACGGGGTGGTAGGACGGCAGTGACAGGGTACGGGGTGGTAGGGTGGCTGTGACAGGGGGTTGCAGGAGGGCAGTGACAGGGTACGGGGTGGTAGGGAGCAGAAGGTGGTAGGGTGGCTGTGACAGGGCAGGGGATGGTAGGGGGCATAGGATGGTAGGAGGGCAGAGGGTGGTAGGAGTACAGTGACAGGGTAGTGGGGTGGTAGGAGGGCAGAGGGTGGCTGGGGCAGAGGGTGGTAGGAGGACAGTGACAGGGTAGTGGGGAGGTAGGAGGGCAGAGGGTGGCTTGGACAGGGGGTGGTAGGAGGGCAGTGACAGGGTACGGGGTGGTAGGGAGCAGAAGGTGGTAGGGTGGCTGTGACAGGGCAGGGGATGGTAGGGGGCATAGGATGGTAGGAGGGCAGAGGGTGGTAGGAGTACAGTGACAGGGTAGTGGGGTGGTAGGGGGGCAGAGGGTGGCTGGGGCAGAGGGTGGTAGGAGGACAGTGACAGGGTAGTGGGGAGGTAGGAGGGCAGAGGGTGGCTTGGGCAGGGGGTGGTAGGAGGGCAGTGACAGGGTACGGGGTGGTAGGGAGCAGAAGGTGGTAGGGTGGCTGTGACAGGGCAGGGGATGGTAGGGGGCATAGGATGGTAGGAGGGCAGAGGGTGGTAGGAGTACAGTGACAGGGTAGTGGGGTGGTAGGAGGGCAGAGGGTGGCTGGGGCAGAGGGTGGTAGGAGGACAGTGACAGGGTAGTGGGGAGGTAGGAGGGCAGAGGGTGGCTTGGGCAGGGGGTGGTAGGAGGGCAGTGACAGGGTACAGGTAGTAGGGAGCAGAGGTTGGTATGGTGGCTGTGACAGGGCAGGGGATGGTAGGGGGCATAGGATAGTAGGACGGCAGAGGGTGGTAGGGTGGCTGGGGCAGGGGGTGGTAAGAGGGCAGAGGGTGGCTGGGCCAGGGGTTGGTAGGAGGACAGAGGGTGGCTGGGATGGTAGGGGGGGCTATGACAGGGCAGGGGGTGCTAGGAGGACAGTGACAGGGTAGTAGGAGGGCAGAGGGTGGCTGGGGCAGTGGTGGTAGGGTGGCTGGGGCAGTGGTGGTGGGGTGGCTGGGGCAGTGGTGGTGGGGTGGCTGGGGCAGAGGGTGGCTGGGACAGTTGTGTTGGGGTGGCAGTGGTGGTGGGCTGGCTGGGCAGAGGGTGGCTGGGACAGTGGTGGTGGGGTGGCTGGGGCAGTGGTGATGGGTTGGCTGGGTCATTGGTGGTGGGGTGGCTGGGGCAGAGGGTGGCTGGGGCAGTGGTGGTGGGGTGGCTGGGGCAGTGGGTGGCTGGGGCAGTGGTGGTGGGGTGGCAGTGGTGGTGGGCTTGCTGGGGCAGAGGGTGGCTGGGGCAATGGTGGTGGGGTGGCTGGGGCAGTGGTGGTGGGGTGGCTGGAGCAATGGTGGTGTGGGGGCTGGGACGGAGGGTGGTAGGAGGGCAGGGTGGGGAGCGGAGGCATACCTTAGGATCCCTGGTGGTCCAGTGGGCGGCCAGGCTGTTTCCCTGGTGGTCCGGTGGGCTCCCTTTACGGTCTGCAGCTCCGCCGGGTGCAGAGCTGCAGACCACGTGGTAAGTTTAGTCTCGCGATCTCAGCCAGTCAGAGCGTTGCCGTGGTAACCCGCGGCAACGCTCTGATTGGCTGAGATCGCGAGAGCCACTCAGTCTGCAGCTCTGCGCTCGGCGGAGCTGCAGACAGGCTGGCTCTCTCCCAGGCAGGCATAGGAGGGGCCTCGCACCCGGCGGCATTAAGGGCAAGCCGCCGGGCCCCCTCCTGTGTCGGGTCCTCGGTCTCTGACCGAGGACCCGACCTGTCACACTGCCCTAAGGCGATTTAGGCGGCCGCGAGGCCCCCATAAGCGCGAGGCCTTAGGCGGCCGCCTAAATCGCCTAATTAGAGAGCCGCCTCTGCTACCAGGTACGTACACCTGCTCATATGGTATTTCTACCATACATTTCATTTCATCCCCCTAGGTTAAAGTGCTGGCAATAGGGTCACAGGCGTCCCAATAGGTATTTACCCCTTCTTGGCAATCGCCATCAGTTAGTGGTCCCGCGAGGCCAACACCCCGCCTCAAACGTTTCAGAGGCAAACACCCATCGGGCCACACGTTAGCTAGCCGCCTCGCATGTTGCATAGAGAGGGCCTCACATGTCACTCCCTTCCCCTGTTTTCTGTCTTACAGTCAGCGAGAGGCCTAAAACTCCTGCCACTACGGCCTCAATAACCCCTCACGCCAACGCATAGATAGAGCCTCTCAAGCCGCTTGGCAATTAGCAGGGCCTCATCTGTCACCAAACAAGTATAATGTTTTTGCCATCCAGCCTAGCTAGCCTGCCAGTACAATTTGGTGGTTTTCTATACTAATTAATTGTTTTGTTTATAGTATGTCTCAGGAAGGGGTAGAGGATTTCTCCCTGCCTAGCACCCCGGCTAGAGCTGTCACTCCCACACAAGGAGGAGAGCTAGCCAGTCCAGCATCGATCAGATCCTGGACGATCCCACGTATAACCACAGAATTGAGGAGACGACAAATCCCCTACCCTGCTACATCAAGGAAAGCAGAACTTTTCAAACTGCTACGCACATCTACAAATAACATGGATGCCGGGGAAGGACCTAGCCAGTCCAACCCAGGAGATATACATGCCATGATATCATCACTCATGGCGTCCATGAGCAAGGTCAAATCCAGGCTGGAGAAACTTGAGTCGGTCACCACGGCCCTTACTCTAGCAGGGCCACCCGCTGCTGCTTCACAAGCACCAGCTGACTTGCCATTAGTTGCTTCAGCCATCACCCTGGATGACCAGGAAGTTAGCCCGGCTCATATGATACCTGAGCATATAAAAAGGGATATCCTGGAAGGTAAATACGTCAACCTGGCTTCCCTGTTGATTGCCTCCCAGGATATTGTTGAGAATAAAACGTATGCTTATGATGATGTATCTGTTGTTGTCAGGTCTAGGGATGCCCGCCTAAACAGGAAACTGACTATCCCTGAATTTGTACTAGCTTTTGGTATTTACAGGGATGTCATCTGTGCGGTCTATCCCAACAGAAGAGAGGAGTTTGATTTCTATATGCACAAGCTGGTAGACCTGGGCAACAAATATGGTGGTTCAGCCTTCTATGACTACCATAGGTCTTTTTCTGCAACAGTGTCTGGAGCCTTCTCCCAGTACGGAACACGATCCAACTGGGGAAGGATTGATACCGTCATTTTTTGCAGACACTTTGCAGGTCTAAGAACACCGGCTTGTGCATACTGCTCCTCCACAGCCCATACTACAAACTTTTGTCCCAACACGGCGGACGAACATGCCTCCACGCAAGGAGCTAGTTCCTCTGGGGTTCCAGAGAAGTTGTCACGAGACAAACTGGGACGCCCAATCAAGTTTCTGGGCAAGTCCCAGATATGTAATAATTTTAATGTTGGGTCTTGTAATTACAGTGGATGTAGACTATTGCATGTCTGTTCAAAATGTTTTAGGGCACATGCAAAGACCATGTGTCCAAATAAAATGTATTCCAAGCCTTACCTAACGTCCATTAATATGCCAGTATTCACTGCATTTATGTCTCAGCAGTGTCAGCACCCATCTAGACACCTAATAGACTTTCTTATCTCTGGTTTAACAGAAGGCTTCCATACAGGTATCCTACACTTACCAGTCGGAACTCTGGAATGCCCTAATCTACAATCCGCCCAACACAACCCCACAGTGGTTGACACCCTCATAGCTCAAGAAGTGGCTGAAGGCTTCGTATTGGGGCCTTTCAAAACTCCCCCATTCACAGAATGGCGCACTAACCCCATTGGTATTGTCACAGGGAAATCTTCCCAAAAACACTCATCATTGACTTATCGGCACCCCACTCATCGGCCAAACCCAGTCTTAATTCCCTCATCCCCTCTGAGGAATTCTCCCTGCAATACACCACCATAGATCACGCCATTACCGCTATCATACAAGCAGGGGTTGGAGCCTGGCTCAGTAAGACTGACATTACCAACGCCTTTGAATTACTACCAATCCACCCCACACTGTGGCACCTGCATGGCATCAAGTGGTCCGGGAACTACAATTTTTTTCTCCCGGTTAACCTTTGGGTCCAAAAGTAGCCCAGCTATTTTTGACACATTTGCCAAAGCAAATACAGTATTACAGTACAGTATTACATTACCTGGGCGATTTCCTACTGGTCGAGGAGAACACTTCCCCTCCTACTAGTCTCAAAGCTACCACTAAGCTATTTGAGCAACTAGGTGTACCTATCTCCCCTAAGAAAACAGAGGGGCCAGACACGGTTATCACTTTTCTGGATATCCAATTAGACTCCGCCACAATGCAAGCGAGCCTACCACACGATAAGATAGTGAATGTTCAGATGCAGCATCTACCACTGGTTTTGCAGCAATTTTTGGGAACGAATGGCTTTGGGGCAGCTGGCCTTCAGCAGTTAAGGATTTGGAAGGTTTTTCCACTACCTCAGCTCTTTTTGAGATCTATCCCATCGTGGCGGCTGCCATAGCATGGGGTCATTTATGGGCAAACATGCCAGTTCGTTGCTACTCAGATAACCAGGCAACCTGTCACATCATCAACAAAAGTCGTTCCAAATCCCTTACGATCATGAGATTTCTGAGGAAACTCACTTGGGTGGCAGCTTGTCATAATTTTTTCCTATATTGTTTCCATGTTCCAGGTGTATGTAACACAGCTGCTGACAATTTGTCTCGCTTTAAATTTCAGGCGTTTCATCAAGCACTCCCGTCAGCGGCGCCCACAGCCACCATCACTCCAACATTTCAACAACTCATACTGGACTAGAAACCATCATGCAGCATAGCAGGACATTGTCCCAATTGGCACTTTCAAACAATACACACAAAACATACAACAGAGCTTTCACACTATTCAAAAGATTCCTTCTGGAACATAACATCATGCAACCATTTGTTATGACATCTTTTTGGGGGGTTTGCTTCCTTTTGCCACCTTAAAATGTCATATAACACCATCAAACTCTATCTCACTGGCATTCAACACCACATGCTAATCTTACACCCAAATAACAACAGTTTCATGGCCTCTCACCAAATTAAGACCATACTCAGAGGTATTCAGAAATCAGAACCCACACATACAGCCCAGAGGCTACCCATAGATAACCATATCTTTAAAGCATTATCTAACCTGCTTGACTTAAAACCGTTTGACACCAATACAAACTCTATCATCAAAACAGCAATATATGGGGGCGTGGCCTGGCAGCGCGCAAAGATGGACGCGTGAACTGTCGGCTCCTGCGAGGGTGATCGAAATACCGCAAACAGAATAGCGAAACTGCCGTGAACTATAAGAAAACTTACCCATCAGTGACCCTGCACAAGTATGTCACAAAGGGCCCCCCAAAAAACGAAGATGCGCCCAGCACAAACTCAAATTTCCTCCCTCACTCCGCCGCGCAATAGATTACAAGATGGCGCCAGCGGGCAGACCTCACCGACAGCGTGCTCCGACAAGAGCGACAACACATCCATATCTGTGAGGTCCACCGCCCCTGCCTCGGAACATGCGCTGCAGTGCATGCTCCAAAACCTCCAACAATCGTTGCAGGCAGAGTTCGCCAAACTGGCACAAGATGTCCGCTCAGACATCAGGGAAATCAATGAACGAGCAACCCTGTTGGAAGAAAAGACGGAGGAGATTATAAGCGCACACAACAATCTGGCTGTGGCCTGTGATACTGCAGAAGCCCGTATAATATACCTGGAGACTAAACTGGCGGATCAAGAGGATCGGGACAGGCGGAATAATATTCGCATAAGAGGGATATCGGAAGAGATTACACCACGCTGTAGGCCTTTTTAAGGCCCTATGCCCGAATCTCTCTACAGAAGAACTCAGACTGGACTGCATACATCGCCTACCGAGGCCTAAATTCCTGGCGAATACTGCATCCAGGGATGTAATCACACGATTACATTACTATACCTCAAAAGAAATGGTAATGAGAGCAGCGAGAAACCCTGACAGCATCCCTCCAGAGTTCCAACGTGTCAAGCTATTTGTGGATTTATCAGCAGTGACTCTCGCAAAACGCAAAAAATTATCGCTGATTACAAGAGCTCTTCGAGAAGCTGACATCCCTTACAAATGGGGTTATCCTACACGCATCATACTGAAGAAAAATGGAGCAGAACACCAGATCCATACGGTCGCAGACGGGAGAAGATTGCTCAAAGACTGGGATATACC
This sequence comes from Pelobates fuscus, assembly GCF_036172605.1. Lineage (NCBI taxonomy): Eukaryota > Metazoa > Chordata > Amphibia > Anura > Pelobatidae > Pelobates > Pelobates fuscus. The sequence continues at coordinate 138,430,902 of NC_086321.1, forward strand.
AGTCACCTACCAAGACACAACAACATCGACCCGATCCTCGGATAAATCACCTACGAAGATCATCAAAGATTGGTCCACAGGACCCAAACATAAATGACTATGATGTGGCATTCCTCCCACCATACCATTTAGATGCGTGAGCATAACACACCTGCCTAATGTGATATTTTTTTTTTTATAGCATGTTATCTGTTGCCCTATGCAATTCCACTCATTATAGGTAAATGTGCTACATGGTTGTTGAATACCTAGCGTATTATGACGATGACAACTGTATATAGTTAGACCACCAGTTCAGACAAATGCACATGTTCAGAAGACGTGCAATATGATTCAGATTTAACTGATAACCCCGATGATAATATATTATCTATATAGTTACTCTTATAAACTGCCTACCTATTGTACTGCCTCTTATAATATGTCACCTGCTGCCTTGAGCATTTTCAGTCAATCTCTGGGTGGGTATTGGATAGTTGCTGAGATCCCTAATATAGTAAAGCGAGGTCACCTGACCATAAGCTACATACTAGCTTAGACGAATATATATATACATGAGACGAGCTGTAAGATTTAGACCAAGTTGACAACTCCAGCACCAACACTCTTAATTTATGATCAGCTACTAACAATGTCTACCGGTGGTGCCGCCTTTTGCGATATGTGGTCTGATATCTACTGCATTACATTTCGATATATGCAAAGATGCCACAATATTACCAGAGCACATGACGCACCGGGACGTTGCTAATTGTATATGGTTAGACTACAGGCTTGGACAAATATATAAATATATATCTAGATGAGACGAGATATACGATTTGGATCTGACTGATTATCCCGATAATGATGTAACAGAGATATGGTCGATTATAGGGAATATCTACTTCATGTAATACTTTTTATAATATATTGCCTACTGTCTCATGCATTACCATTCAAGAAACGGACACATGCTATGTTGCATGTTTATTGAGATCTATAACATGGTAAGATGATGTTAATTGTATATAGTTAGGCTACTAGCTCAAACTACTGTATTTATGTGTGAACCGAGTTGTACGTTCTGAGTTCCACTGAAAGCTCCAGCGATAGCACGCTAACTTCATGGTCAGACACACCATACGTACAATTCACCCTCCCCCCTCTTAGCTCCATGGGGCTTAAGAAAATTGACCCTTACCTCTGGCCGGACGACATCCGTTCAGCCATTCTACTGTATATAGTTATTCTTCCCTTTTCCGCCCTTACTCCTTTCTCACTTCCCACCCAATCTTCCCCCACATACACTCCATATGGTCCAAGAACACGCAAGTTCCATATACCCGCTAGTTCAGACAAACATCCTGCACGACTCTTCATTTCAAAGCAAACCACACAAAGTCAAAGACATTTACGACATACTTGGCTCCTGTCCAGAAACCTACTAAGAAAAGCTCCATATTATGAGCTGCAAACTGATCCGCATATAAAATTGATTACCTTATCCACAATGCGCAGCACTCAGCTATGCACACTTACCACAGTCTCATGGCCTTAACTATTCTGTCACTAAATGTCAAAGGCTTAAACTCTCCGCATAAAAGGAGACTAGCCCTAGAGGAAGCTTGAAAATCGAAAGCCTCCATAGCTTTTTTCCAAGAGACCCATCTACTACGCTCCAAAATGCCTAAACTCTCTTCAAAACAGTATCCTATAGGCTTCCATTCAGGATATATAAAAAAAAAGAGGGGAGTCTCGATTCTATTCAGCAAAGAAGTCGCTTTCTCATTACACAAAAAGATGGGAGACAAAGAGGGCAGGTTTCTCCTCGTCCAATGACACATCAACAACGACCCTTACACACTTATTAATTTCTATGGCCCACACGACAACCAAACAGTATATCTTGATAAAATTTTAACACTAGCAGATACTCACAAATTTGGAACCCTGATAATAGGGGGAGACACAAACTTCCTTGTAGACAATGTTTTAGATTCCTCCTCAACCCTCTGCGTATCTCACAAGACCCTTACTAAGCGCACTGTTTCTACCTGTGCCATCAAGCAACTGATCCACGATTCAGGTTATGTGGACATATGGAGGATACTCCATCCCTCAGAAAAGGATTACTCCTTCCACTCACAGGTTCACAATTCCTATTCCAGGATTGATAGGTTCCTCGTACACTCGTCGCTTATCCCTCGCATCCAGGACACAAAAATTGGTCTTATAACATGGTCCGACCATGCCCCAATCACGCTCACCATATCAACTCAATATCCCAACAAAGGGAGGGGCTCCTGGCGACTAAATAACTCATTACTGAAGGACCCTGCAATTGTCGCACAAATCAACACGGAACTGGAATCATATTTCCGCACTAATAACACGGAAGATACCCCCATCCCGATAGTATGACAAGCCCACAAAGCCGTAATCAGAGGCCTGTTCATAAAATTAGCCAGCTACGCTAATAAACAAAGACAAAAAACATTCACTGATCTTATTCAACAAGTAAAACTTTTGACGCACACTAACAAAATGAACCCATCCCCAGAACTATATGAGAAACTACGACACTTACAAACCCAACTCCAAGAAATTGAACTAGACAAAACCAATTATATTTTGCAGAAGTATAAGCACAAATTCTTTGCTCACGGGAATAAGGCAGGAGCAATCCTAGCATCTAAATTAAAATCGCGAGTGTCAAACTCTAGAGTAGCGTTCTTATTAAAACCAGATAAAACCAAAATCATGAACCCACAAGACATAGTAGAAACATTTGCACAATACTATAGCTCCCTCTACAATCTTGCTGCCGATGACAACACATACACACCTTCGGGAACACAAATACAGGACTTCCTTAACTCAGTACACCTCCCAACCTTAACCTCAGCAGAAATAGAAACACTCACCAAACCAGTCTCAGAGGAAGAACTGAAAAAGGCCATTAAAAATCTGCCCGCCAATAAGTCACCTGGACCGGACGGTTTCACCAATATATACTACCAGACTTTCTCTGATACCTTAGCACCTCATTTCACCACGCTTATCAACTTTTGCTTCTCCAGCGGTGAGTTGCCGTCGGAGATGCTCCAAGCGCACATTTCGACGCTCCCCAAACCAGGTAAACCGGCAACGATGTGCCAGAACTTCAGGCCCATCTCTTTGCTTAACAGCGATACAAAAATTTATGCTAAAATAATCGCAGAACGCCTTAAACACATCCTTCAACGGATAATACACAACGACTAATCAGGTTTTATCAAACATAGACAGGGATCTGATAACACGAGAAAAATATTGAATATTATCGCCCACATGGACAAGCACAACATGGAAGGCCTTCTTCTAGCGCTGGACGCAGAGAAGGCCTTCGATAGGCTCAACTGGGACTACATGACTCACGTGCTGATCAAATTTGGATTTCCAAAGGATTATATTAGGGGCATTATGGCACTTTATTCCAACCCGTCAGCCAGAGTTTCTAACGCGGGCTTCATTTCAAATCCTTTCTCCATTACAAATGGCACCCGCCAAGGATGCCCTCTATCTCCCCTGTTATTTGTACTATCCCTGGAACCACTAGCATACAAAATCCGAACCCACACAAATATAAAAGGCGTAGACATTAACGACACAGAATCAAATTGTCGATGTTTGCAGACGACATTCTTATATCCATGACACATCCAGACATATCATTGACACATATTCTAACCACTCTGGAGGAATATAGCAACATCTCCTACTACAAACTTAACCAAACAAAAACCCAAGCTCTACCCATACGTCTTCCTTCTACCGAAATCACATCGTTAAAACGCAAATACTCATTTGATTTGAGACAATCATATCTCACATACCTGGGAGTAAAAATAGCGGGCACTCTTAGAGGAATCAACACGTGTAATCTCTCAACTTTACCACAAATGTGTAAACAGACCCTATTTAAATGGAAAGGGATTATGATATCCTGGCTAGGACGGATCAACGCCATCAAAATGATGGTATTACCGAAATTACTATACATATTCCGGATGCTGCCAATGCCTCTCTCGCCTACACTGCATAAACAAATTCAATCTATATTAACGTCTTATGTCTGGGACAAAAAGAAACCCAGGCTATCCTTGACACTTTTGCAATCCCCCAGTAAAATGGGCGGAATGGGATTCCCTAATGTGGCTATATACCACAGAGCAGCTCTACTAGAAAACGCAGTGAAACTTCATGCCCCAAAACACACGTTACAGTGGGTAGACATGGAAAATGGATATAACCCCAAATGCTCAGCGATTGACCTCATGTGGACTCCTAAACATCTTAGGGATAAACACACCACTATACTCCCACTTACTAAACACACCATACAAATTTGGGACTATCTGCACCGCTTCAGCAGGGACTCCACTAAGTTCTCCCCTTGGGCACCTATCACCTCCTTGAACTCAATATCTCCTTGGCTATCCCTCCGTAAATGGGGGGAACTGGGAATCTCCCGAGTGGCAGATTTATGCAAACAGGGACATATGCTACCTTTCCCGGAACTTCAAGCTAAATACCATCTCCCCTCGTCATTCATTTTCCCCTACATCCAATTGAAGAGTTTAATTGCAGATAGGGTAGCACCCACTCAACCCGAGCACAATACATCAGATAGCCAACACATACTCCTATACCACCGTTGTCATGAAACGCCAGTCAGAAGCAAAACCCTTACAGTATGCTACTCTTGACTATTGAACCAGGTGTCCCACCCAGAATACAAATATAGATCCCAATGGAGGGAAGAATGCACCCAATGTCCCACAGACAACCAATGGTTGACCTCACTCCAAGCCCTGAAAGGTGTTACAAACTGCTATTCCCACGTTGAAGCCCATAGAAAACTTATTTATAGGTGGTACTACACCCCGGATAGACTCCACAAAATGTTCCCCCAATCACCACCCGCCTGTTGGAGATGCAACAGTGATAAGGGAACAATGACCCACATATGGTGGGAATGCCCAGATATAAAACCGCTGTGGGAAGAAACGCAGCACATATGGAACAAACTGGGAATAACAATGCCCCCAATTACGCCTAAACTAGCTATTTTTCCTACTACCCCCAGATACTATGTCCCGAACGGACAACCATGTCCTAATGTTGACAATATTAGCCACAAGGAACGTAATCGCATGCCACTGGAAACAGCACGGATGCCCACCTCCCATACTGATATGGCACAAAACCAGGCAATTTCTCAGATATGATGTCATGACTGCCAACACACTCAAACAGTCTTATGTGACAAAGTTGAACTGGCAGAGATGGAAGGAGATAGAAATAAAGACGGGGCTGCAGAAAACACCCCCCCCCAACTAAGTAAATGAGACTAGAAGTAACCATGTAACCACTCTATTCCACAAGACGTATGATAATAGATCACAACACATGAAAGTGAACTGACAGCTCGTACATAAGGAATTGTTCCGAGGATAGTGATTAAAACAACAAGACGATCAGGTTACCATACAGCATATCTAGGCCCCCCCTAGTTGATCTAGTTGATCCATTGACACAACAAGATGTAATCTCCCTACGCTAAGCATTACCAAAGAAGGGTATTAAGGTCATTGACAATCATTCAGACAGCATATGATAGCATTAACAGCACAACATTGGTAGAGGTTACAACAATAACGTCACCCAATGGGCCAGAGTGATTTCGGCTGCGAGTACCAGAACACCATAAATTGCTCTGAAGCCCATTGTCTTGCTAAGAATGTGAACTCAAATGCAGCTCATTTTGTTTATAGATAATGTGATTCATTAGGGAAAGCCTATATTTTTAATATAAGGAGTAGTTCTCCGACAATCTACCAAACCACCTAACCACATAATCCTCTAAACTCCTAGATGTCTACGCTGTCCTCCTTGGTATGTATGTAGTTACTCATGTTTTGTAGAACACATATAATCAGTAACAGTACGCCTTGACACTACAGGAAGATCTTATGATCCTGATGTTGACAACCTGTACAATTATGAATGCCGAAAACCTGTACAATGTATACATGCGATTATTTGTGCACTCACACTGGATATATCTGCTGTATTGGATTATATATATGTGATGTATGTCCCCCCATTTTTTCCCTTCTTCCCTTCTGTACCCCATCCACTGAAAACCTCAATAAAATACAAGTTATAAAAAAAAACAGCAATATACATAGCTTTCTATGGATTTCTAAGACCGAGAGAATTCACTACAACCTCCACTACCCAAACTACTCCTTTCCTCCTCTATTCCCACTTGACAAAACATATGGATCATTACATCCTGACTTTACCTCACTCCAAAACCAGTCAGCACATACCCGTAAACATTCCGTACTATCCCACGACAACAGATGGTGTCCAGTCAGGGTTCTTGATGTCTACATACAGCATCATAACTTACTACCCTCACAACCATTACTACAGCTGCAAGGTTCAGTACTCACCACTACAACCTTCATGACCTACGTCAGGTCTTTGCTCACACAACTGGGCCTCAACGCAGCCAACTACTCAGGGCACTCCTTTCGTATAGGAGCCGAGTCCACAGCCTCCAGTGTAAACATCCCAACTCATGTTATCAAAACACTGGGGCGCTGGAAGTCATCCGCTTACTCATGGTACATACCTAACCCAGTACAAGAATTAAGGGACGCTTTCAAAAACATGTCTGGTTGATAAAATGTATATGTATTGGTTGTCTGTAATAAATTTGATTACTTAATTTTTGCCCTCTTCTTTCTCAGGCCTACCTCATCGTCGGTTCCGGCACACCACAACCGACTTGCTCTTTTTATCTATGGTATTTCACACTGTACTATCATAAGCACCTAACACAAGTATTTAGGCAATTTGCCTGGATTTGTGGGAGGGGCTGGTTTGCTACCTCTAACCTACTTAAGGCACTCCCCTTACCTTGCTCCTTACCATTCGAGGTCAGAGTTGAATGACCCTCCCACCACACCACATTTTAACATTTATTTCCTTTCTATTTCTTTTCCTGGGTAGGCCCTCTTCTTTCTCAGGCCTACCTCATCGTCGGTTCCGGCACACCACAACCGACTTGCTCTTTTTATTAACCTACATTTATCTATTTCACACTGTACTATCATAAGCACCTAACACAAATATATATATATATATATATATATATATATATATATATATACCTATATATTGTACAAGTACCTCTAGAACCTTAAAAAAAGTTGGACCTTCTATGCCAGACACCCTCTTAAATTTGTTAAATAAATAACACTTGTTAGACAATCATATTTAGTGTGTTAGATAATCGTATTTTAATGTGTGCATATAGCATAAAGGAATCTGTATGAATGCATATTTGACTGTATATTTGAATGTTGTCCAAGTGCTTGTTACGATAAAAAACTGAATTTGCACAACTTTATACTTTTTTTCTTTAACTGTATTTTAGTTAATTAATTTGTACATACCACAGGGCAGCATTTTCATCTGCCTCCTATTAATATGGGTGTGTGCCCAAAAAACACCAAAACCCTTAATGTCCCTCCTTATTTTTTCCCTCTACTGCTTTCCCACATTTCTTTCTGCGTTATCCCATTTGTGTTGTTTATCCTTTACACCCCTATAACAGTACACCACAATAAAATCTTCTGAAAAGAAAATAACTAAATATGATTTTCTAATTTTTTACGTCAGTAACTGCCAAGTTCTAGCATGTCTGGTGCAAGTGCACTGTCTACACCGTCAGTAGTTTCAATATTGCCTCTCCCCAACCCTGACACTGGTACATGGCTGAGCTGTTTGGGAGATGGGGACAAGGATATGTCATGCTTCATGTCCCCGTCTTACTCAACACGCAAGGATATGTCATGCTTCATGTCCCCGTCTTATTCAACACAGCCGCTGCCACTCACCAGTGTGAAAGCTTAGTAGAGGCAGCTCAGTTGTGCTACACAAGAAGTGTAATACCTTTTATAATAAACGTTCATCACAATATTGCTCTGGTCAATCTTATTTTCAGTTACGCTGAACTACAGATATTACACAGTTGCCAAAATCAACTACCAACATCAATCAGGGGTGTAATGTTGATGCACACATGATGTATATAGTACTTGCACTAGTGTCCTGTTACTCTCCAATTACATGATTTTTTTAAGAGGTGCTGGAAACTCATTGAAAAAGTACTAAATTACTTAATTTATTTTAAACATATTAAGATAGCAAACTCTTCTCTTGAACAAGTCTATATAACCTGCTATTGCACACTACAGAAAAAAAATGTCCTATAAATTGTATCTACACTTTGACATTTATTACAATGCAACTGATGAGTAACCAAACCAGTTATGAACAAATCTGAAATACCTAACTAAACATAATATGTATCAGATTAAATTTGTATTTGACATTTTGATTGTCAAGAACTGCCTAAAATAAAAAATATTAATAGTGGTTTAAATTGCATTCTACAATCACACATGAAACAATAGATGAAAATGATAACTGTGTTCTGTGGATTTGAAAGATTATATCTCTGTCCTTTGTCCTGCGGTGGACAGAAGGCATCTTGCTATGCTACACACAGCTGGGTGTGCAGAGATAGCAAACTGAGGTCACACACTGAGCTGCAACACTATTTGAAGATTGAAGAATTGGGAAAATAAAGTAAATACACTGTTTCTAATGTTCTGAAATTAAACGACTTGGAAGAACTAATCTGTATCTTTTTGTACTGCAGAATACAGAATTTGATTCATATTATTCACAGCAAGGCTCTGTTAGAAATATTTGCATATATATTTTTATACAATATATCTTCATTTTTTTTAAATGTATTATATAAATATATATTTATGCTAGGGATACCAGGGATGTAAATCTTATACTTTTTGCTGCTATATATTCTGTACATTTTCTTTATAACTTAGCAAATTTAGGGAAGTCCAATATTGTAAATCCATGGCCTGCTAAGTATAGCCCGTGACTATCCTATGACCAGCGTGCATAGATGATCACAGGTGAAGGGTACATGTGAATGGTCGGACTTTTACACAGTTATATCACTGTTTGTTTTTCTTCAGTTGATTCAGAATAAACTATTTTGTATCAGTTCTGGCGACAGCATTAAAAGGCAGGGCTATCTATTATGTGCCAGTTGGCACAGCAATATAACACAGCATTGTACCATCACACATATAACTGTGAGGCACAAAACTGGGTCAGAGGAGGTTGACAGGGAGGGTATGCCAATGAAGCATAATGATAGTCCAGGGGTCCCGAATTAAGACTGTCTCCCCTGATTTGTGAGACATGCACTATTCTGTTCCATCCTATCTCAGGCACATGTAGCTGTGCCCACCAGAATACTGAGGAAACTGCTGGTACACTTATATTTTTAATCACTACCTTATTGGAAAGTGAAGAACCTAAAATGTGCAGTGGTGACAGGCCTTTGCCTTCCATAGCATACTCTATTTTAATAGAACAGTAAACCCCAGCCCACAGCAGTGAGATTAGAAAGATCAATCTTCCTAGGTTTGTATCACTGATTTCAGTTATTGGCCTGTCTCTAGCGTTGAGCACCCTCTCTAACACCTGCAGCAGACAGACTGAGAGTTTTGCTTGTCTGGCATTTCCAGTCAAAATGGCCCGGGGCAAGAGTTATGTCATTTAAATCTTGTCATCGTGTGTAGGCTGGGAGCAGACTTACACTCCCTTTTCTGCCAGGTTTTGTCTGCTTTTTATTTTGACATTTTTGTACTGTGAGATTCACACAATAAAACAGCACACCCAGGCTGTCTGAGAGGTGACCCACACAGCCAAAGGCAAAAAATGATACACATAATTCAAGCACTCGATTTCTGCAATGTCTGCAAGCTATACTGTAACAATATCATTCTCAATACTGGTTACTGTGTTCTCAGTATAAAGTGACACGATTTTAATGTGAACTGAGGATACTTCCAGGGTTATTTACTAAAATGTGAATTGTTATGGACCCATAGTGAATTAAAAGCATATTTCAAAGTATGAAACAAAATAGCTGCAATTTGGCTTTGTTTTTATATTGGCTATTTTATATGTTTTAAATTCACTTTGAATTGTCTCTGAATTCCTTACAATTCTTCAGTGTACAAATCTGTTAAGAAAACAATATTCAAAAAAATAAATAAAACAAATAGGAGGAATAACCGGCCCCACATATATCATCTAGAGGACCTTATGAATTTCTATATACTATTATCGAGAGGATAAAAATATTAATTTAAACATTAGTTGTATTATCCTTACATTACTACAGTGAGGGGGAGAGTATTTGATCCACTGCTGATTTTGAACGTTTGCCCACTGACAAAGAAATGATCAGTCTATAATTTTAATGGTAGGTGTATTTTAACAGTGAGAGACAGAATAACAAAAAAAAATCCAGAAAAACTCATGTCAAAAAAGTTATAAATTGATTTGCATGTCAATGAGTGAAATAAGTATTTGACCCCTTTGACTTAGTATCTGGTGGCAAAACCCTTGTTGGCAACCACAGAGGTCAGACGTTTCTTGTAGCTGGCCACCAGGTTTGCACACGTCTCAGGAGGGATTTTGTTCGACTACTTTTTGCAGATTTCTCTCAAAGTCTCAAACTTTCTCTCAAACCAAGTGCTCAATAGATAGATATATAGATAGATAGATAGATTGATAGATTACAAATGTATACAGAATAAATAGCAGCTCTGACACGCCTGTGTGGGAATACTCCTTTATCCACACTAAAATTAAAACATAGTAGTAGAAATTCATTCATTTTATTGACAATAATTATAGGTAGGGCAATAAACAAATAAATGTTTAATTATACATTCTGATTGCAGTGAATTTTCAATAAACCAGTCAATTATAGTGATATACAGGAAAATATAAATCTATTCTCCAAGATGGCTACCTTGTGATTCAAATGTCTCTTTGCCACAACTCAAAATGTCACTGTGTTGCAAATAAAGCACATATTGTAAGCTAAACAACATCTGTCTGAATTTCCAAATCATGAAAAATACAATTGAACTGCTATTATGTTATTTCCACCGCTTTTGAATGCACTGAATCCCTAATTATTTTGAAATGGAAAAATACATGAACAAGGAGCCTTTGCTTTAACTTTTCATTAAAGACACTAATTACTACTGAGTACATCTCTGAACAAAGGCACCACACCTAGTTTAAGCAGCCCGAACAGCAGTGTCTTTTTGACAGCGCGTATTATCCAGATGATACCCACAGTCACATGAAAGTCTTATTGCCTTTTCAAGCTCTGTATTTCCTCTGCAGTTTTGTTCTCCTTTTTTTTCCGTGATAAATAATTAATATCTTGTTTTGTGGATCTGCTCAACAACCGCTCAAACACAGCACAAGACACTGAGTTCTTTTTTCTTTAAGAGGTGTTACACTCCCAACATGGTGAAAGCCAGACCCAGAATGAATTGTTAGATACAGTTTTTTTGATATGTGATAAGATTTAGTAGCACCAATGATGAAAGTGTACTTCCTGTTGAATAAAACAAGGGTTGAGGACTGACACTCACCTCAGAATTGAAACATATTTTAAGGGCTGCTATTTTCTGTATAACAGGAAACTGGTTTTTGCATATAGGGTTATTTAGTAAACTGAGAATTCCAATTGAATTCAAAGTGATTTTAAATTTAATGCAAACATAACCAAAGTGGAATGATTCCATGTTGTCTCTTTTAGTCTAAATTTTAAATTCAGTTTGTATTCTCACTTTAGTAAATAACTATGATAGCTTTATCCTAGCAACTCATATGGTCCAAATGAGTAAATACCACATTTTGCAAAACTATCTGGCAGCATATAGGACCACCCTAAGGACCAGTAATAGATATTTCATATAGTATAGGGTACTATATACATTAAGCCTGGCCACCCTCTTGTCTTCTGGCATATTTTCATACAATAAGCCTGGCCACCCTAAGGACCATATTTTATATAGTATAGGATACTCATAGTTCTGCAAAATCCCGATATTGTTCACGCTATTTGCCCTGAATTAAACTGGACAGAATGCTGCAGCATGGCTGCAATCTGGACCCAGACATTTTCATGTCTCCAGTGTTACCACAATGCTGCCGTGCATCGCACTGCCGTCAATTCTATTGCTCTTGATTCATACACATTGACATTTAAGTGTTTTTACAACACAGAGTTCCGTGTTATTCAATCGACATATGTTTTTGCATCATTTTTGATGCAGACCAATAGTGAAGACTCTGTGGCTATATGAGGGCTTTCCTGACCTCTTTGTCCTGTCACGATCCCTGTTACCTGAGAATGTGTTATGACTTTAGGAACTTATTATAACAGTTAAATCTTCACCTAGTGCCACACCATTATTACCAGAGCAGAGTATGAAGAAAGTTCCGGGCACACAAGAGTATATCCAAACTGAAGAGTCTTTATCAAGCCATTATGATGAGTCAAAATGTTGAGTCGAAACATTGCCCTTTATGTCCAATTAAATCTAAATGTACCCTTGTACGTCCAGACCTCTCTTATTACTCTGGGGTATTTAGCCTTGACAGTCATGAACAGGAGCTAATTTTCTGTCCCTACTGGATCTGTGAACTTATTTACTTCCCAGTTGGAAATATTACATTGCAATGGATTTAATTGTTAATGTGGAATCATGACAGATGATGATTTGATTTTTGTCTTCAGAAACTGGTCATCATCTCCTTTGGGGTACCCTAGGCTCAGTGTTATCAACAGTATTGCATAGGATCTATATCAGGTACTTATACTTTATCTGGAGCTCTTGCAGACTATTTTATTTAGCCTAAATCTTAACACAATGGTGTCTTTGTTGGCCTCAGAACTTTTTGCAAGTGATAATCCGCAAACTAGCTTACACTCAGATAATAGCTTTGTAATATTGTATCTGGGCTTGTGCCAGTGTTCATCTATGATCTGCATCTTATTCTGTGCTGAAAATATTACTGAGTTCATAAGGGGGGCCAACCTCTGACATGACAGCTGCTCTCCATTACAATTACCAACACGTTGAACAACTTCCGGGCATGTCAAGATTTGTAGCCTGCAACAGCTGGAGCGTCGGGAGCTTACCACCCAAGGAAATACTGCAGACACTTGCAATGATACTGTATACATTGAGATAGAGATAGCTTCAATAAGGGATAGCATGTTTTGAGAAGTTAAACATGGATAACAATGTTTGGGAGTTTTGTCTTTTCTTTTATTCTTTCTTATTATTGCAAGATGTCTTGCGAGGAAACAACATTTTCACATTTAATATAATATAAATATTAATAAAAAAAGTATATAATCATTTTTGCCTATGCCGATAATTTTTGTCTATGTTTAACTGCTTTGCGTTTCATCCACATGTGCACATGAGGCATGTCATACTGAAACATATATTGCATTTGGATATGTGAGGACATAATGTGTCAAGAATTAATTTTCTACATTTTTGGTTATAAGGATGTTTTCCTGATTCCATTTTCTGAAAAATCCTGTAGAATGATCTATAGTGACTCTTAAACCTCTAAAATTCTCCTCCTTAGAAACCTATAAGAAAAAATAATAATTGGGAACTGTTATTTCTCTAGAAGACACACTGTTGGTGGATAAATATTAAAAATCAGCTATAACTTGTGTTTTTGTTTTTTTAATTTAATTTAATGTTCAGTTTTCTTTTTTTATATGTGTACAAAGGATTTAGCAACAATCCATTTCAGCTCAGGCATAGACAGGGCACACAATACTATTGTTTCAAACAAAACATTGCTTCTGTTTCTCCTATCCTATGCGTTTAGTGCTGACATGCAGGTGCACAAGGCAGAGCTTCTAACAGTCACTGACATGGAGCCAAGACATACATGTTTATTTCCAGGATACAGGTAAATACACCATTGTGAATTACGGCATGCCATTTTATTTTTCACACTTCACAAGCATATCTGTTAAATATAGGAGAGATGTGAATATATGAAGAGAAATGCTTCAGACTTGAGAAAGGTTATCCCGAAAGCTTGTCATTAAAAAATTCTGTTAGTCCAATAAAAAAAGGTATTACAAGATACAAATTGTATCTGTTTTTTACATCTATATATATATATATATATATATAAACTGTAGAGTACTGATTCTCAATACACAGCACTGACATCTAGCAAATAAAAAAGTATTGAAACCTGAATGTTTTCACCTCTTCTAGACGCACAGTGTATTATGAGCCGATCATAGGGCAACAGTTGCATAATGCAACTCCTTCCTTCAATGCTTAGATGCAATGATATCTATAATGTGTGTGTGTGTGTGTGTGTGTATGTATTAACACAAGCCTTCTTTAATTAGAATAGATGCCAATGAAAAGAGCTATTGGCACTAAACATGTATATACTATAGTACTCTCATATTTTAAATAGTTTAAAGTAGATGTTAAAATGCAACTAGCTGCAACAGAAGTAATTTTGTTAGATACTTTAACCAAGTATGTTTATCAAGGCAAGTCATTTCATCTTAAAGGAACACTCAAGAACCAAAATCACTTGTTGCTAGATGCATATGGGCATGGACATCAATTTTGTTTTTCTGAATCTCTTTTGGAGCATTTTTACAAAAGCAAGGCTCTAGCTGGTACTCATAGCCAGTCCCCTCTTCATCCACAGTGATATTGTGTTGCAATGTGTCAAAAAGACCAATAGCTTCAGCCCAAGGGTAATTTTGTTTGGCCCCTCCCACATATATTGACTTTCTAAAACCAGCCGATTACCATACCCTAAGTCCATATCTAACACCTAGTGTGTTCTATAGTTTGAGTGCTGGGGATAATACCTCCTTTATATTTATTTAATTTAATTCATTTTTAATTTTAATTATTTTTTAATATTATTTTAGTTTATATGTCCCTGACCTGGCTACTGATTTTTTTTTTCTCCTAGTCGGAGCTAAGATACCTGTAATGCTGATACTTCATATTTCTAGCCTGAGATTTAAGCCTGGCCACTCTTATGGCATGTAATATGCCCATCTATCTGTGACTTTGGTAGGTTTGCGTATCTATATGTTGCTGAGGATCCAATCGTAACCTGACTATACAAAAGGGGCATTATGGATCTTGCAGGTATAAGGCAGCAATTAGCTTCGTTTCAGGCTAGGTTGGAGAAACAGGACCACATGATGGACTAGATAGCCCAGGATCGCAAGGCTCTCTTGGCTAGTATCCTAGCATTCCCTCAGCTCCTGTTGATCAATAGGCTGTTATAGCCTATAATCAGATGAAAGTGGAGGCAAAAGTCTCACTTTGCCTCTTTCTAAGCCTACGCCATATGATGGTGGTGATCCACTGTGGTGGAATCTCGGTAAAAATAAATTTAGTAGGCCGAGATTACCACGTGGCATGTGTACGTGCATATGCTGACGTATCGATCAGTTGGTTGCACGAGGCAAGATACGATCAGTAGTGTACGGAGCATGTGCAAGAATACAGGATGTAGTATTCCCCCTCCTCCATTGTGCTGGACAAGCCATGCGGTCAAGCAGGAAGTTAATTCTTATTTGTATTGATTGGTCAAGAGAATGTGCGGGTGGAGCTTAATATGGGAGGAGTTATGTGCCTATATAAGGAGCCTGCACTATTGTCCGGGGCTCAGAACTTGTGGTATTTTGGTGACGCTAGTCCCTCTGAGTCCCGATCGGTGATCCAATAAAGAATCTCTTCCTTCCTGAAGAAACCTGTGTCCATCTCTCTGTGCTTCGCTTCCGTCAGTTTCTCCGGTATCATTTGGTGCATTGGCCGGGAAGCTCATCGTTCAACGGTAGCTGAGAGGCAGAGGCGTGAGACGGTCTATCTTTGCCCACGTTCTCTACGGCTGCACCCCTGAACTTCTGCGTGGACCTCCCTTCATCTCGGCGCCACTGGTCTGTTGTCCAGGAGATCATCGGCCTCTACGTGAGAAGTGCTGGGGTGTCCCCGTCGATGAGTGTGAACTCAGGTTCAGGAACGAGGAGGTAAGACAACTGCTGTTTTAGACGGCAGACCCACTACGGGTATACCGATTGTGCGGTAGGCCCATAAGGGGTTATTTGTGTATGGAATCTGCCCCCTCTGTCGGAGGGAAGGAGCGAAGGCGCACCGCTCAATCGAACGCTCTTTAGTCAGACCGTTTGATTTGGTTAGTCAGGCGGGGTCCTGTGTAAATAGCCCTAGCCGGACACCGGTGTCTTGTCTAGACTAGCGTTCTAGGGTGTATATTACGTTCGCTAGGTCGGAGGGACCGGGAGACTAAGCGGCGCCTGTGTAAATTCGGTTCGCTAGCTCTCAACCTATCTTGGCTAAGTGGGAAGGCGTGTAAATTTGGAACCCACTAGATTTTTGATAGTAATCGACTAAGAGGCGCCTGTGTAAATTCGGTCCTCTAGCTCGCTATATGTGGTGCTTGGGCAGTGTGGCTAACCAAAACGGGTGTATATAGTTTTAGGTAGTCCATCAAGGTACTGGCCAATAGTTTAGTTGGGAATTGTAAATGTGATAAAGATTGTTTAGTAAAGTGTATATCTTGTTAGATAGCGCGAGCTCAGCCGTCTAGCGAGAGTGTTAATAGTGTGTTGCTGTATTATAGTGCACGGTACCATAACCCTGTATATTTACTGACACTGTATATAAGTACTAATCATTGTCGTCCATTGCATGTTTAACACCATAACCACTAATAATTGTATTGTGACCTTAACTTGTGCTTTGACCTATGCTAACCGTACTGTAACCGCTATTTGTAAAAGACGATGTTACTGGGGTGTGTTATAGACGGGTAATTCGTATATAGAGAATTATAGCGTGGGTGACTGTATAGTTTCGCCAAAGGGCATAATATTGATTATCTAGTGACTGGTGTAACAGCTGTGTGTGTACGGGAATTCCCTGAGTGTTTATTGTGTTATTGTATACGTTTCACTTGGTAACTGTACCACGTGGTGCTGTTGCCAGAGGAAACGGGTGTGACTGTTGAATAGTACGCGTGTATAGTATTCGTTGTCGACGACGTTCCATTGTTAAGTATGGGTGCGTCGCAGTCAATGATTCCGGATCCCTTAGGTTGTATGGTGAAGAATTTTAAAAAGGGATTTAAAACCTGTGATTTGGGGGTTAAAATGTCTCCTGTACGTTTGGTCACTTTGTGCACTAGGGAGTGGTCTACTTTGGTTGCGGCATGGCCGCCACGTGGCAGTTTGGATCCAACTCTGGTACAGCGCTTACACGTGGCTGTATCGGGTAGGCCTGAACTTTACGGCCAGTTTCCTTATATTGATTGTTGGAGACAGGCCGTAAATGACTCGCCAAAATGGCTTCAGACATGCCACGAGGAGCAATGTCGCCTCATGGTAGCTAGGACTTGTTTGTCCACTAGGACTGGTGTTAGGCCCATTTTGGACACGCCCCCTGAGTCCGAGATCCCTTTGCCGCCCCCTTACTTTCCGTTAAGAGGAAGTGACGCAAATGCAGGAAGTCCTGCAACCCTCCCCTCATTACCCTCATCCACTTCCGCTTCCTCCTCCAGTACAGAATCCACCCCCCCTCGTACTAAATCTCCCCTTCCGGAATCAGAACCAACCCCCATTAAATCCGAATATCCTGATTTGGCGCCACTTCAGACTTCCGGTCAAGCTTCTTCTAGCTCGGCTCGAAGTGTTTTATTTACAACCTTTTCCCAAAACCAAGCTCCCACATCCCCATACCCTATTTCTCCCCGACTGGAACCTATGACTGACGCCCCTCCACGTAGCCCCATACAGACCCGACAACTGACCGGTGCCCAACAATTAAAACACTATCAGATGCCTCTTCGTCTGAATCCTGGGTCAGCCTATATCGATGCCGCAGGCCAAATGGCACATGCTGACCCAGTCTTTGTATATGTCCCATTCACGACAACCGATCTCTTAAATTGGAAGACCCACAATTCCTCGTATACTGAGAAACCACAAGCTATGACTGATCTGTTCACCTCAATAGTACAGACACATAACCCGACATGGGCTGATTGCCAGCAATTATTAATGACTTTATTCAACAATGAGGAAAGGACAAGAATTAATCAAGCGGCCATTAAAGCACTAGAGGATAAAGCCCGTACTTTAAACCAAGCCAATCCATCAGCATGGGCCGCAACACATTATCCCAACACCGATCCCGATTGGAATGTAAATGGTGCTGATATGGTTCAACTCAGAGCCTATAGAGACGCTATAATTGCTGGCATGAAAGCCGGAGGAAAGAAAGCCATTAATATGTCGAAGACAGTTGAGGTGATTCAGAAAAGTGATGAAGCGCCCAGTGTCTTTTATGACCGATTATTGGAGGCATACCGCTTGTATACCCCCTTTAATCCGGAAGACGCAGATAATTCCCGAATGGTGAACTCCGCCTTTGCCAGCCAAGCTTACGGAGATATTAAGCGCAAGCTACAGAAGTTAGAAGGGTTTGCGGGTATGTCCATTACCCAACTAATGGAGGTAGCGAATAAGGTATACATGAATAGGGAAACAGAAAGTAAGAAAGAAGAAGAGCGCAAGATGCGTAGAAAGGCAGACATGCTAGCGGTAGCGATCGCAGGCGTAGATAGACGGGGCCCAGATAGAGGCGATAGTAGATGGAATAGGGAGCCTTTGAGTAGGAATCAGTGCGCGTATTGCAAGGAAGAAGGGCATTGGAGGAACGAATGTCCACAAAGAGAGCAGTACGAGAGAGACCAACCCAGGGCAGGTTACGGAAACTTTAGAGGCAGAGCGAGAGGTAGAGGAGGCCCCGGAGGGAGTAATGGTAATAGAGGGAGCAATGGGAACAGAGGAAGTGTTAGGGAAGATAGGTATATCCCAGCAGCGCAAAGGTCCCGCGATAGAGAAGGCAGGGACTTTGTAGGATTGGCTGACACGGTCATGGAGGACTATTGATACCGACCGGGCTCCATCCCCCTTGGTCGAGCGGAGCCTATGGTCGATGTATCAATAGGGGGAAAGAGGAGTGCGTTCATGATCGACACTGGTGCTGAACATTCAGTGGTGACTAATCTAGTTGCTCCTCCATCTGGAAGGACTATTACTGTAATAGGAGCAACTGGAAGAAGTGCTGAAAAACCGGTTCTTAAAAGTCGACTCTGTACACTGGGAGGCCACGTAGTAAAACATCAATTCCTTTATATGCCTGAATGTCCAGTCCAATTGCTGGGACGTGATATGCTATCAAAATTACAAGCGCAGATTACGTTCCTACCAAATGGAACAACATCCTTAAAGTTTAATGGACCTTCAGGTATCATGACATTATCCGTACCAAAGGAAGAAGAGTGGCGACTTTATACAGCGTTGACTAGCCAAAACCCTAGGAGTGATGAGTCATTATTCAACATACCAGGAGTTTGGGCAGAGAACAACCCACCAGGACTGGCCCGCAATATTCCACCTATAAAAATTGAACTAAAACTTGGGGTTTATCCAGTGAGCCTAAGACAATATCACATCCCGCAGAAGGCTAAGAAGAACATCCAATCTTATCTGGATAAGTTCACACGGTATGGTATCCTAAAATTCTGTACTTCCCCCTGGAACACCCCATTGCTGCCTGTTCAAAAGCCCGGTACAGATGAGTATCGACCTGTGCAGGACTTGAGAGCAGTCAATGATGCGGTTGTTAGTATACATCCAGTTGTACCCAATCCATATAACCTGCTTGCTTTAATTCCGGGCGGGGCTACTTACTTTACAGTCTTAGACCTCAAAGATGCCTTCTTTTGCCTCCGAATTGCCGCAGAAAGTCAATGTATTTTCGCTTTCCAATGGGAGAACGCTGTAACGGGCTCAAAACGCCAAATGACCTGGACAAGACTGCCCCAAGGGTTTAAAAATTCACCTACCCTATTTGGTTCAGCTCTAAGTCAAGATCTACTGGATTTCGAGTCCATCCCAGGAGAGTGTGTATTGTTACAGTATGTAGATGACTTGTTGATAGCAGCAGTTACAAAAGAAATCTGCCAGCAAGCAACGCACAATCTACTACACATTCTCTGGAAGGCAGGATACAAGGTGTCTAGAAAGAAGGCACAGTTGTGTTTGCCAACTGTCAAATATCTGGGATTCCATATCTCTGAAGGTCAAAGAATTATGGGGCCAGAGAGAAAAGAAGCTGTGTGCCAAATACCGACACCCAAGAATAGAAGACAAGTGCGAGAATTCTTGGGGGCAGCAGGCTTCTGTAGGATATGGATTCCCAGCTACGCGATACTGGCAAAACCTCTGTACGTAGCTATCAAAGGTACAGAGCACGACCCCTTCTTATGGACCCAAGAACAGCAAACGTCATTTGAAGATGTGAAGAAGGCTTTGATGAGTGCCCCAGCATTAGGTCTACCTGATCACACACGACCATTCTACCTGTATGTACATGAGCAAAGAAGAATGGCTGTGGGAGTATTGACACAGTACTTGGGATCATGGCAAAGACCTGTTGCCTACATGTCTAAGCAATTGGATGCAGTGGCCAGCGGACTTCCACCTGGTCTAAGAGCCGTAGCTGCAGCCGCCCTGCTAGTAGCTGAAGCCGATAAACTCACTCTGGGTCAAGAACTTTATGTACGAGTCCCACATGCAGTACAGACGTTGTTGGATTACAAAGGAAATCATTGGTTTAGTAACAGCCGTATGACCAAGTATCAAGCAATGTTGTGTGAAAACCCAAGAGTGCATTTAGAGACTGTAAACACCTTAAATCCAGCTACCCTTTTGCCACAACCTACTGAAAGTCAACATGATTGTTTGGAAGTAATGGATGAAGTATTCTCAAGTAGACCAGATCTTCGTGATTTTCCCATCCAGAACCCCGATGTTCAATATTATACGGACGGCAGTAGTTATGTGAAAGAAGGGATCCGCTATGCAGGATATGCAGTGACAACAATAGACAAGGTGATAGAAGCTCGGCCACTGGCGAAAGGAACATCAGCACAAAAGGCAGAATTGATAGCACTGACACGAGCGTTACAATTGGCTGAAGGTTTAAGAGTGAACATCTACACGGACTCCAAATATGCGTTTTTAACCACTCATGCCCACGGAGCTTTGTATAAAGAAAGAGGACTACTGAATTCAGAAGGCAAAGAAATCAAGTACGCAGCTGAAATCCTACAACTATTGGAAGCAGTGTGGGAGCCGAAAGAAGTCGGTATCATACATTGTCGAGCGCATCTGAGAGGAGATGGTGATGTAACCAAAGGAAATCGGATGGCAGATAGTGCAGCTAAGCGTGCTGCTGAATCAGGAAGACAGGAATATGTGGGGCATATAGCTGCTCTTATACCAACTCCACTGTCCCAATGGACTCCAGTTTATACAGCTCAAGAAGAGGAGTGGTTAAAGACTGAACCAGGAAAGTATTTGGAGAACAAGTGGTATCAGCTAGAAGATGGAAGAATAGTCATACCAGCATCACTAGCGGTAGAAATTGTCCAAAATTATCACAACGGGACACATTCTGGGAGAGACAGCACAGAAGAATCGCTCAGAAAACATTTCTACATACCAAGATTGTCCAACTTGACTCAGGCCATTGTACGAAGATGTGTAACGTGTGCTAAAAATAATGCAAGACAAGGACCAGTAAAGCCACCAGGAGTCCAGTTTATGGGGGGACTCCCCATGTCCGATTTACAAATTGACTTTACAGTGATGCCTAAATCGGGTGGACATCGTTACCTGCTGGTAATTGTGTGCACCTATTCAGGCTGGGTAGAAGCATGTCCTACTCGTACAGAGAAAGCAGGAGAAGTTGTGAGATTCCTGCTACGAGAAATAATACCCCGATATGGACTACCCTGTTCTATAGGATCGGACAATGGTCCAGCTTTTGTTCACCAGTGCCTACAGCAACTGACTCATATGCTTGGTATAAAGTGGAGGCTTCATACGGCATATAGACCCCAGAGTTCTGGTAAGGTAGAGAGAATGAATAGAACTATTAAGAATCAGTTGGCTAAAATGTGTCAGGAAACCCAACTTAAGTGGAACGTTCTCTTACCCATAGCTTTATTGCGAATCCGCAGTACCCCTACCAGAAGGATGGGCCTCTCTCCTTTTGAAATCATGTATGGGCGACCACCTCCCGTACTTGGTAACTTAAGGGGGGACTTGAGTCAGTTGGGAGAAGGAATTACCCGGCAGCAGGTTGTAGAGTTGGGTAAGACTATGGAGGAGGTACAGAAATGGGTACAAGATAGATTACCTGTGAATATTTATCCCCCAGTTCATAGTTATCATCCAGGAGATCAAGTGTGGATTAAAGAGTGGAATAATGTACCGTTAGGGCCCAAGTGGAGAGGTCCTTATGTTGTTCTTTTGTCTACCCCTACAGCGATAAAAGTAGCCGAAGTGACTCCGTGGATACATCACTCCAGGGTTAAACCAGCAGCAGTCGATTCTTGGCAAGTTACAGCAGATCCAGAGAATCCCTGCAAGATCCGGTTAAAACGCACTACTCAGTCGGAGTAACGAGGAATTATTGTGGATTACAAATTTTATTATTTTTGGGATTTGGTGCGTGAGTGAGAAGGCCATAATAAAGCCTGTCCGCCCACCGACGTATAGTTTATAAGCCAGGGAAAGTCTCGAAGGGACTCCTGTGAAGACGAGCAGAACTCCATTCCCTGCAGCCCTTACATCCTGGAAGCTGAGGTGCCTTCGCACGGACGAAGACTGAGGATGACGGCGAAAGATGTGTTGATGATAGTGTTTATTTATGTGTATTTTTATATTCAGGAAGGTAGAGGTACCGACACTCCTAGCTGTGAGGTATGCATTAAGACTACAAGAACAGGTAACCATATTTCCCAAACCCTAATTTGGCATTCACAATACGAGTGTAAAGGAGATGCATCGAGATGTAGATACCTAAATATAGACTATAGTGTGTGCCATTTAGGAGTAGGAGAACCTAAGTGCTTCAGTCCAGAGTATCAACCCCGTACAATTTGGTTGACTCTCAGGAATGGAGATCCTCAGGGGACCCTAATTAATAAGACAGTGTTAGAATCCGTACATTCTTCGGGTGTTCTGCTATTTGATGCGTGTAAAGCGATATCAAGTGGTAGAAAGCCGTGGAATGTATGTGGGGATCTTAGATGGGAGAGGACGTATGGGTCTAATGATAAATATATTTGTCCCAGTAGTAAAAATAAATATGTGAGTCCTAGATGCCCAAATAAAGACTATAACTTTTGCCCATATTGGTCTTGTGTGGGGTGGGCGACTTGGGGACAGACAGTAGACAAAGACATGATAGTGACTAAGTTGCCTACCAGCCCATATTGTAAGTCTATGGAATGCAATCCCATCCATATACTTATAAATAACCCCGATAAGTTCTTAGACAAATATGGCAATTTATTTGGGTTTCAAATATACGGGACGGGTTTAGATCCTGGGACAGTATTGTTTATAGGGATAGAGACTGATACGGTATCCTCCCAAACTCATCAAGTATACCATTCCTTTTATGAAGAGATGAGTATAGATAATAAGATCCCCCATAATGCTAAAAACCTGTTCATTGACTTAGCTGAAAGTATTGCCGGTAGTCTTAATGTTACCAACTGCTATGTGTGTGGAGGTACTAACATGGGAGACCAATGGCCTTGGGAAGCAAAGGAGGTAATGTCCGGTTCTGAGGCAGTTGACCAACTAATATCTACACAAGCCGATTATCATATGAGTGTTAGAGGTAAATCTGAGTGGAGATTAAAGACCTCCATCATAGGTTATGTTTGCATAGCAAGGAAAGGAATAATGTATAACACTTCTGTAGGAGAATTAACTTGTCTAGGGCAAAAAGCTTATGATGATGATACAAAGAATACAACTTGGTGGTCGGCTTCAAATGTCTCAGAACCATCTAACCCGTTTGCTAGATACGCCAATTTAAAGGATGTGTGGTTTGATTTATCCATCACATCTACCTGGAGAGCCCCAGCAAATTTGTACTGGATCTGTGGTAAGAAAGCCTATTCGGAGTTGCCACAGGACTGGGAAGGGGCATGTGTGTTGGGTATGCTCAAACCATCCTTCTTCTTGTTACCTATTGAAACAGGTGAGACTTTAGGTGTTAAAGTGTATGATGTGAATCATAGGAAGAAAAGGGGACCCATAGAGATAGGCGCCTGGGAAGATGATGAATGGCCTCCCCAGCGTATCATAGATTATTATGGGCCAGCCACGTGGGCAGAAGATGGTACCTTTGGTTATAGAACCCCTATTTATATGCTCAACCGTATTATAAGATTACAGGCGGTGGTTGAGATTATTACTAACGAAACATCACAAGCGCTCAATCTTCTAGCGAAGCATAATACCAGGATGAGGACGGCAGTTTACCAAAATAGATTAGCCTTGGATTACCTATTGGCAGTAGAGGGAGGTGTATGTGGGAAGTTTAACCTGAGCAATTGCTGTCTTCAAATAGATGACGAAGGGCAAGCAATAGCTGAGCTTACTAGCCATATGGTTAAACTAGCGCATGTGCCTACTCAGGTATGGAAAGGGTATAATCCAAGTAGTTGGTTTGGTAGCTGGTATGAGTGGTTTGGAGGGCTTAAGGCAGTGGTATGTGGAGTCCTACTGATTTTAATGTTGTGTCTACTCCTGCCGTGTCTTATACCCTTAGTAGTTAGGTCTGTGCAAAGCCTGATAGAAAATATAGCAGAGAGGAAGGCTGCTGCACAGATAATGGCAATTTATAAATATAAGGCTCTAGATCAGGGAGAACCAATGCAGGAAGATGAGTGTTGAAGATTCACATCATAAGTTAAGTCTGGTCTGGTTCAAGGTAACTTGCGGTGTATGCAAACTAAGGTTAAGTGATGCCTCAAGTAATTGTAAAATATCAAGAGGCATCAAAGGGGGGAATGTGGTGGAATCTCGGTAAAAATAAATTTAGTAGGCCGAGATTACCACGTGGCATGTGTACGTGCATATGCTGACGTATCGATCAGTTGGTTGCACGAGGCAAGATACGATCAGTAGTGTACGGAGCATGTGCAAGAATACAGGATGTAGTATTCCCCCTCCTCCATTGTGCTGGACAAGCCATGCGGTCAAGCAGGAAGTTAATTCTTATTTGTATTGATTGGTCAAGAGAATGTGCGGGTGGAGCTTAATATGGGAGGAGTTATGTGCCTATATAAGGAGCCTGCACTATTGTCCGGGGCTCAGAACTTGTGGTATTTTGGTGACGCTAGTCCCTCTGAGTCCCGATCGGTGATCCAATAAAGAATCTCTTCCTTCCTGAAGAAACCTGTGTCCATCTCTCTGTGCTTCGCTTCCGTCAGTTTCTCCGGTATCACCACAAGGATGTAGGAAATTCCTGAATCAAGTAACAATTATTCATTTAAAAAGTTTCCTCGCCATTTCAAACAGACTATAGCTTGCTAATGATCCTCTCATATCCTGACGCTATCTTGTATCCTTAATACTGTTTTAACTGTTTTTTATTTTATTTTATTTTTTAAAGGAAAATGTGCATAATTACTAATGCATCCCAAAAATATAAATTTTATTTTATTACAAAAATCACTAAAAATTACATTGTAGATGTATTTTTTTTTATATTTCTCTTATATTAATTTCACATTAAAACATGGATACCTAGTGTGGAAACTTATATAAGCAGGGCTTCCTCATCTTGTGTCTGTTGTCTACACATGTTTTGTCAATATGATTGAATGTTTTGTTTATCGTTCTTTGTATTGCTCTACTGAATATGCAGCAGAGTCACAAATTCTAAAGAACATTTTTACAATAACATTTTTGGAAGAAGGAAGACAGTTTAACTCCATGTCCACTACTGAACACAAGAGATCACTGCTAGTATCAGGGTGGTGGACAGCAGGGGGTGGAAGTTTGCATCCTGCAATCAGGCTAATAATTAACCTACAACAATGGACACAAGTTTGACAGGACACTGGAAACACAGAAGTAGGAAGCCTTTGATGGTAAAGCCCCTGGGTGAGGAAATTATGTCTTTAGAAATGTGCTACTAACTAAAGAAAAAATAATAATCTGAAAACACTGAAACAATATGGAGATTATAAATATACTTGCTGCTAGTTAGCAATTATTCTACAATTTTAGAGCATGAATAAGCTGTACCAATTAAAAACAAGAGGTTAGACTGCATTTTTAACTGGCCACAAAAAAAATGATTTATATATTTGTCTGTTTAATTTGTTACGAATAACTGGTTCAAAGTCTATGCAGAAATAATAGTATATTTTAAAATATGATGCACATCATCCCTTAAATGTAATAATAAAGAAATATATTTAATAACAATATGTAAGTGACCTGTATACAAAAGCAACATCTTTGGAAAAAACAAGATTTAGAATTTTGGCATTTCTAATATTTATTTGTCTAATTAAACCTATGTGTTACTGTAGGAGGCACAACATTCAGGCACATTGTTGAAATGAAAGGGTATGCAACAGCAATTTCACTACTTACACCCATAGGCATCAATTTAGGATTTTTGGATCAGCTTTTCAAATGATTTAATGTTTTTGGATAAACTTTTACAATTATTTATCTACAGAAGTCCCCATTAAAGAGTTACTCCAATCCTTTATGTCAGATTCAGTTTTGAAGGTTAGAATGCCCTAGGGCACTACCAACAGGTCATATCCCAGGATCCCCTGAAATGGTCCAAGTGGCCAAAAGGTAGATGTCCCTGTAGAAGGAATGGATGAGGACTCCCTTCTGGGTTGACAAGGAGCAACTGTGACTGAGGAAGGAAGAGAGGATCATTGCACTACATATCAAGGAGTGATGGGAACCAAGGCTGAGACTTCCACAGCGGGATGATCATCAGCACCGTCACACACAAGCGTTTTAACAGGTATAGAGCTTGCAGATTCATGGAAAATGGAGGGAAAGCATAAACCCCCAACACAGAAACACACCCATCACTGAACTTAGAGGATCTGGAAGCAAGATGAAAAACTTGTCCATCTGATGATTCATCCTAGACGTAAAGAGATCCAGGTGGAAAACACCTCAAAGATAATTGAGTAGACAAAAAATATCTGGATGAAATTTCCAGTCACTGGCTTTCTAGTGACAAGAGAACCAATCCGCCAACCGATTGTCCTGTTCTGGAAGGTATTCTGTTCTGGCTGAGAGATGTCTGTCTGGGCAGTACTGATATGGGTCCAAGCTAAGATCTGACAGGAGTTTTGAACCCCCCCTTCCGTGGTTTATGTATCGAACTGCAGACACATTGTTCATCTTCAACACCAGAGGGCAATGGGTCAGATCCATTGCGATAATGTCAATCACAAAGGTACCTGTGATCAGTTCCAGTTCCCTTTCTTCTAGAGTCCAGAAACATGGCGTCCAACTCCAACGCAAAATATGGATGGGAACTGAAAATTGCTATCCGGCACAAAATCTGAATGGCAACCAAAAACATGACTCTATGTGTTTGAACCACCAACGGAGTTCGAGTCGAACTACTGGTGTCAGAAATATGGTCTGATCATAAGAAGATGAAATATGTAGATGATGAGCCTTCAGGCACTGCATGATAGTAGTTCCCAGGAAAAACCATGAGAAACATCCCAGTAGTGCCTCACAGGCAGCCCCACATATAATAAACAGCAGATAACAATAGAACAATCTCTATAACAATAAAAAAAAGTAAATGCGGAAAGCAAACTGAAAATGTTGGAGGCAGCGGCAAAGGAAGAAAGTGGGAATTGTTAGGGAATTGACATGCCTATCCTTCTGCTGGTTGGTTGTTTTCTGATACTTGTGTTAACTGTTTCTTTGCTGCTGGAGGTGTTAGTAAAGAAAGTCTAAGCAAAATATGAAGCCTCCTGTCTTGCTGTAAAATTTCTACAAATTGCTTTAAGTAGATTTTTTTTATGAATGTAGATGGAGTAAATTGGAACGTATTGCATATCCTTGAAAGTGTGTTAAATAATGTTACTAAAAAATGGGAATTATTAGAGCAAGATGCTATATTTTAAAGTTAAGGAAAAATAAAAAAAATAATATGAAAACCCAAAATATAGCAGGTATCACAAAATATAGCAGGTATCTTGAATAGTTAAGTTGAGAATTGTAAACACTAGCAAACTAAAGACATTCAGGAAAGTTGGTATATTCATAAGGCAATTCTAAAATACACGTAAATTATGTGATTTCAGAATATTAAAAAAAATAGATTGCCAAATGTATATTATTTTACCATTATAATCTGCTTCTATAGAGATAGTGATTATAGTTTAAAGTGTTACACAAGCATAATTGGAGATGGCTATGGAATCAATCCATCACTGACATTACATATCTGAAGTAGCTATCTTCATATTTAAGATCAGTTTAAGAAAATGTAGAAGGAGGAGTTATTCACTGGAAAGGTGACTTGGGGTCTTTCATTGTGTTCTTTTGCTAAGAACATCCTGCTGTGACATTTAAAAGGCCGATAGACATGCCTGAATTTACAATATATTACACCATTCAAATCCTGCAGAGATTTTCAAGGTTGAAAAGATTTGTCTCTTATTTATTCATATTAATTCAAATTGTTTTATCTTTTTTCATGGAACTGGAATGAAACATATGATCATGTTTGTATACTAAGTGAATGCATGTTAAAGCTATTGCTGGGAACAGAGAAGACTACTGTAAAAGGGTTTTAAGCACAGATTTTGCCTGTTCAGATTTCTTTTTTTTTTTTTTAAATAGGGGCTGTAGTTGTGGAGGATATACCATTGCCAAAGCACCACGCCTGGTGACTGCCATTTGGGCAGCAAAATATTCACATGGCTCCTTCAAAATGCCTCTGTTCTGCCTTCAGTGCCCCGGGTATATTGTTAACAGGCCCGTCGCTATCCGACAGGCAAACCAAGCAACTGCTTGGGGCCCCGAGCTGGCCCGGGGCCCCAAGCAGAGCCGGCAGGGCCGCCATCAGGGCATGCGGTCCTGGGGGGCCCGGACTGCTCAGGTCGTCTGGGCCCCACATTCAGTGGGTACATACCGGGTCGCAGGGGGCCCGGTATGTACCCACTGGGCCAGCCTCTTCTCCTGGGGGGGCCAGCAGCCGGTCACCTCAGGGCCCCCCAGAGGCTGGCCCTGCTGACACCCGGCGGGCGCGCGAGGGAGCACTCTCCTCTGAGTGCTTCCTCTTCAGCTCCCTCGCGCACCGTACTGATGCCGGAGCCGGAAGATGACGTCATCTTCCGGCTCCGGCATCAGTACGCGGCGCGCGAGGGAGCTGAAGAGGAAGCACTCATTCAGGGAGAGTGCTCCCTCGCGCGCCCGCCGGGTGTCAGGGACAGGGAGGACATTTAAGTGAGTGGGGGTGGGGGAGAGGGAGGGAGGAAATTTGAGGGGGGGGGGGAGGGAGGAAATTTGAGGGGGGAGGGGAGGAGGGAGAAAATTTGAGTGGGTGGGGGGGCGAGGGAGAACATTTGAGTGGGTGGGGGGGCGAGGGAGAAAATTTGAGGGGGGAGGGAGAAAATTTGAGTGGGTGGGGGGGGCGAGGGAGGAAATTTGAGTGGGTGGGGGGAGGGAGGACATTAGAGTGGGTGGGGGGGTGAGGGAGAAAATTTGAGTGGGTGGGGGGGCAAGGGAGGAAATTTGAGTGGGTGGGGGGAGGGAGAAAATTTGAGTGGGTGGGGGGAGGGAGGAAATTTGAGTGGGTGGGGGGGTGAGGGAGGAAATTTGAGTGGGTGGGGGGGCGAAGGAGAAAATTTGAGGGGGAGGGGGAAGGGAGAAAATTTGAGTGGGTGGGGGGGTGAGGGAGAAAATTTGAGTGGGTGGGGGGGCGAGGGAGGAAATTTGAGTGGGTGGGGGGGAGGGAGGACATTTGAGTGGGTGGGGGGTGAGGGAGAAAATTTGAGTGGGTGGGGGGGCGAGGGAGGAAATTTGAGTGGGTGGGGGAAGGGAGGAAATTTGAGTGGGTGGGGGGGTGAGGGAGGAAATTTGAGTGGGTGGGGGGGCGAGGGAGGAAATTTGAGTGGGTGGGGGGAGGGAGAAAATTTGAGTGGGTGGGGGGGGCGAGGGAGAAAATTTGAGGGGGAGGGGGAAGGGAGAAAATTTGAGTGGGTGGGGGGTGAGGGAGAAAATTTGAGTGGGTGGGGGGGCGAGGGAGGAAATTTGAGTGGGTGGGGGAGGGATAAAATTTGAGTGGGTGGGGGGGATGGAGGAAATTTGAGTGGGTGAGGGGGTGAGGGAGGAAATTTGAGTGGGTGGGGGGGAGAGGGAGGACATTTGAGTAGGTGGGGGGAGAGGGAGGACATTTGAGTGGGTGGGGGGTGAGGGAGAAAATTTGAGTGGGTGGGGGGGCTAGGGAGGAAATTTGAGTGGGTGGGGGGAGGGAGGAAATTTGAGTGGGTGGGGGGTGAGGGAGGAAATTTGAGTGGGTGGGGGGGCGAGGGAGAAAATTTGAGGGGGAGGGGGAAGGGAGAAAATTTGAGTGGGTGGGGGGTGAGGGAGAAAATTTGAGTGGGTGGGGGGGCGAGGGAGGAAATTTGAGTGGGTGGGGGAGGGAGAAAATTTGAGTGGGTGGGAGGAAATTTGAGTGGGTGAGGGGGTGAGGGAGGAAATTTGAGTGGGTGGGGGGCGAGGGAAGAAATTTGAGTGGGTGGGGGGCGAGGGAGGAAATTTGAGTGGGTGGGGGGGAGAGGGAGGACATTTGAGTAGGTGGGGGGGAGAGGGAGGAAATTTGAGTGGGTGGGGGGGGAGAGGGAGGAAATTTGAGTGGGTGGGGGGAGAGGGAGGGAGGAAATTTGAGTGGGTGGGGGGGAGAGGGAGGGAGGAAATTTGAGGGAGTGGGGGGGGAGAGGGAGGGAGGAAATTTGAGTGGGTGGGGGGGAGAGGGAGGGAGGAAATTTGAGGGAGTGGGGGGAGAGGGAGGGAGGAAATTTGAGGGAGTGGGGGGGAGAGGGAGGGAGGAAATTTGAAGGGGGGAGAGGAAGGAAATTGGGGGGAGAGGGAGGAAATTTGAAGGGGGAGAGGAAGGAATTTGGGGGGGAGAGGAAGGGAGGAAATTTGAAGGGGGGGGAGAGGAAGGAAATTTGAGGGAGGGGAGGGAGAGGTAGGAATTTGAGGGGGGAGAGGAAGGGAGGAAATTTGAGGGAGGGGGGAGAGGAAGGGAGGACATTTGAGGGAGGGGGAGAGGGAGAGGGAGGGGGAGAGGAAGGGAGGAAATTTGAGGGGGGAGAGGAAGGAAATTTGAGGGAGGGGAGAGGAAGGAAATTTGAGGGAGGAGGAGAGGAAGGAAATTTGAGGGAGGGGGAGAGGAAGGAAATTTGAGGGGGGAGGGAGGAAGGAACTTGAGGGGGGAGGGAGGAAGGAAATTGGAGGGGGGAGGAAGGAAATTGGAGGGGGGAGAGGTAGGCAATTGGAGGGGGAAGGAAATTGGAGGGGGGAGGAAGGAAATTGGAGGGGGGAGGAAGGAAGGAAATGAGAGGGAGGGGGAGAAGAAGGAAATTAGAGGGGGGGAGAAGGCAATGAGAGGGAGGGGGAGAAGAAGGAAATTGGAGAGGGGGGAGAAGAAGGAAATTGACAGGGGTAGGGGGAGAGATTGACATCCATCACACACACACACACACACAATGCACCCCTTGCACACAGAAAAACACACAATGCATTACACACAGACACACATACACAAGCAATGCATCCCTTACACACAGCAACACACAATGCACCCCTTCCACACACTCAGTGCATCCCTTACAGCAGTGTTTCCCAACCCAATCCTCAAGGCACACCTACCAGTCCAGGATTTAGGGGTGACCCAGTTGTGTCTAGGGTGTTTTTTCTTTTTTTTCTAAAAACACCTTAGACAAAACTGGGTAATCCTTAAATCCTGGACTGGTAGGTGTGCCTTGAGGACTGGGTTGGGAAAAACTGCCTTACAGACACACACACTGCATCCCATACATACACAAACTCACCTTGCAGCCCTTACACATACAAACACAGATTCGCACAATGCATTCCTTACACACATCAGGACACCCCCCCCCCCCCCCCCCCACACACACACACCCCTGTGAACAAACTCATTGGTGGACCCTGGGACCCAGACCTTGAGCTGTGTAAATGGCCCTCAAAAAATGGAGCTGCTTCCCGTTCTCCCAGAACATTGATTTTATTATTCGTGGCACTAATCTCTAATTTACCTCACATTAAAGGGACTCTATAGTCCCCAGAACCACTGCAGCTTAATGTAGTGGTTCTGGTGTCTATAGCCTGTCCCTGCAGGCCTTTTATTGTAAACACGGCGGCACTGCAGCACTGTGTTAGTTAACATGGCAGATCATATGGGTGGGGCACTGTGATGTCACATGTGGGGCGGCAAACTTTACTTTTGCCTAGGGCGGCAAAAATCCTTGCACCGGCCCTGCAGACACTGCATCCCTGTGGGCGGACTCGGGGGGGGGGGGGAGGACCCGGGTGCAGGCGCCGGGGGGCCCAGACCTTGAGCGTGCATGTGGGGGGTGGGGGGGGGGTTGGAGTTTGGGGGGGCCTCCATGTCCGTTTTGCTTGGGGCCCCCAAATTCCTTCAAACGGCCCTGATTGTTAAAATCCCACACACCTGACTGCAAAAGTTACTGGCACACATTTTGTAGCTTTCAGAAATCTATATGGGAGATTGTTTGTGATGTAACAAAGCAAGTACGTTTTTAGACAGTATTTACAGCCTTTATATGTGGTGGAAGGTCTGACTAGTGAGGTAAGGAATTACAGAGGATCGTAGCAGCAGCAGAGAGGTCCTGGAAACATAAGTGGGAAGATGTTATTATTAGTAGTAGTCGCAGCATTGTATTTATATAGCGGAGGTGACTTACACACAATTTTATTAGCTCACAGAGATTCTCACTAATTATTGAGGGGAAGCAGCCACTTTAGGAGGTGGCCTGTGCATTCCCTGAGTATTAAATGATATATTTGAGAAAGATTTCGTAATTTTAAACTTTATTTTACTGATTTAAAGTAATGGTTTATTTGTAGATACAATGGTGAATACATTAAAAACCAAAGTACAGTTATCTTCGGTTGAATAAGCGATGAAAGTCTCTGACGACAAATGGATCATTCAATATCATGGCACGTTAGCTGAGGTTTTTCCAAACAATAACTTCCAATATTTCTGGTCTGAATGTACAATCTACTGAACATTTGGCAGACAGCCCAAGAGTTTAATTGAGTGCTCTAAAATAATTCAACACATTGTTTTATCTCAATAACTGTTACAGTTCTTTGAAGTTGCAAACATTAGCAATAGGTTCCGTACTTTATACCCCAAAATACTTCAATCAGAGCTATTCCCAAAGTTCCAATTTTGTACTTTCTTTTTCTTCACAACTTAGTGAAACTAATTTGAGCAATTGAAGGCAATGTTAAGACAATTTCACTCAATTTACTGTCATCCAAAATGTGTAGGAATCTTGGCAATGTATGCAATGTTTTTGCTGCCCTAGCTTGGCAAATATACGTCCTTCCCTATAAACCAGTCTTCGTCAATCTCCCACACACAGAATGCATTGCCCCTCTCAGACATGTACATGATTGAATGTATGTGTAACTGTATATAAAGTGTGCCTGTGTGATTGAGTATGTGTGTATATAACTACACATGTAACATGTACATGTGGCAGCATATGATATGTAAAAAACAAAAACAAGTAAAGAAGGTGCTAATAAAATAATACAAATAGTTTAAAATATTATACACCAAAGTGACAAGCTGCACCTATAAAATGTAATAGCTCATAAATACACACAGAAACTATATAATAAAAAAAGTGCGCTATACCTTTAAAGGCAGTGAAATTGTACTTCTTACACAATATGTGCCAATGATAAATGCAAAAGTGCAATATAAAAGTGCATAGTGCAACTATATAAATATTCAATGAGCAAAGTGCTAGGATAAATATATAAAATAATTTGTCTTTTTTTTACAGGACGATAGTACCGCGCGGTCGGACCACAATTCCCATGGGCACCTTGGTCGCAGGGGTCGAGTGTCCTGGCCCCCTGGAGTGACAGGCCCGGTCGTAGCTGCGACCCCAGTGACTGCAGTATGTACGCTACTGATTTCACCCATATATCGTTCTAGCCAATGCCATTCATTGGTGCAGTGAAGCATTACAACACATTGCATAGGCCTGCGTACTACGAACCTTGTGGTGGGAAGGGGTTGTTCAAAGAGTGATCCTCAGGTAAGTATATATTTTAATCTATGAACCTGCTTTCATTTTCACAAGCACAGTGCGTACTTATCAGCCACATTAAAACCACTGGCAGGTGAAGTGAATAATAATAATTATATTGTTACAATGGCACCTGTCATGGGGGGGGGGGGCGGGGTGATATATTAGGCAACAAGTGAACAGTCAGTTCTTGAGTTTAATTTGTTGAAATCAAGAAAAATGTGCAAGCAAAAAGATCTGTGACTCTGAAAAGGGCCAAACCGTGATGGCTAAATGACTGGGTCAGAGCATCTCCAAAATGGCAGGTCATGTGAGGTGTTTCCAGTATGCAGTGTTTAGTTCCTACCTAAAAGTAGTGCAAGTAAGGATAACCGGTGAACCAGTGTCAGGGTCATGTGTGCAAAGAATCATTGATGCACATGGTGGGCAAAGCCTATCCCATATTATCTGATCACAAAGAAGAGCTGCTGTAGCTCAAATAGCTGAAAAAACGTAATGCTGGCCAGGATAAACAGGTGTCAGAACACACGGTGCATCACAG
The DNA here is from genome assembly GCF_036172605.1 of Pelobates fuscus. Taxonomy (NCBI): domain Eukaryota; kingdom Metazoa; phylum Chordata; class Amphibia; order Anura; family Pelobatidae; genus Pelobates; species Pelobates fuscus. The sequence goes on from NC_086321.1 coordinate 138,465,766, forward strand.
TTTGCTACTTAGCCACAGACCAGTCAGAGTGCCCATGATTACCTCTGTCCACTACCGAAAGTGCCTTCAATGGGAACATGCGTGTCCGAAATCGACAGTGGAGCAATAGAAGAAAGTTGCATCATCTGATTAGTCACGTTTTCTTTTAGATCAGGGTGATTGACAGGTGCATGTCCATTGTTTACCTGAGGAAGAGATGGCAGCAGGATCCACCATGGGAAAAGAGTAGACCGTTGGAGGCAGTGTTATGCTATGAGAAAACTTGGGTCCTGGCATTCATGTGAATGTTACGTTAACACATACGACCTATTTAGAGATTCTTGCAGACCACGTAGACCCCTTCATTGCAATGGTGTTCCCTGATGGCAGTGGCATCTTTCAGTAGGATAATGCACCATGCCACACTGAAAACATTGATCGGGGATGGTTTGAGGAACGTGACAAAGAGTTCAAGGCTTCCATATTCCCCAGATCTCGAACAAATCTGTTCCATGGAGGGCCCACCTTACAGCTTGCAATACTTAAAATATTTGATGCTAATGCCTTGGTGCAAGATACCACAGGACACGTTGAGAGCTGTTTTGGCAGCACAAGGAAAACCTAGATGATATTAAGCAGGTGATTTGTAATGTTGTGACTAATCAGTGCATATATTATATCTATAACGACATGAATGTGTTAGCCACACATCCCTCCCAAACGTCCCTATTTAAGAGGGACTGTCCCTCTTTTGGGCCCAAAAACCTTTGTCCCACTTTTCTATCCTTTTGTCCCCCTTTTTTGAGGAGCTCCATATTGTAGGTGAATCAGAGTGCGTGGCAGAGCTCCACCGCAATAATACACTCAGTAATGTGTTTTAACAGTACATGTGCTTAGAAATCTGTATGTGCAAATAGGATATATTGGTTTTAATTAAAATTTAGTTGCATAAATTGTTATTAGGAAGTCACCTAACATTTCTCAGAACAGTGTTTTCCCTGTCATTCTTTCCGCACACTAATTAGAGCAACCTACTCTCTGTCTCTAATTTGATTTATCCTATTTGATTTAAATTTCTTGCCCCACCTTGCATCATGATGTCTTTAGTAACTCTACGGTATATACCCTCACAAGCAGAGACCTCATTAACCTCCATTCTTTTTTTTTTTTTTATTCTTTATTTTGGTAGTGCATTGTTAAGTACATAGGAAACATAAACATGTCTATAAAGAGCAGTACAAGATGTCACAAGGAGTAATATTATACATGTTGAGATTGCTGCACTTTTTTTTTTATAAGTGGAAGGAAAACATTAATGATAAGGGGTAATTAGCGCTTGGGGTGGGAGAAGAGTAGAGAGGATACTACCACTGGCTACGCACTGATTATGATTACGAGGTTCAAGGTTTAATCTGGGTATTGAACTGATGAGCTGTTTACAGCTTGCCGGTGAATAGGAAATCTAGACCTACAGATAGACATTTGTCAAGACGTAATCGCTTATTAGTTGAGATCAAGACATAGACTGGCAGCTATAAATGAGGCTAGCGAACAGAGAGGTATACCATGCTATAGCAGATAGTGAGGGGTGGAACCACCATTAATAGACCTGACTCTATGTGAAAGCAGGTTTGGGACCAGGTACAGGCCTTGAGTTAGATCTAGCGATTTCTGTGTTAGGGTGTCAGTGGTTTGAGTGCTGCCCTCCTCGTTTTAGGGGGGGGGGGGGATGACTGCCTATTTGCTTGGCTAACCTCTCGGTGAAGGTGTTGCCCCTGACCAAGGGGGTGGGGGGGGGGGTGTTGACGATTCGGTGACTGAGTATGTGTGGCTGTATAGAACCGGACTAGGGCCATAGATGGCATTGCGTCATGAATGCCTGGTTGTGTTATAGTGAGCCTGATCTCCCTATTCCTGGGTGACCCAGTTCAAAGATCGCGGCTTCGTGTGGGTGATTCTACATTGATAAACAAAAGTATAAAAAAAGGAACGGTAAAAACAAGTGAACAAAATCATAGCGGTAAAACATTGCAACTCTGCAACTGTGCAGCCTAGGGCTGCTGGTTGAGCGAGTCCCTCCAGTGGGTTTGGGTTGGGGCTGGGAGTGTCCCTTCCAGTCAGGTGTCTTGCGGGCCGTCGGCTGCAGATCTTGGCACAATTGGTATCACATTGGATGGGTCCCATCCATGGGTGCTATTTGAGTCCGCTGGGGCCGCCGTCACCTCCTGCATGTCTAGAGCTGCGAGGAACGCTGGGATATCAGTCCCTGTGGTTAGTTTTCGTATGGTCCCCTTGTGTGAGACAAGGAGGGATCGTGGGGGTCCCCAGCTTTAGGACACTCCTGCTGCCCGTAATCGGGTGGTGACAGGGTTCAGGGATTTTCACCACTGCAAGGTGGCTTTGGATAAGTCCTGGTAAAAGGACAATTGTGAGTCCTCAAATGTAAGCGGGGTCTTGTTCCTTACCGCTGTCATTATTTGCCCCTTGTCTTGAGGTAGTGCGCAGCGGAGTATGACGTCGCCTGATGCTGTGGCAGTGGTGGTGGTGGGCGTCGGTAGGCGATACATCCCAGCGACGTTTATTTTTTTTTGCGGTGGCGGGTGGCAGCACTGTGGCTAGCAGCCTTCTCACGTAGTGTGGCATTTCCTCCTGAGGAACGGTGACCGGGATGCCCCTTATCTTTACGTGGTTGCGGCGGTACCTGTCCTCCTGCGCTGCCACCTGTAGTGAAAGAGCCTGATCGGCTGCCTGAAGTTGGATTATGGATGTCTGCAAGGTGGAGGTGTCTTGGCGGAGCACTTTAACATCTGCTTCAGTTGCCTCCAGTCTGCCTGTGAGTTGTTGCATGGAGGATTTTAGGATGGGCAGGTCAGCAGCAAGTAGGCCTTGAATGTCCTGTAGCATGGTGTATAGGATTTGGAGGTCTTGTTTGGTTGCAGGCTCAGTGTTACCTGCTGATGCTGTGGGCTGTTGCTGTGTGTCCTCCGCTGGGCTCTGTAGCTGGGATGTTGCAGGAGCAGCTGTGTGGGGAGATTCTGGTGAAGGTGGGTGTTCGGCGGCCGCCATCTTGGCTGAGGTGTGCCGCTGGAGCATAGCTCCGATGTCCCTTTGTTCTGGTGCATTCCCGGGTGTGGGTTTCTGGTTTCTGCACCCCATGGACATGTTGGCAGGTGCTGTTTGTGTCGGCCACAGCTCCGCTGCATTTCCTTCAAGGTCCCCGCCCCAGAGATACTCGAGGTCGCGGTATGAGGGCTTGTGGTAGGCCCCGGTTTTGCGTTTTGCCTTTTGGTGCTTCGGCGAGTACTGGAAGGGCATCTGTGGGTTCAGCGGGGTTGTCCCTAGGCCGTATCTGGTGTTTACAGGGTCGGATGGTGGCTTGTAATCGAGATAGCCCTTAGATTGTATATTTGTTTTTCGGAGCTGGGAGAAATGGCGTCCGGTCCGGTTCAGTGCCAGGCTCCGCCCCCTTTCAATGTTTTATGAGTTTAACTCAGAGCTTGGGTTTTTAGAGTGAAGGGATAAGCATATTCTCAGAGTTCACATGTGAATGGTCAGATTCTCTCGGTTAGAGTTTTAGGGTTTTGGAACATCTCAAGGTGAAAGCAAAATCTTCAGGTTCCCAGGTTGAAGGGTTACATCCTGTGCTGTATGCCAGGCTGCTGCAGCTCCATCTTAACCTCTATTCTTGAAACAGACTTTGTATAAAAGTCTTAAACTCCTACTCTGTCTCTGTGTCTATTCTTGGATTGTATTGTCGTCATTATTAACCCCTTAAGGACAGACGACGGATATATTCCGTCATGATTCCCTTTTATTCCAGAAGTTGTGTCATTAAGGGGTTAACATTTAAATAACACCAACATGTTCAGCAGCTCTTTACAATTATACGATGGGGATATATGACAGCAAGTAACTCACAATCAAAATAACTGAGCAACAAGCAACAAAGAAAGCCCAAATCGAGTTGCAATTTGTGCCATATTTAAATTGTATATTTTGGTACTTAATAGGTACTTAGTAGCTGCTTTATTCAAATCTAACTTTTTAATCATTTAGTCCATGTTACCAACAATATAACATGGGTATCTAGATTTAAGGGTAATGCACTTAGTGACAAATTCCTTGTTTAAATAAATAAGTAACAATTTTAAATGAGAATGCCAACATAAAAAGTGTTTATGAAGTAAAAGCCTGAGCCATCTTACAAGGTTTTTTTTTTTTTTTATTGTGTCAGAATACTAGTTTTCTCTTTTGTATCTCATAATCTAGTGCTATATTGGAGTGGTCCACTAGTTCTGCTAATTACCGCAGGTTTATCATTTTTGTTGCAATCTACAAATTGCAGTTCAACAATAAACAAGATCATTTCTCTAAGGGCATCAAGGTTTAAGCAGAACAAATAATTGTGTCAGGTGAAAGGCAGACTCAAATTGAAAGGATTATACACAGTGCTCTGCCAAGTGTAGTATTTTTCAGGATAAAAGTAGCACCAAAATATAAAATGCACCATATTTTAACTAGAAATTTAGAAGAGAAAATGAAACAACCAATTGAATGTGTTACCCTCCTTTAGTGTCTCCTATCCACCTAGTGTCTGATACCCTTGTTAAATGTCTCTTATCCCTCCTTGTAATAATGTATCTTACCCTCTTGCATCTAGCTTGTACTCTTGAAACCCCCGACACATACAGCAGGTGACACTCTGAATACAGGACACGGACAGTTTCTAAGTCCAAATTTGGGGGTTAAAAACGAATTCTATGTTCTAAAAAATACAGCACCTGTTTAGAACTACACTTTGTTACCTTCTAATAAATGAGCACCAGGACAATATTCGTCCCAGATCTTTGTCTTAAGCCTAGTCCGAACAAACCTGGTAATCGAATGGGTGTAAAAAAAATATATATATATTTCTGCTAACCTTCCATTATTACTTTTACATTTTTAAACAGTTCTATGTTTTTAGCTTTGAAATTTGAGCATCCATTATTTATATTTGAGTGCAGTTAAAATAAAACACACATGTTCAATGCTAAACTATTAGAGTAAGAAAAGATTCCAAACCCCAGCTTTCTATGGCTATATCTCAGAAAGCCAGAACAAATGTATTGACATAATTTTGATGAACTTTGAGCCCTCTGCTTCGCTTTTAATGCCTGATTATAGCCTGTTATCTGTCACAATAGGTTGCAGAGTATTTAAAGAACTGTGTGGATATGGCTATTCTTTATTTTCAAGAAGGTATTTTTTTTCTTTAACATGAACAGCGTCCTTTGAAGTGTGTAGCCGAGAAGATGCTGGGGGCCAGAGGTGAAAGCTAAGCAATAGAAGTGTACTTTCCAGTCACAGAGTGAGTTGAAAGGGTGCTAGAATAAGTCTATTGATATTCAGTGTTTTGAACTGCCAACAATAGCTGTGGTGCAGGGGTCATAGCAGCTGCACAAGCCTAAATTGTGCATTACTGGAGTGAAATTAAATGTATCTAATTTAACTAGTTCAGTTCTGGACCATGTGAACTTTTTGCTTTTAAGTTGCCTGAAGCCGAACCGTCGAATATAAAAATAAAACAACTCATATTTAAATCTGACACATTTAATATATTAAAGGTTATTTGCAATGTGCTTATGCACCTGAATGTCTTTTACAGATACGAAGAATAATCTTAAATAATGAAGAATAATCTGCGTCTGGCTGTTAAAAAGAGGAATGATTGAGCTATTAATATTAACGACTTGAATAACACACTCAATGTTTTAATTCTAAACTTCCAAAATATCTTAGAGGAGTCATTCTGGCTGAATTAACTTCATGGAAGTTTATTTCATAAAATTAAGGCAAGAATTCACTGTCTTAGAACATGCAATGGAAAAAAAAAATATTTGCATTATTTTATGAACTGAAAAACAATCTTGTATATTTAAATAAATATATATTTTTAACAATCAAGACTTGATATTGATATCATTATTTTTGAAGGAAACATGTTTTTTTTTAAATATTATATATTTTCTTTTACCTCACAATGGTGGGCCATATGTATCTCAGATGTAATTTTAGACAAGGGTGAGTATTTTGACAGCAAGCCTGTTTGCACATAACACTATGCTAACAAAATTAGTAAGAATACAAATGGACCATTGGAAAAAGTTATTCTATTATGTAACTGTTGTCAGTATAGCATCAGACAGAAATCTTCTTGCAGGGTCCTTGCCAACCTTTGGCTTATTGACCTTTTATACAGACTTTAGGCAGACAAAAATATCAATGTATAAAAGGTAAGTCTTGTGTTGTATTTTAAAGGGACACTCCAAGCTCAAACAACATCAGCTAAATTAAGTTGTTTCTGAATCTGAAAATTCATAAGCCAAATACTGCCTGGGGTGAGTAGACATTGCCGCTGGAGGCAACTTTGGGATTGTTCAAGAATGGTTTAACCCGTTAAGGTAAGAGTGCCTCCAGGGCTTCCTGAAACCATAACAACTTCATTTAGATGAAGTTGTTTTGGTACCTAGAGTGTCCCATTAAGAGCAGGTTCATTGGAGGTTGAGGTGTGGTGCAAGACATTTTACTTACTAGGGAAAGTGCTGTTAGCCAGACTGGATTTACATGTCAGGTACCTGGAGGCACATAATGCAAAGGCACCACCTTAGAGTGGTCAACTTTAAAGTTAGTTTATATAGGATGTTTAATGTTAAGAGAATAAGAAAGGAGTTATGTGAGGAGTTATAGTTGTTGTATAATGGGTGTTTAGAATGGATGCGTTCAGCGTTAGACTAGGGTTAAAGTTAGTATTTGGCACAGGGGGGCATTTTGCGATATTTGAGTTTAGGGTTAAAATTTGATTAGAGTATTATAGGGGTATTAAGTTTCTAAGAATAGTTAAACCTATGATTAAAAGGTTAAGGCTTTCTTCAGAACTAGGCTTTGAGCGCTTAAATGTTGGAATAAGGAAAGGGTTTAGGTTTAGGTTAAACGAAAAGGGGCATGTGGCATTTGAAGAATTATTTGCAAAGTACTTATGCTCTGTGACAACCTACTGGTTGGTTTGCTTGAAGAGGAACTCAGTTGTAGTGAAACGGCAACCCCTTGCAAACATGACCATCCCAGGTGCCTGAGACTAATATGGGAAGCTGGGAGAGCTATGAGGGCATGGGTGCCTCTATTTACATAGGTAGCGATGAAGCCAGAAAGGAACAGACAGAAAGTGGTGTCAGGCGGTCCAGTGGTCAGGCTGGCTGCAAAGGAGCAAAGTCAAGAGTTAAACCAAGGAAATCCACAATTTGGAAGCAGGATGCCTGAGGCCAAAGGTTGAAGACAAGAAGTGTGGTCAGAGTCAAAGCCAAGGGTCAGAAGCTGAGAAGTTTTACCAGGAATCAAGATCCAGGAACAAAAATCAGGAACCAGGAACCCGGAACAAGAACCAGGAACCAGAATCAGGAACCAGAAACAAGAATCAGGAACAGGAATCAGGAACCAAGAATGGCAAGCTCCAGAACAACCAAATACTGACTAAGTGCAGTGCTTGAGAATTTATAGACAGAGCAAGTAATGTGACCGGCCCTCGCCCCCTGCAGGTGGAACTCCACAGAGACTATAAAGAAGGGCATGATGATGGGCACCATTCTGGCTATTCCCTCCCTCCCATCCATCCATCCCTCCCTCTCCCCAGATATCCCCATTGCCCTGTGCATACCGCGCGGGGACAGGAGCCGCGGAAGAAGCTACAAACAGAGCCGCAGGAGCATCGGGCGCCCGAGCCTTCATTAATCCATCTCCAGGATGCCGTGGACACCCTGGGAGAGGTAATCACCAGCGAAACCTCTTACAGTCTCCTATGTCATCTATAATCCAGTCAGCCTCCTATAATTGATTTTAGAGTTGCATGACGTGTTTACATTCTGCACCGCTCAGTGCTGTCCTTTGAAATACAGTGTGCCTCATTCAGTGCTAAAAAACGTGAATCAATATAGTGAAAATGTGGTGCTATAGTAACAATATAACACGTGATAGAAGCTGCACAAACACTGCAAGGTTGTTCCCTCACAGGTACAACCAGCCAATACAATAGAATACAAAACAAGAAAAAAAATGATATCTGCACGTCAAACTCAAATATGCATGAATTCCTATAGAAAAAGAGAATTAGAAACATAGAATGTGACGGCAGATAAGAACCATTCGGCCCATCTAGTCTGCCCAGTTTTCTAAATACTTTCATTAGAAAAAGAGAAAACCATGCAACCTGTAAGCTAACAAGTTAGCAGCATTAATAAGTATACATACTGTTTTCATACTGTTAAGCACACCCTCCACTTTCTTGTCTTGTATTATTCAGTGTATCCTATGGTATACAGTATGTATCACTCAATGCTGTCCTGTGATATACGGTGTGCATCAGTCAGTGCTATTCTTTGATAAAGAGTGTGTATCACTCAATGCTTTCCTTGCTCCTCCTGCAAGGCATTTCCTATGTGAGAGGCGGTAAGTGGGCAGATTGGAAGTGATCCCTTCCTTTCATGACCAGCCTAACACACAGACCCTGGAAGAGAACTAAGCTTTACACTCTCTACAACTGTTCCTACAGCTCTACTATCAAGCATATGAGGATGACTGGACTAAGGAGGATATTGGCCAAGGCCTTACAACATCAGCCCACTTGAATTCCAAAAAGTCACATTACAAGTACTGAAAACAGGCACCTGTAAGTAGGTGCCTATTCTGCCTATTGGGAAATCTGACCCAGGATTCACTAACAGAGCAAATGTATAAAGCATGTTTTTTTCATAAACTGAGACAAGATACTTTGTTGAACTTAGTTGGGATACTGGCAGGTCCTGCAGTAGTATCTGTGGCAGGGTACAGAAAGAATGATGGGTCACTTTCATAAACATCTTATCATGGATAACAAAAACCTAGCATGGAAATCTCAGGTGAACCAAGTGGAAAGACGTTGGCATGCAAAATGTAAATGATCCAGCAGTGGCAGCAATGGTAGTAAAGATGGTAAGGAAGCAGAAGGTCTACAGGTGAGAGCGCAAGAACTATAGGTTAGCAAGCCCACAGTAACCGTTATTATTATTATTATTGGTATTTATATAACGTCAACATATTCTGTAGTTCTTTACAAAATTATGAGAGGGGGACATTTTACAATAAATGAAACCATTACAAAAAACTTACAAAAACAATAGGTAGTTGAGGACCCTGCTCAAACAAGCTTACAGTCTATAGGAGGTGTGGTATAAAACACAATAGGACAGGAGAATAGCAGTCAAATAAGGTGGGAGTGCATCTGTGGAATATGCTGGAACAACAAACAGCAAATCCAATCCATGGAGGCTCCAACCTGTTAGGCTTAAAGGATCTGCCGCTAATGTAATGGTGCCAGATATGACGGGACAGATTCAGAAGTCTTGTGGAGTCCATGCCCTGATGTATCAATGCAGTTTTAGCAGCACAAGCAAGTCTCTCCCCGGTCCGGTGGCCCTCAACCATCGAGGGTCGCAGTGATGGGTAAGTTGGGTGGTTTAGAGCGGTTTTAGTAGGCTTTTAGGGTTAATGTGTGCGGGAGCTGATCTTCCCTGCGACCGCTCCGCTCGGCGGTCCGGCCCCATCCCCGTGCACCATTCTTTTTATTATCTGATTATTGTAGACTGTCAATCCAGGGCTATGTGCACTTTCTACTACAGGAACTGTAGCCACCTTCTACATTTTACTATTAGGTTTGTCCTACACTTATTATCTGCTAAAATGAGAATTATAATGAATTCAGAGTTAATTTTAAACTTAAGGCCAAAATTGCTGAAACTGGAAGCTAAGTAGCAGAATTCGACATTTCTTTACAATCCAGCTACTTTAGCCTTACATTTTCGAATAAACTTTGAAATCTAAACAATTGTAACTTTAGTAAATAAAGCTTTTATTGATGCAACGGTGGACCTTGTCACATGTAAAGGTCGCTATATTTACAAAATGAATTTTTTATATCTGAGTATCTTGTGCATTCTTTAGAAGATTTGTTCTTGAATAATGTTGCCCATATTTTTCATACTTAGCTTCCCTTTTTGTTTTAATGCATTTAGACGCCTTTGCTCAGATGTCTGAAATCCAGCAGCGTAAGTAATTACTGCTTCTCCATCAGGGCTCGTCTTGACTTCCTGCTGCTGCCTTTAGTCCCACTGCTCAGCCTTTGTTTACACTGAACTCATTCACTCCTTTGAAAATGAAAAGTTAAAACTTTACCAATGTTAAATATAGCCTGAGAAGCTTTGTCCTGTGTGTCTTTCTCAATGTCAAAGGTCCCTAAAACCATAATGCATGGGCTAACTTGATTTATTTGCATTGCCGGGAACAGAACAATATTTGGAATTTAGATTACTATAAAAGATTGATGAATGTTTATTCTTACCATATTATTCGCTTCACTAAATGTTTTTCGTGAAATCCTCACTGTACACACTATGTTAAACAGACTTACCTAATAAAACCACATAGATTATACATTCCAATAAGTGTTTTATATTATTTAGTGTCTGGTGGTTTTAATATTACAGTGATATTGAATAGCACCATTTAGCTCCTCCAGACCAAAGACTAGCTCTCCTCCCAAGGCTGAAGTAGTGTGTGAATATACAATCTAGTGGGACTTAGCTGGTATTGCCTAAGACACAGCACAGAGCAAGTATTGTTGGGGTGAGACTTTGAATGCACTGTGATTGGCTAACTGTGCAACCCAGCCAATCGCAGCCTACTTGAGGTTCTTTAAGCCAGCAGAGACATAGACCATCCTTTGCATCTTGAAGATTCTTGAGGTACAGCATATTTGACTTTTTGTTATTTTTTTTATTTAATTCTGTCTGTTTTTTTTTTTTTTATTCTTTATTTTTGGATGCATGAGTGAACATATCAGCTTATTCTGCCACAATAGCAGTGATAAGCTCAGTAATACAATGCTTCACAATTATGGCAGTTGAGAAATGCAATTTTTTAAAAAATATATAGGTAATGAGCGGTAGCAGGTAGCAGAAAGCAGGACATATGTCAAGTATTACGGTTCACAAGTGAGTAAGGCAAGCAATATACATTCACCTGAACATAAATATCACTGCGAGCGAGGATCATGGAACTGTTGAGCAAGCTGTGCACGTTTGTTAGGAGAGGGAAGCAAGGTGAGAGAAAACGATTAGGCCTGCCCGACTGACTAAACACGCTTAATAGTAAATTTACATAGGCTGTCTGGATTCATGCTTCTGCGCTTAGTTCTAGTATGTTGAGTGTTCTAGCTTAATTCTAAGTATGTTGAGTGTACAGATACTGGTTGGTTTAGTCATAGTAAGTGTAAGCAGGATCATGAGTGTGTCAAGATGGAAGGGACTATGCCTAGACTATATGTATTATGCAGAGAGTTGGTAGCCACAGAGCCTAAAGCATACTGTCAATCAGGTGACCCATGTGTGTTGGAAAAGTCCACTGTAGCTTTGCCGTTTATGTCGCCCTTTCCATCCGGTCTTCTGGCCTGGGACCTCTAGGGTGTATTGATTGGTTATTTATTATAAAAAAATACATTTTTTGCAATAATAATGTGTGCACAATTAGTGCAGTTTAAGGAAAGTAATTAAAAATAAATTAATTTAGTTGTTCTGATTTACAGAATATATAATGTGTCTGGGATTTTACGTTTTTTTTCGTAGTTACAGGTCACAAAGCACAAGGAGTAAAATAAACTTTTAATGTGGAGCGATTTTAGAATTTGGTATGTTTGTCTTGTAAGCTTAATAGCCATAAAAGAAAACAAAATTGCCACACAAAAGTATATATTTATATAAAGTAGACACCACAGGCTATTTACCTAAGGTTGTTTTGACACTTTCTACGTAGCCATTTTACCGCCAACCTCTGCTAAATATTGGAGTAAAATTGAGTTTTTGGGGGGTTTTGGCACACAAACTTATAACAAAGAACTTCTCATGTGTATTTTGTAAAGTTGGTGTGTGCTATTCCTGTACAAAGTTTTATTATGTGTTCAGTTACTTCTGCTGAGTACAACGGTACCCCCATTGTATGTCTTTGGCACTATTTCGTGAAGCTACAGTGCCATATAGGAGACCTGTCCTTTTCAGTATTCACAGTCGAATTTTGAGAGACTGATTTAATGAGCCTATGCTTCCATTTGGGGTATTATAGTAGTTTGACTGTTCAAAAAACCCCATAAAGGCCTACCATTTGTAAAGGTAGACACCCCAGGGTATCTCATAAGGTGAATATTGTGCCTTAACATGCCCCCATTATTTCACCAATATATGCCAAAGTATGTGGCAAAAAATAATTTTGTGCATTTTTTACATATGGATTGCATTTTTGCTGGGCATTTTGTATATTTCATATGTGCCACTAAGTTCAAAACCCCCGAATTATGCTCAGCTAAGTCTTCTGAGTAAAAAGACACCCCCAATGAATGTCTTTGGCACTATTTCGTGAAGCTACAGTGCCATATAGGAGACCAAGCCATTTCAGTTTTTACCGAACTTTGAATTTTGACGCTGGGCCTATGTGCAATTTCCAAGCATCTTCGCAGGTTTTAAATTCAAACTACCCCACAAAGGCCTACCATTTCTTAAAGTAAACACCCCAGGGTGTTTCAAAAGGCATATTTTTGAACCTTAGCGTGGGATAATTTTTCCGCTAGCTTGTACCAAGTGCAGTGGTAATAAGCGTTTTTTCTGCCTTTTTGACACACAAAGTATATTTTGCAAACCTTATGTGTACTACCACTGTATAATACTTCAGATGTTGCTGAGCTATGTCTGCTGAGTACAAAAATACCCCCGTATGTACCTTTGACAGGTATATGTGGACATCGGAGGGGCACATTTGGGACACAGCCATTCCATTTTTTTTCAAACTTTAAATTTTTACGCTGTGCCCATGTCCCATTTTAGAGTATTTTACCAGGCTATATAATCCAAATACCCCATGAAGCCATACCATTTCTTAAAGTAGACACCCCAGGGTATTTTAAAAGGCATATTTTGAACCTTAGCGTGCGATCATTTTTCCGCTAGCATGTACCAGGTGTAGTGGTAATAAGCGTTTTTTCTGCCTTTTTGACACTTCATATGTTGCTCAGCTATGTGGTCTGAGTACAGCAATACCCCCGTATGTACCTTTGCCAGGTATATGTGGATGTTGAAGGGGCACATTTGAGACGCAGCCATTCAGTTTTTTTCTAACGTTGAAGTTTTACGCTGTGTCCATGTTCCAATTTGGAGTAGTTTAGATGGTTGGTTATTGAAACTTCCGCACAAACACATACTATTTATTAAAGAATACACCCTAGGTTAGTTCAAAAGGCATATTTTGAACCTTGGCGTGGGATCATTTTTTCTCTAGTTTGTTCCAGCTGTAGTGGTAATGAGCGTTTTTAAATGTATTTAACTTTTTAAAACTTTTTAACTTTTGTTTTGCTTATTAATTTTTTTAAAGTTTCCTAAACTTTCTTAAAACTTTTTTTACAGATTTAGCATTTTTCTAAGCTTTTTCTTTACCGTTAACCCCTAACTAGCAGTAAGCAGCACTAACAGTAAACTCCCACCCACCCTAGCTAGCAAAATATTTAATTAAACAATATTTAAATTAGTTAATAAAATAAATTTAACCCCTGAGGGTTAAAAAATAAATAAAAGTTAATCGTCAGGGGTTAAAAAAAATTAGATCACAGTATAATACTGTGATCTGTATTTTGATCACTGTAGGCAGTGATCGACTGGCAGGGAAGGGGTTAATTTTTATTTGGACTGGGTAAAGGGGGGTGTTTTTTTATTTTTTACTTAAACGTTATTAAAACTTTTTTAACTTAATTTTTTAACTTTTTAAAACTTATTTTAAAACTTTTTTTAACCTTAACCCCTAGTTAGCTTTACACTAAATCCCCCAATTCCCCACTAACTTCTACCCTCCCCAGCTAGCTAAATTTATAATTTTAATTTAACTTTATTTTTTTTTTTACAGTGGGCAGGATCAGCACTGATCCGTCTCCCTGCACTTCACAGTGAACCTGGAAGTGCAGGGAGGCGGAAGGTGAGTATACTGAGCACATGTGCCCGCTCTGACATTCCAAAGAACTTTCCCACGCTGTGTAAAATGACACAGAGCACTGTGATTGGATGGCTTGAAATCCATCCAATCACAGTGCTCTGTGTCATTTTACACAGCGTGGGAAAGTTCTTTGGAATTTTCCCACACTGTGTAAAATGACACAGGGCACTGTGATTGAATGGATTTCAAGCCATCCAATCACAGTGCTCTGTGTCATTTTACACAGCGTGGGAAAGTTCTTTGGAATTTTCCCACGCTGTGGAAAATGACAAAGCACTCTGATTGGCTTAAACCCACCAATCAGAGTGTTCTTAGCCTAATTGCAGGGTGGGGCAAGGCTTTATAAGCCTTCCCACGTCCTGCGGAGCTCAGTCTGCGTGGAGCCTTCCATGGGTGAAGATGGATTATTTTTTTTGCGCTCGGGTTTTTTATTTTATTTTAAGTTCGACGGGTATAATGGATTTTTATTTGGCCTTTTTTGGGGCTGAAAAAATGAAGATTTTAGAAAAAAGAAGACGTTGAATGGTAAGTTTAATTTTACTTTACAGGGTAGTAATTTTATTCCCCCCTCGCTATTTTTTAGGGTGAGGGGGGTAGGTAGGGGCTTTTTAATTTGGGTGGGGGTGACTAGGGGCTTGGGGACCCCTAGTCACCTTTGATGGGGGGGGGATTTGACTTAAGGCCCCCACCTGCCGCCCAGGGGTGGGGGTGAGGACAGTAGGTGTCCCCCCCTCATTATCATTATGGCCCCCACCCGCTGCCCAGGGGTGGGGGCCGGAGATGGGGAACACAGTAGGTCCCCCCCTCATTATCTTTATGGCCCCCACGCACCGCCCAGGGGTGGGGGCCGGAGAGGGGGAGGACAGTAGGTCCCCCCTCATTATCATTATGGCCCCCACCCGCTGCCCAGGGGTGGGGGCCGGAGAGGGGGAACACAGTAGGTCCCCCCCTCATTATCTTTATGGCCCCCACGCACCGCCCAGGGGTGGGGGCCGGAGAGGGGGAGGACAGTAGGTCCCCCCCCATTATCATTATGGCCCCCACCCGCCGCCCAGGGGTGGGGGCCGGGTGGGGGGGGAGACCTCATTACCATTATGGCCCCCACCCGCCGCCCAGGGGTGGGGGCGGGAGAGGGGGAGGACAGTAGGTCCCCCCCATTATCATTATTGCCCCCACCCGCCGCCCAGAGGTGGGGGCCGGGTGGGGGGGGGAGGACAGTAGTTCCCTCCCACTCATTATCATTATGGCCCCCACCCGCCGCCCAGGGGTGGGGGCCGTGGAGGACAGTAGGTTCCCCCCCTCATTATCTTTATGGCCCCCACCCACCGCTCAGGGGTGGGGGGGGACAATAGGTCACCCCCCTTATTTTACTTTAGGGCCCCCACCCGTCGTTTAGGGGTGGGGGCCAACAGGTTTTTTTTATTTACAGTGAGCAGCCACACGCTGCTCACTGTTTACTAGACATGCCCCTACTCGCAGTATAGCGAGATGGGGCATCATTTTATAACATACCAGGAGGCTTCATAGTTGCTTAAGTCTCTCTTTACTAGAACTCCACAGCAGCACAGAAAAACAGCCAATCAGAAAAAAGTTAGGTACTATAAAACCCCCCTCCCCATGCATCATTTCCTCTTTCTTTGCTGCTCCGCAGACAGTACAGGTCAGAGTACCACTGCCTCCAGCTTATAGTGGGTGGCTTTGGGATTGTATTGCTTATATTCAGTATTTTAGCCTTATAAATGCAGTATTGTTATAATCGTTATGTGATTTTATTCTTATAATGCAGTATGTTATATACTTATGGGATTTTATTCTTATTATGCACTATGTTTTATTCTTATAATGCAGTGTGTTTTATCCTTATGGCATTTTATTTTTATAATGCAGTTTGTTTTATCATTATGGCATTTTATTTTTATAATACAGTATGTTTTATCCTTATGGCATTTTATTTTTATAATACAGTATGTTTTATCCTCATGGCATTTTATTTTTATAATGCAGTATGTTTTACCCTTATGGCATTTTATTTTTATAATGCAGTTTGTTTTATCCTCAGCGGGATTTTATTCATGTAAATGCAGTATGTTATTGTCCTTGTGGGATTTTCTTAAGTGTCTGTACTGATCATCACTGTTTCGTCATCTATAATTGTTGGCCTATCCCCTTGATCTTGCCTCCCTGTCCGTTTTTTCCCACTCTGTATATTTCAGTTTCTGTGTGTTATCCGCCTTTGTTTTATTACTGGCGGTTGGTGTGCCACTCAGGGTCTTCAGGAGGCTGACCAGAGCATTTGCCTCCTCTGTTCCCCGAGATCTGGGACCGCGGAGTTCATCTCCGACGGTCCCCTGTGTTTTTTCCGGCTGCCGGGGTGCTCGCGGGCGAGCACGAGCACCCGGCAGCCGGATCTTCTTTCCCACGTTCCTGCTTTGCCGCAGCCATCTCTGCCGCGGTCCACGTGGTTCCTGGTCGCAGGGGTACTCGCCAGTGAGCACGAGTACCCGGTGGCCGGATCTTTTCCTCCATGTAGCGGCTTCACTGCGGCCGCCTCCGCTCTAGGGGGTTTTGCATATTGGAGTTATTTCACCTTAGGTTCCCAGGTTTTCATTGCACATATAGAGGGCTCTACACAGTTTGACCTGCTAGGTCCGTGCCCCATTAATTGGCCTGCTATGTCTGTGCCCAATTGATTGGCCTACTATGTCTGTGCCTATTTGATTGGACTGTGCCCATTTGATTGGCCTGCTATGTCTGTGCCCCATTGATTGGCCTGCTATGTCTGTGCCCCATTGATTGGCCTGCTATGTCTGTGCCCCATTGATTGGCCTGCTATGTCTGTGCCCCATTGATTGGCCTGCTATGTCTGTGCCCCATTGATTGGCCTGCTATGTCTGTGCCCATTTGATTGGCCTGCTATGTCCGTGCCCTTATGACTAGCCAGCTCTATCTGTGCCCTTTGTTTGGCCTGAGCTATCTGGTCCCGAAATCCCTTTTGGCCGCAGGCCTGGGAGGATATCACTGAGAAGAGCCCAGTACTCACTATTAACATGGAGATAGGTGGGTGCCCAGGCAAGCACTGCTACCTTACTATCCAAGAGGACACCAGTATACGGGCACCTAAATATGATTGGAAGGGTGAATGCCCTAAACCTCAGACCCTGAGAGGCAAGGTTTTTTATGAGGATCCCCAGGCGCGCCTCCACGGTTTACACCAACCCAGAGTTCATCTCTAAAGAGTATTTCGCACAAGCAGGGACCAGTGCTCCGACGCCAACAAGGGAGCACGGTTGCCTTGCCTTCAACAGCTAACCTTCTGGCTGCCTTTCCGGTATCCTTCTTAGGTATGGTTAGATAGTCCTACGTCATGTTTAGCTCCTGACCCTTTTGGTTGGGTTTACTTGGCTTGCTGTTCCGATCTGCTATTTACCTTCTCTCCGAGGTACGTATTTACCGTTTCTTGTTTTTTTGAACCTTCCAATTATCCTATCGCTCGGGTCGTCGAGAGGCCTGACTTGACCTCCTCCAACCTCCCGGGCGCTCGTGGATTGCGGAGAACGTCTCCAGCTTTCCTCAGGCTACCGACAGTCATCTTGGACCCCGCGTGCGCACGGGATCCGGGCGGTCAGTTGGTAGTTTCCATCATGGTTTCCAAAGGTTGCATTGTCTCACCATCCTTTTCTGTTATTAAGGATGGACACGGCCCGAGGGTGTATACTATGCCATCTTCCATCGGTCTGGTTTATTAACAGTTGATTCCATCACAGGTGAGCAATTCAGAGAGAGATCTTGTGGTCAGAGATCTCAGTCTTATGCTGATATTAGTAAATGGTGTACCCCTGCAGTTGGTCACCCTGAGTCTCTAAGGGACTTTAGTTTGGATTACAAGAGGGTGCGGCCCCCATCACCTTGATCTGAGAATACTATATTTTCACGAACCGGGAGCGAACCCCTCTCATATATGGAACCAGACACTGATTTGTTATTAGAGGGTGCGGCCCTCCCTCAACCTCAGCCGATACTGAGTTGGATACAGAGGACATGTTTTGAGTGACACATTCTCGTAGAGAGAACCGGTCATGGATGCAGACTCTGCTATTTGGCTATTAATGGGTGCGGCCCGTTTAGACTATGAGCCAGACGCTGACACGGAGTTCAGGTCACATTATTAGAGGGCGCGGCTCTCTCATACACTCAACGCACTATGGTGCTGTCCATTTGTTAATCACACAGGCTTGTACCTGTACAGGACAACGATGACTGCATAGAGGGGCGTCCCTCCTGCACTCAATTAGTCCCAACGACCGTGATACCGTCGTTGGGACTAATCCTGCAGGATATACATAGTTAGACTGGATCCTGATCATGCAGGATATACATAGTTAGACTGGATCCCTCTTTTTCACCTCCTGTAATGGATCTACTGGATCCGGACCACTGTACCACACGCGAGAAATACTCACAGAGGTATATCGGGGGTGGCTCCTGCTTATTTACACACACTCCTGGAGACGCTACGGCTAACAGATGAGCCTCCAGTATTACAAGAGTGTAGGTTTTGGTGTATACTGCGTTATATAAAACAGACTATTGTTTTCTGTTTTAGATATCCAGGCCATTTGCGAAAAAAACTGCGCAGACAGTTTTTCCCATATCTAGATGACATGAGATACTGAGACCTTCATGGAGCAAACGGGCACTGCCTTGCTCGGGTGACAAAACTAGGGAAGGCTCGCTACCCAGTCTGCTGGTACACCGTGCGCATGGACCACATGGAAAGACTGGAAACCCCGGTTGAATTGAGTTCCCTGGTCATTACAATCTTGGGATAAGATGACAGGACTGCCCCATCTCCTCTGAACACATATCTGGAGCACATGGTTCGGAGATGGAGGGCCCTCTGTCAATACTCTATATCCCTCATGGGAGCCATCTTGGTTTGAGTTCTCGCTAACCCACCTTTTCAACTACCATCAAGGAGACCTACGAGACTCTATGGAGGAACCCAGTGTGCCACGTCGGGTCGCAACCTACCGCTGGAGTACGGCTCGGGATGTGTAGCAGACTCAAATAGGGCTGCCGACTTTCTCAAATGGGACAACACATGATTCGGATCGTTGAAGCTAAGCCCTTGTTTTTTGTTTATCTGCTCTCTGGAGTCACCTGTCGTGAGCGAAGAGACCTTACGCCTTGCCTGCGTATTGGAGAACGCTGTGTGTTTCGCGGGACTCCAAGCTAAGAAGGGTGGTATCCCTCTATAGGGAGACCTTAACTTCGGTTATCAATTCACATTCCTGGGTCTCTTGACCTAGGGCCTACTCTGGGAGATACATGCCCGGACAGTCAGGGGTACAGGGACCTGGAGGTCTCACTATAATATACCCTACCTTGTAGGTGGCGCTTAGACCAGGAACCCCTACACAAATTTTGACAGGTCGGGCATGGAACAGGATCGTACTATGGGTAATCAGATTATTTCACTCTCTCACTAGAGCACGTGAGAACTCTTTGTGATTATGCAGGTCCCAATACTTGTTATCACTCTTAGACGATGACGTATCTGGATGGGAATCTCAACTCCGGTTTCCGTTTCCCATCTCTTTGAATATTTCGGGGATTCACTATTCCCAGAATAGTCAACCACCGTTCCACCACACAAGTTCAGTTTGGGACCCTGACTGGAAGTCCTTTTGTAATTTTTTCTCTTTCGCAACCCAGGACTACACAGTCCATTTGGAATATTGAAATCACTTAGGATACGGCTAGTTTAACCACACTCTTGCCTGCATAATACATTTTATTCTTGGATGAGACATATCATCGGGTAGGCCAGGAGGGAACGAAAGATGCTACTCGGTTCTATTATGGAAGTGGTGGTGGACTTAGGCACATTCCTTGAGATTGGAGATCTACCTGCAAGGCCACATCAGGAGTTGAGACATAGTGGCAGTTCCTTCTCGCGGCCCTAAGTCCGCAAATGACCTTTGACATTTTACAACTACAGGAAAATGGCTAATAGGTCAGCTTGGCAGCTCATGGACCAACTGCTAAGAAACAGGTCGCAACCCCACGTACAATAGATCTATCAGCGGATGGTGTTTTTTTCCATATTTGGGATGCTTCGCCAACTGGCATTTTCATCAGTCCATCTACGGTCATTTATCGCAGTTGGACAGCGTTGGATTTGTTGACTGAGCGTTAAAACAGCAAATACGAAGCCTCCTGTCATGCTATAAAATTGTAGATTACGCTAGCTTTAGTGTACCTATAATCTTAATTTTATTAATGACAGGAGGCAGGAGGCGAGTATTTCCTACCCATTCTTATGCCTCCCTTGTTTAATTTTAATAGTTTAGATTAATCAGGTACGTATGCAACTCTGCTTGTTGTCTCTGCTACCTGTCACTTGTTTCTTATGTCTGTTTTTCATAAGTAAGGTTGGGATATCTATATATTAAGGTAATTTTGGTTGATACATTGGGTACCTACATGTTTATTCAGAGTACATTTCATTGGATAATCAACCTGTTCGATTCTGTTTTTCTTTCGTTTCAGTTTACAGTCCATCAGCGCAATCTGGTGTGGCAGTTCTCCTCGGAGGATGGGCATTGTTGTATTCATCATATCTAGGACTTTGTTTCTTCCCATTGTGTTTTTCTGCTTTTATTCTGTTTTTGTCGCAAAAAGAGGAAATGATGCATGGGGAAGGGATTTTTATAGTACCTAACGTTCAACTGATTGGTTGTTTTTCTGTGCTGCTGTGGAGTTCTAGTAAAGAAAGACTAAAGCAAATACTCGCCTCCTGTCATTAATAAAATTAGATTACAGGTACACTAAAGCTAGCATAATCTACAATTTACTAATACTAAGTAATCTTTACTTAGTATTAGTAAATGTGGCTGAAAGACCAATTTAGGTCTTTCAGCCTTTTAGTAGATAGTTCCCTAATACCGTGGGAATTAGGGAGTTATCTACTAAGTGGCTGCAAGATGCAGCCACAGCACAAATTGAATCGGAGTTTCATTCATTCGAATGAAATTCCGTCACAAACAAAGTGCCGAATTGCGTTCTAAAACAAACGAACATACTGTTCTCATTCAGTTAGAACGCAATTCGGCAGTTTCGGCTAAAATGACAGGAATCATCGTGGGAACAGGGAGGAAAGGTGAGAATTGTGGGAAAATTGCTCTGACCAGCGGAAATGAAGCACACTTTGCTCCTCCGCTGGTCAAGTGGAAGGAAACCTCCTTAAGGCAAAGAGTCCCTACTTTGTCTTATGATTTTAAAGAAAACTATAGCAGACAGGAAGAAACGGAGAACAGATTCTGAGAGAGGGGGAGAAGAGGAAGAGATTGAGGAAAGGTAGGTTCAGCATGACAGTGCAGCTTTAATAAAGTTTTTTAGTAAATTCATGGTATATTCAGCCTTTTAAGTTGGGCCAGCCCATGTGTCATTGGAAGTATCTACCATAGTTTGCATGAATTTTGCAAAATTGCACTTTATAGTTCTTCTAACATATGTTACAATACCTGTTTGAAAACAGAATTATTAGATATGTTTGTATAAAAGTCTTTAAGTTTTTCTTCTTTTTTTTTTTAATGGAATCTATTTTATATATTCATTTAATTCTATGTATGTGTTTATTTATAAAACAATTAAATTGAGATTTCTCTCATTTTTAGGTTTGGCCTGGGGCAGTGGCGGATCTGAAATAGAGAGGGCCCTGGTACAAGAACTTTTTGGGCCCCCATCGCAAGGATGGACAAAAAGGTCAGTCAAACAACGCCTACAATGATTTGCAAGGTAAAATTCTCAATTTTCCCATCCTTGCAGGGTTCTATGTAGCAGTGTGTGTGTGTGTGTGTGTGTGTGTGTGTGAATGCAGGGTGTATTTGTGTGCTGTGTTGTGTTGTGTGTTTTCATGTACTGTTGTCATTTGAAAGCTGTAGTTGACTTTGTTTAGCGTCTGGTTTTGAATGTAGGGGTGTGTGTATGTGGTGTTGATGTTTAAATGTGGGGGTGTAATTGTGTGTAGTGTTGGAATGTGAATACTAAGATGTATACTCATATACCTATGCACTGCCACACACACACACACATATACAGACACACACCGACACATCTGGATACACAGACACATATGCAGATACACAGACACACAGATACACACACTGACACACAGAGATACAAACACTGACACACATCCAGATATACAGGTACAGACATGCAGATACACAGACACACATACAGATACACAGATTAACAGATACACCCACTGACACACATGCAGATACACAAACACACACTATGACACATACATACACAGACACACTAATACACATATAGACACATAAATACACACAGACACAAATTTTGGCACACATGCAGAAACAGACACACAGATACACACAATGGCATTCATACAGATACAAACACTGACACACAGATAATGCATAAAGACACACCGATTCACACACAGAGACTGTCGTGATCTCCAGGGGAACCTAAGCACGCAGACGGGACACAACACATAGAATTGCAATACCGGTCCTTAGAATGGCTGTGCTATGCAAAAAGGGATAGTCAAAATACAAGCCAAGGTCAAAGGGAAACAGAGAGACAAAGTAAACGTAAGAGAAGCAGAAGCTCGGTAACCAAATAAACAGACAGAGTATAATGCACTATTGGTCTAAACACAGACCACAACAGGGCACTGAGGCAAGGGAGGGGTCAGCTTATATACACAGGGTGTGTCTGATTGGCTAATCTGCAATTAATGTTAACCACAACATGTGGGAGGAGTTTCTTCCTTCCCTTGTGGTCTCTGAGGTCATCACTGTGTGCTGGGTCACATGACCGGGTCTGGCACACATATAAGGATGCTGCTTCATTCAGTGTCTCCATATTCGGCATGGATATGCTGAATGTTCCCAATAGAGATGCATAGATTCAATGCAACTCAATGAAAAGTTTTGATTGGCACAGCACTGAGATCTGATGCGCATGGGCAATAGATTCCCAATGTTTCCTTATTGGGAAGCATTAGATTGGTTAAGATAATCCAGAGGGATAATCTCAGCCAAAGAAAGCAGCGTGGAGACTAGAATAACCGAAAGGTAAGTAAACCTTTTTTTTTTTTCTGGACATCTGAAAGTAAGTAAAATTCTATTAAAAAAGCTGGGTATGACGCAAGAAAGAGCCAACCAAATAAGCAGCAACAGGCCTAGAAAACAAATGTTGATGGGAAAATTAAGATGTGGTAAGATACATACTGAGCTCTGTGTTTCAAACTTCAGCACAGTAAATGTTTATGAAGTACATTCCAGTGATGCCCAGCAAGTAATTATATTCGATAAACATAATGTATAATGTAGCTCACAAACATCTTCAATTTGTATCAAGATTAAAAATTTTGGTTGGGCAGAAAAGCTTTTTAAAAATAATTTACCAAATAATATAGTTACAGATAAGAAAATAGTGTCATATACATTTTGCCCAAATTCTACAATCCTTTTACATATATACCATCCTATATGTTCTTTATATGTTGCCAAATGTACTGTATATGTATGTACATGATATATATTATATAGGTTGACACTTTATTTTTTAATTTTTCCATACCATACTACCCTCACATTGCAACCATGGGCACACATAAATACATGCACACATGTGCACACTGTTACACAAACTCAGTAATGCACAGAGACACACATATTGACACAACATACAGTCACAATGTGCATCTGGGTGTGAGTATTTTTGAGTGTGTCTAGCATTGTCTACTTGTGTATTTAATTGAGAGTGTGTGTGTTTGTGTGTGTCTGACAGTAAGTATCTATGTGTGTGAATGTAGGTCTCTGAACATGTGTACGTTTGTATCTGGGACAGTATGTGTATGTGTTGTGTGTATAGAGGGGCTACCTCTCGCTTTGTACATTGTGTTTATGATAAAGCTTTGTTTGAATAACTGTGTGTGTATGATTTTAAACCAGACACGAAATGACACAGATTTGGTCATATTGACCAAATTTTGACTGGAATTGACTTTAGTGAATGTGGGAATTGCTATTCTTGTTGCAATTATGCAATTTTCACCAAATTTTATCCATTTAGACAAGTTTTGTTGTTGAATAACTTTGTAAAAGTGCATAATTAAATTGATTCAACTAATGTGGATGTTAGCTAGCTGACATACAGTTGTAACCAAAATGATTCATTCCCATTTAAAATTAGGTTTATTGTCAAAATTGGCAGAATTTCAGCTGTTTGCAATGAACAAATCAAAACAAAGCAATTGAATGCTTCAAGTTGTTTTCCCAAATTCAACTGAAATTCAACTTATAATGACTTCTCCAGTCTCAAAATTATTAACACAAAAGAACAACTAAAAGTGGATGGGTGGAGTGAGTGATAATAATTAAGTGCAGGCAAGCCTCTGTCTGAAGGTCACTCCCAACCTTTGTAAACACAGAAACACAAAGTGCTTTGAAAACTGCTCACACCAAGTCTCAGGGCTCAATGCGTTTCGTCGATCATCCTGCTTCTTCAGGAGAAGTTTCTGAAGCACTTTTCGATTTATGCACTTTCTATTTTTTTGCACTTTCATTCTGTGCTATGTGTTCGGTGCTGTGAAAGAAAGGGGGGGCAGCTGCTTTTTAATCAGTTATTTGGAGTACATTGTACTACCCTTCTCTTTGCTTTGTGTATTATGAATTTTGTGCTGTGAGAAAGCTGCTAGCCATAAGGGTTCCAAGCCTACTCAGGCTTATTATTGTTAATTGCACACCTATATTTTGTGCCGATATTCAACGTATTTGTTCTAATTTTATCTTTGTTTTCAATAAATTGTATATTGGTTTTACTAATTATATATATATATATTAATTTTTTTCTGTTTCCTATCTATTGTTTTGAGATATTCCATACGAAGCTGGTAAATATTAGTGTCTGTGGCGCCCTGCTATTTTGTATTGATTTTTTCTTTACTTTGTGTTTCAAAAGTATTAACCCCCAAATAGAATCCCTCAAAACAGCATAAGTATGCAAAACAGGTGTTGTCTCAAGCACGCCTCATGCAACTAATCAAGGGCGTCATTAGTTGCATCAGCTGTGCTTAAGATGGAACAGTTAAAATACCTAAATTGACTAGGGGTTTGTTGAGTGTCATGTTTGACTGCGTGTTAGAAATATGGTACACAAAGTTAAGAGAAGAGATCATCGCCCTCCACAAACAATGAACAGGGATACAAAAAGATAGAAGGCACTGAATGTTCCTAGAGACACCACTGGCAGCATAGTTCACAATTTCAAAGTTAAAGGAACAGTGGTTACACTACTACTGAACCAATAGCAGTTAGCTCCAATATGCTCAAAATCATATAAATAAGCCACATAAATTTGGGGATTCTTTTTTTTTTTTGTCAATCTTTATTTATATTGTTGAAGTAATAACACAATGCTGGAAAAGCCACAACAGCATTCACAAGCATAAAGATAAAATGCTGTAGAGAACAATGATATGGCATTCAGATAAGCTGCACATTTTAGTTTTATAGTATGCTTAGATGAACATTTCTATTGTATGAGTATTACTGAGAACACTTAAAGTAGGCAAAACTTGGTTGACATGGTTCACAACAGGTGATATGGTAGTTAGTTCTATTCCTAAGCTGTTTGCCTTGATTTTACGTTCGTGTGAGGAAATTAATGTCAGACCAATGAGGGTCACATGCTTATTTCCACCTAGGAGGCACACGCATGGCCAAGTGTGTGGAGTCTGGGGGTATGGTGAATTTGGGGAGTCTGTTCTGTGAAGTGATTACACAAAACTGGAAATGTTCAGCTCAATGGATCAGCGGTATGTCTGGAGAAAAAAAATGAAGCATACGCTGAAAAGAACACTGCTTACAGTTAAGCATGGTGATCCTTTGGGCTAGAAATCTGCAGCATGTGGAAGGAAAGATGGATTAATCGAAGTGTAAGGAAATCCTAGGAGAAAATATCATGCTGTCTGTGAGGAAGCTGAAGCTTGGGTGCCATTGGACCTTCCAACAAGTGGGGGTTGATCGTGGGGGTTGAATAATTTTGATTACAACTGTATAACTCCATATTTCCTCTCTGGCATTTTCATTCTAATTAGCATTTCCAATGTCTCTCCAGCAATGTGTGTGCTGAAGGTTACACATGGGGATTCTGCATGTGTGTGATGAACCCTGTGTGTGTATGGATGCTGTATATGTTGCGTGTGTAGGTTTTTTCTGTTTGAGAGGGTGTGTGTTTTGGCAGCTGCCTGTGTATGTAAAGGGTGTGTGTGCAATTGAGGATGTGTTTTGTATGTCTGAGGAGGCTGTGTGTATGTGCATATTTGGAAGGCTGTGATTATGTGTTTATAAGGCTGTATGTGTGTGTGTATAATACACTAATAAGCTACAACATTAAAACTACTGACAGGTGAAGTGAACAACATTGAGTATATTATAGCAATGGCATCTGTCATGGGGTTAGATATATTAGGCAACAAGTGAACAGTCAGTTCTTGAATTTCATTTGTTGGAAGCATGAAAAATGGGCAAGTGAAAAGATCTGAGTGACTTTTACAAGGGCTAAATAGTGATGGCTAGACAACTGAGCCCATCTCCAAAATGGCAAGTCTTGTGGAGTGTTTAGCATCTACCAAAAGTGGTGCAAGGTAGGACATGGGCGCCCAAGGCTCATTTATGTATGTAGGCTATCCCGTATGGTCTGATCACTCAGAAGAGCTACTCTGGCTCAAACTGCTAAAAAAACTTACTGCTGGCCAGATAGAAAGGTTTCAGAACATACTGTGCATTGCAGTTGGCTACGTATTGTGCTGCAAATCCTCAGACTGGTCAGAGTGCTCATAATGACACCTGTTCACTGCAGAAAGTACCTTTAATGGGGACGTGAGTGTCAGTACTGGACCATGGAGCAAAGAAAGAAGGTTGCCTAGTCTGAATAAACACATTTTCTTTTAGATCAGGTGGATTGCTGTGTGTGCGCGCGCGCACATCATTTACTTGGGAAAGAGATGGCAGAAGGATGTACTATGTCAGAGGCAGTGTTATGCTTCATTCAATGTACACTGATAAACCTTGGGTCCTGGCATTCATGTGGATGTTACTTTGTCATGTACAATATACCTAAAGAATGTACAAACGATGTACACCCCTGAAAGGCAATGGTGTTCCCTAATGGCAGTGGTCTATTTCAGGAGGATAACGCACTCTGCCACACTGCAAAAATTGTTCAGGAATAGTTGTTGCCTTGGCCTCCAAGTTCTCTAGATCTCAATGCATTTGAACATCTGTAGGATGTGCTGGAATAACATCCTATCCATGGAGGCCACACCTGGCAACTAGCTGTACTTAATTGATCTGCTGCTGGTGTTCACATCCCACTAAGTTCAGTATTTAAATAATAACACAACATATTTTTGTTGTCCCCGGCACGTCTATCTGTCAGGGAGGGAGGTAAGACGCTTGAGATTTTTCCCTCGCCAAAAGATATAACCCCAGGTTGTAATATGGATGGAGGCTGTGGTCTGCAGCATCTCGCAGATGCAAATCTCTTAAAGCAATCCATCCGGTCTGACACTCTAACTCTATGAGTGAGTCAGAGCATTGCCACAGTAACCAGGCAGCAATGCTCTGAGTCACTGAGAAGTGCCTGACCACAAGGGAGCTGACAGTGATCTGCACTCGTCCAGGTTGAAAGAAACCTGTTTCCTGTCTGTACAGAGAGGTGGCACTAGGTTGACTAGGGAGATCTTTGGACTTACTTACTGGCCTTGGAAATGCAGAGCATTCTACCCATGTGCCCTAGCATGTGTACCTCCCAGGAGTTGAGAACCAGGGTGCTAAAGGTTGCTTACATCACATATTTTTGAGTCACATTTACTTAAATATTACTATAAAAGCACTTCTTTTTTGTCAATAGCTATTTTTATTGTCAACACAGCTACAGTGTATCTGCATTTGTTTGTTTTTTAATTAGATTGTAAAAACAGCATCTATGATTACCAAACCAAATATTATGCTAAGGTGACTTCTGATATCTTTGTTTTGTTGAAAAGTGTCTGGCATGCTGCGTTTGATGATCTGCCAAAAGAGTATTGTATTACCACATACACAAACATTTAGGCGTGCAATTCTTGAATAGAATTATATCAAAGGAACACTGCAGCATTAAAAATTTATATCTGTATACTTAACAGTACAGTCCTGATGTCCCTCACCATTTAGGTTCCCCCTAAAAAGAAATAAATTAAAAATAAAGAAATGATTCATCTTTTCTAAAGCGCCAAATCTCCCTTTGCCCTGCCTGACCTCCTCTTTGCTTTGCATTGTCCTGAAGGCAGGCATTATTTTGAGCATTGGGAGGCGTATGTGAGCTTCAATGATTCTCTATGTCTGACCGTGATGGCACTGCACATGAGCTAATGACGTCACGGTATATTATGGTATGAGAGCTGGAAAGTAAGATTTTTAGCTCACACCCAGAGAGCTTGGAGGCATGCTTGAAGCTGCACTTTTAAGACTTCTAACTAGAGAAATATAGAGTTTTGGGGGAAAGACAGAGGGGAGGAGTGCAGGCACTAAAACAACTTCAATACAATGACATTGTTAAAGTGCCTCCATTAAATTATCTGTTTTTAACATTTGAGAGAAACTGTGTTTTGATGTTTTTGTTTCATTTTTTTTTTTGTTTAAATGGACATAGGTGTCACGCTACTAGGGGTGATTTGGATTGGAACCTTAACTGCAGCTTGTAAACTCCCTAATTACAATAGTGAAGAAATGGAGAATCCTTAAGTATTAATACTGTAGCTTTAAGAAAAGAGAGAATCTCTGGTAACTTGATTCAACCGAAGTTTTAAAAGTGTTAAACTTAAATGAATTGCATTTAGGCAATAATCCAATAAGAAGAAGTGCAAGTAATCAACAACACAAAGTTCATTATTAAGTATTTCTTCAGAGATCCATTAAGTAACATTCTTTAAGTTCATGAGAATAATCTTCAATAGGAACAATAATCAAGTAGCTAAGAATATTTGCAAAGCAAGACCAGTTCATGGTGAATAAGCATGATGGGAGTTGTCCTTCATGAGATTAGTAACTTGTAGCAAATGAAGGTTTGAGTAAGCAAGCATTAGTTCATTAATAAATGATTTTGTAGACAAGTAGCTGAAAGATATACTTAAGGTTAATATGGGTAGTCCTCCAATAGTTCAGAGATCTGGTCCACTTGTAAAGTAGCAAAGTATCCGTTCTCCAGTAATCCTTTATGGCATGCAGCAATCCTTGCATTTGCTTAAAGGCTGGAACGGCTTGTCTGAGCTTGTGGAGAGGCAAGTCCGGTGGAAGTAGATCCCAGTAGCTGAGCCTGTGGAGCCTGCAGTCTCGCAGAGGCAGCTCACACAATCAATCACCAAGCACCCTCCCTCTGGCCCAGTCTCCCTAAATACCGTCAGAGCTGTGTCAGAGGGGGGCGGGGTCCGGCTCCTCACAGCTGAGTGCCGAACCCGGAGGTGTTACTCCATGACAATAGGAAATTTAAAACTAAGACTATAAACTTAAGGTCAGGGCTTTCAAAATCTACTGTGTTAGTTTGCTTCTACTTTTCAAACCAGCATGGATGAATTCAAAGTAAAGCAGAAATTTAAGGCCGGAATAGCTGAGCTGAAAGCATAGCTATATATATGTCTGTATTGACCTTAAAGTTTAAATTCACTTAGATTTCACTTGGAAGTCTCAATTTAGTGAATAACCCTGCCGATTGTTTCTGTCATTTGGATTTGTTTTAGACATGTGCAATTTGTTTCGGTCCGAATTAAAATTCGGCCGCATTTCAGGTAATTCGGACATTCGGGTGCTTCTGAATGTCCGAATAGTTGAAT
The DNA here is from genome assembly GCF_036172605.1 of Pelobates fuscus. Taxonomy (NCBI): domain Eukaryota; kingdom Metazoa; phylum Chordata; class Amphibia; order Anura; family Pelobatidae; genus Pelobates; species Pelobates fuscus. The sequence continues at coordinate 138,495,758 of NC_086321.1, forward strand.
TGCCGAAGTGGCGAATAGTTGAATTGCCGAAGTGCCGAAATTACCGAATTTCCGAAGTGTAGTAGTGCCAAAGTGCCGAAGTGCCGAATTGCTGAAGTGCCGAAGTTGCCGAAGTTCCGAGGTGTCAAAGTGCCGAAGTTCCGAAGCACAGTATTGCCTAAGTACGAATATACTTACCCAGTGAAAGAAGAAGAATGTTACACAATTTCAAATAAAAAGTATACAAACATAGACAGGATTCAGCTGTAAGCATTTGCAACACTTACAACAATCAAGTAACATACATTCATATAAAATGTAAGTTACTAAGCCAGTCAGTGTAATGACAGGAATGAATAAGTAGATAACTCCCTAATTCCCACCGTATTAGGGAGCTATCTACTAAAAGGCTGAAAGACCAATTTACTAATACTAAGTAAAGATTACTTAGTATTAGTAAATTATGCCCCTACTCACTATACCGCGAGTAGGGGCATGTCGATTAAACAGTGAGCAGTCTGTGGCTGCTCACTGTTAAAAAAAGGGTCACCCCTCCCTGAGCAGGTGGCGGCCCTAAAGTAAAAAAAGGGGGGAGGACCTATTGTCCTCCCCACCGGCCCCCACCCCTGAGCGGTGGGTGGGGGCCCTAAACAAGAATAAGGGGGGACCTAATGTCCTCCCCCCTGGCCCCCACCCCTGAGCGGTGGGTGGGGGCCCTAAATACAAATAGGGGGACGGACCTAATGTCCTCCCCCCTGGCCCCCATCCCTGAGCGGTGGGTTGGGGCCCTAAACAAAAGTAAGGGGGGAGGACCTGATGTCCTCCCCCCGGCCCCCACCCCTGAGCGGTGGGGTGGGGGCCCTAAACACAAATTGAGGGGGGGGACCTAATGTCCTCCCCCCTGGCCCCCACCCCTGAGTGGTGGGTGGGGGCCCTAAACTAAAATAAGGGGGGGCTAATGTCCTCCCCCTGGCCCCCACCCCTAAACGGTGGGTTGGGGCCCTAAATACATATTTAACCCCCCTCCCCCCAGGTGACTAGGGGTCCCCAAACCCCTAGTCACCCCCTCCCTAAAAAAATAAACTCCTACCTGCCCCCCTCACCCTAAAAAATAATGAGAGGGGACCATTTAACTAAGTACCTTTAAAAATAAAAATAAACTTACCATTCAATGTTTTCTTTCTTCTAAAATCTTCTTTTTTCAGCCCCAAAAAAGGGCAAAGAAAAATCCATAATAACCGACGCAATAAAAAAAAAAAAAAAAGCGCAAAAAAAATAATCCATCTTCACTCGGCGAGGACTCCGCGCTGACTGAGCTCTGCAGGGCGGAGGAAGGCTTATAAATCCTTGCCCCGCCCTGCAATTAGGCTCAGGGCACTCTGATTGGTGGGTTTAAGCCATCCAATCGGAATGCTCTGACAGGTAAATGAAGAGACTGACAGGTAAGTCTCTACATTTACCTGTCACAGCACTCTGATTGGTTGGTTTGAAATCCACCAGAGTGCTCTGTGTCATTTTACACAGCGTGGGAAAGTTCTGTGGAATTTTCCAATGCTGTGTAATTTGACTCATAACACTCTGATTGGTGGGTTAAGTAACCAATCAGAGAGTTATGAGTCAAATTACACAGCGTGGGAAAATTCCAAAGAACTTTCCCACGCTGTGTAAAATGACACAGAGCACTCTGATTGGTGGATGTATAACCAACCAATCAGAGTGCTGTGACAGGTAAATGTAGAGACTTACCTGTCAGCCTTTCATTTACCTGTCAGAGCACTCTGATTGGATGGCTTAAACCCATCAATCAGAGTGCCCTGAGCCTAATTGCAGGGCGGGGCAAGGATTTATAAGCCTTCCCCCGCCCTGCAGAGCTCAGTTGTTTAGGGCCCCCATCCACCGCTCAGGGGTGGGGGCCAGGGGGAGGACAATAGGTTCCCCCCAGTTTGTATTTAGTGCCCCCACCCACTGCTCAGGGGTGGGGGCCAGGGGGGAGGACATTAGGTCCCCCCCAATTTGTATTTAGGGCCCCCACCCACCGCTCAGGGGTGGGGGCCAGGGGGGAGGACAATAGGTTCCCCCTTATTCTTGTTTAGGCCCCCACCCACCACTCAGGGGTGGGGGCCAGGGGGGAGGACATTAGGTCCCCCCATTTGTATTTAGGGCCCCCACCCGTCGCTCAGGGGTGGGGGCCAGGGGGGAGGACATTAGGTGTATCCCCTCTTATGCTTGTTAAGGGCCCCGACCCACCGCTCAGGGGTGAGGCCAGGGGGGAGGACATTAGGCCCCCCCCCCATTTTTTACTTAGGGCCCCCACCGCCGCTCAGGGGTTGGGGCCGGTGGTGAGGACAATAGGTCCTCCCCCCTTTTTTTTACTTTAGGGCCCCCACCCACTCAGGGAGGGGGGACCCTTTTTTATTTATTTTCTAACAGTGAGCAGCCACAGGCTGCTCACTGTTTAATAGATATGCCCCTACTCGCGGCATAGCGAGTAGGGGCACAATTTACTAATACTAAGTATTTTTTACTTAGTATTAGTACATTTGGCTGAAAGACCAATTCAGGTATTTCAGCCTTTTGGTAGATAACTCCCTAATACCATGGGAATTAGGGAGATATCTACCAAGCCGCTGCAACAAAAGTCCCGAAATGCCGGAGTTCTGAAGTTGCCGAAGTTCCGAAGTTTCCGAAGTGCCGAAGTTCTGAAGTGCCGAAGTTCTGAAGTGCCGAAGTGCCGAGGTTCCGAAGTGTCTAAGATCCGAAGTTGCTGAAGTTCCGAAGTGGCGAAGTTCCGAAGTGGTCAAGTGCCGAAGTGCCGAAGTTGCCGAAGTTCCGAAGTGTTGAAGTGCCGAAATGCCGAAGTCCCGAATTGATGAAGTCCCGAATTTCGGAATGCCGATCCAAGCCGAATACTTTCCCCATGCACATGCCTAATTTGTTTATTCTATTCTAATAAATATTAATATTTATTCTTCATTCAGTTTTTCTTTTGTACTCTTTTCTTAACCAGTCTTTTTTTTTTTTTTAATTTATGTATGTCTATATATATATATATATATATATATATATACATATATATATATATATATATATAATTTTTTTATATAACCTTTTCCCTTCCTTGCAGGTTTGTATATAGCAGTGAGCAGTGTTTGTATGTTTGAATGTAAGCATTTTTTGTATGGAGTATGTGTGTATGAATATATGGGTGTATTTGTGTGTAGTGTTGTGTTGTGTGTTTTAATGTACTGTTGTCATTTGAAAGCAATAGTTTACTTGTGTGTAGTGTTTGTATGTGTTGTTGTTGTTGTTTGAATGCAGGGCTGTATTTGTGTGTAGTGTTGGAGTTTGAATGCTGAGATGTACTCATATACATATACACAGCCACACACACTGATACACATTTGCAGACACACACTGACACATCCGGATACACAGACACACATGCAGATACACAGACACACAGATACACACACTGACCATGGGCGTACGCAGGAATGTTTCCGGGGGGAGGGGGAGCATAATTATAATGACATCCATGCTTTGCCCATTTTTGACAGTGTCATGAAGGGGAGGGGCATAGTCATTATCACATAAAGCCAGGGTGAATAGCGTTTTCACAACTATGGTGTCAGGAACACATGTATGTATTCCTGACACTATAGTGTTTCTTTAATCAAATTAAAGGAACATTCTGGTCACCATAACAACTTCATCTAAATGAAAATGCTATGATGCCAGAAGGCCCCTGGGTGCACTCTTTCCTTTAAGGGGTTAAACCTCTCTCAAATGGTTTAACCCCAAAGGCTTCCTCCTGCTCTAGATCTCCAGGTCGCTCAGTGCTATTCGGCTTCCGAAACGGAGTGTCAGGAAGTGCAGATTGACGTCAGGCATGGGTGCCACTGATTGGCTAGAGTTAGCTGACACTCTAAGCCAATTGCTAGTTCCCGGTTCATAAAAATGTTTTACTTTTTTATGAATAGGGAGCTACTGATTGGCTTAGAGTGCCAGCTGACCGCTCTAGCCAATCAGCGACACCCCTACCCAACGGCACTCTGTGCTTCCTGACACTCAGTAAATAAGACGCATTAACACTGAGATTTTTTTTACCTGGGGAGATGAGAAGGTCCAAAGTTTTCCTGCCAGGCCCAGGTGCCAAAGCCTTATGATGTGGTGTCCAGAATAACGTGGAGGGTTCACTTCACTTGTCCTTCTTGCTCCAATCTCCTTTTCTTCTTCTTCATTTGACACAGTCTTATTATACTGACACTGTCTTCTCTCCTCCTTGGCTTTTTGTGCTCTTTTACCTTTCTGCTACTTTCTGCTTCTTTTGCGCCCTTCTTCTCCTTTCTCTTTCTGATCCCTTTCTGCTCTTTGCAAACCCTTTCTGCTCCTTCTCCTACTTTACCTTTGTGCTCCTTCTGCCCCTTCCAGCTCCTTGCTGTCCCTTTCTGCTCCTTGCTGTTCCTTCTCCTTCCTGCTCCTTCCCTTACTTTACCTTCCTGCTCCTTGCTGTTCCTTTCTGCTCCTTCTCCTACGTTACCTTTGTGCTCCTGATTCTTTACCTTCCTGCTCTTTCTGTCCCTTTCTGCTTCTTGCTGACTCTTCCTGCTCATTTATATTCCTTTATGCTCCTTTTCCTACTTTACCTTTGCGTTCCTTCTGCCCCTTCCAGCTCCTGGCTGCTCCTTTCTACTCCTTGCTGCCCTTTCCATCTCCTTGCTGGCCCTTTCTGCTCCTTCTTCTACTTTACATTTGTTCTTCTTCTGATTCTTTCTGCTCCTTTACCATTGTGCTCCTTCTGTCCCTTCCTGCCCCTTTCAGACAATTCCTTCTCCTTACAGACCCTTCCTGCTCATTGGGACCTACTGTATGATGTTGTATCGATCAGGTAGTGTAAGGGTTACGCCCGCTTCACAGTGACAGACCAAACTCCCCATTTAACGCACCGCAAACAACCGCAAACAGTCCATTTGCACAACCGCAAACTCCCCATTTGCACAAGGTTGGATACCAAGCTAGCCATGTCCCGTTCCTTGTCCTCACTGATGTCATTGAAGGTCTCTTCCTCCACCCAGCCACGTACAACATCAAGGGTCCCCGAAAAGTGACAACAAGCCCCCTGGGATGCCTGCTGTGTTTGGTCTTCCACCTCCTCAAAGCCACATTCCTCCTCTGACTCCTCTTCTTCAGACTCCTCTCTCTGCGTTGCCTCTCTCTGCGTTATTATAAGTTGTGTTAAGTAGTACTATTCTTATCAGTTTAATCCCTGTTACGGGTAGAGGACTATTTCCTTGTTTCGCCAAACCCCTTAAAAGATGGAAAAAGTGGTATGAGTGGAAGAAACGAGGAAATGTGGTCAGGTGGTGGTGCCAGCCCCACCGAGGGCTTGTACCCAGGTATGCTAATAAACTGAAAAAAGAAAAAATCTCCCAAGAAGGAGATCTAAAACTGGCATAGGAAAAGGTTAGACAACTATAATAAAGTGATACCTACAAATCCTAGTGAGCATAGGTGTATAATAGAGGGAGAAAGGGAAAGCAGAGTAATGCTTCCTAATACCATGGTTAGTACCCTTTGTTAAAGTAAATTGAGTGATGGACAAAAGTCTTTATTGTATCATTTATAAATAACAAAGGGATACTATACTCATTCCCCTATAGTGGCTAATTGTGTAATAATGGTAATACTATTACCTATTATATAATATTGCCAGGGGCAAGGAAAATCCCTCTAAATAGATGGGTATAGGCAGAGAGTATGGAGACCGGAGTGATGCTGTCATAAAAAGTGTCAACAAGGTGATATAAAGTTAAATGTATCACAGACACACAGCCACCCTTTCTCTTAGCTAGTTACCAGAAATGCTGGATAGGTAGAAGGGCTATAAAGACTCAGAGAGGTCTGAGAAGAATCCTCTAGACTAGCCCTAATCTCCTTGAACACCTTCAAGGGTGTTCTAAGCTAAAGCTCAATCTAAATGTTTAGATGACTGCCTGATTTCCCATCACAGATGCTGGCTAGGAATAACACTGTGCAAGACAAAGAGTGGGTCTAAGTGCCCATAGTGCAGTAAAGTGTCCCTAGTGAAGTGAAAAAGAGAATAACGAGCTGGCGCCCAAGAGAATAACGAGCTGGCGCCCTATCAGGGGACGTGTATATGGCATCGATTTTAGGAACCGGGAGATGGAAAAAGACTCTTGGTCGGTCCTCCTACTTTAAATTTGGGGCACTGCGCGTGCAATCTAATGTGCCACCAGATAGGAGTGGTGTGTTAAGTAGTACTATTCCTATCAGTTTAATCCCTGTTATGTGCCTTTTTTTTGTTTGGTTTTTGAAGCCACAGTGCAGCACCAGAGGCCCGAAAAATAGGCATGTACACATGCCTGAAAAATTAGGTATTGTTGCAGCCGCTGCTATAGCAGCGGCCAGAAAAATTGATGTTTGTTTCCCAGAAAGAAAGTGCCCTAAAACATTGCGGCTTGAACCCTAGTTGGTGGCGGATAAGTCACGCAAGTCAACTGGCATTGAGAGCTAAAATACAGCAGCGTGTGGACCATTTTTAGCCCAAGGCAGCTCATCTCATCAGGCCTATTTTAGTCAAATGTATCGCCCAGTGTCAGTCCCTTAGGGATCCATCCCTCATTCATCTTAATAAAGGTGAGGTAATCTAGACTTTTTTGACCTTGGCGACTTCTCTTCTCAGTGACAATACCTCCTGCTGCACTGAAGGTCCTTTCTGACAGGACACTTGAAGCGGGGCAGGCCAGAAGTTCTATCGCAAATTGGGATAGCTCAGGCCACAGGTCAAGCCTGCACACCCAGTAGTGAAGGGGTTCATCGCTCCTCACAGTGTCGATATCTGCAGTTAAGGCAAGGTAGTCTGCTACCTGTCGGTCGAGTCGTTTTCTGAGGGTAGATCCCGAAAGGCTGTGGCGATGCGTAGGACTTAAAATGCTCTGCATGTCCTCCATCAACAACACGTCTGTAAAGTGTCCTGTCCTTGCCGGCGTGGTCGTGGGAGGAGGAGGATTACTTTCACCTCTTACCCTGTTAGATTCCCGTTGTGCTGTGACATCACCCTTATACGCTGTGTAAAGCATACTTTTTAATTTATTTTGCAAATGCTGCATCCTTTCCGACTTGTTGTAATTTGGTAACATTTCAGCCACTTTCTGCTTATACCGGGGGTCTAGTAGCGTGGACACCCAGTACAGGTCGTTCTCCTTCAGCCTTTTTATACGAGGGTCCCTCAACAGGCACGACAGCATTAAAGACCCCATTTGCACAAGGTTGGATACCGAGCTACTCATTTCCCGTTCCTCCTCCTCAGTGATCTCAATGAAGGTATGTTCTTCCCCCCAGCCACGTACAACACCACAGGTATCAGATAGGTGTCAACGAGCACCCTGGGATGCCTGTTGTGGTTGGTCTTCCTCCTCCTCCTCAAAGCCACATTCCTCCTCTGACTCCTCTTCCTCACAATCCTCTTCCAGCGTTGCCGCAGGTCCAGCAAGCGATGCTGATAAGGCTGTTTCTGGTGGTGATGGTGACCACAACTCTTCCTCTTCCTCTTCATGCTCATCTACGGCCTGATCCAGTACTCTTCGCAGGGCACGCTCCAGGAAGAAAACAAATGGTATGATGTCGCTGATGGTGCCTTCGGTGTGACTGACTAGGTTTGTCACCTCCTCAAAAGGACGCATGAACCTACAGGAGGCTGTCCTAGCACCCCAGTCATACAAATATTCATTAACGGCTTTTTCTTGTTAGAGCAGGCGGTCGAACATTAGGAGTGTTGAATTCCAACTTGTCGGGCTGTCGCAAATCAAACGCCTCACTGGCATGTTGTTTCGCCGCTGGATATCTGCAAAGTGCGCCATGGCCGTGTAGGAACGCCTGAAATGGCCACACACCTTCCTGGCCTGTTTCAGGACGTCCTGTAAGCCTGTGTACTTATGCACAAAGCGTTTTACGATCAGATTACACACATGTGCCATGCACGGCACATGTGTCAACTTGCCCAACTTCAATGCCGCCAACAAATTTGTTCCGTTGTCACAAACCACTTTGCCAATCTCCAGTTTCTGCGGAGTCAGCCACTTTTCCACCTGTGCGTTCAGGGCGGACAGGAGTGCTTGTCCGGTGTGACTCTCTGCTTTCAAGCAAGTCAAACCCAAGATGGCGTGACACTGCCGTATCCGGGATGTGGAATAGTACCTGGGGAGCTGGGGGGGTGCCGTTGATGTGGAGCAAGACGCAGCAGCAGAAGAGGACTTAGCCGAGGAGGTTATGGAAGAGGATGGAGTAGGAGGAGTAGAGGAGGTGGCAGCAGGCCTGCCTGCAAGTCGTGGCGGTGTCACCAACTCCTCTGCAGAGCCACGCATTCCATGCTTGGCAGCCGTCAGCAGGTTTACCCAATGCGCAGTGTAGGTGATATACCTGCCCTGACCATGCTTTGCAGACCAGGTATCAGTGGTCAGATGGACTCTTGCCCCAACACTGTGTGCCAGACATGCCATTACTTCCTTTTGCACAATCGAGTACAGGTTGGGGATTGCCTTTTGTGAAAAGAAATTTCGTCCGGGTACCTTCCACTGCGGTGTCCCAATAGCTACACATTTTTTGAATGCCTCAGACTCCACCAGCTTGTATGGTAAAAGCTGGCGAGCTAATAGTTCAGACAAGCCAGCTGTCAGACGCTGGGCAAGGGGGTGACTTTCTGACATTGGCTTCTTACGCTCAAACATGTCCTTGACAGACACCTGACTGTGGGCAGATGAGCGGGAACTGCTCGAGGCGAGAGATGGAATGGCGGATAGGAGAGGGGGCAAGGAGGACAGCAGTGGTTGACGTGGCTGAAGATGCTGGACCAGGAGGAGGATGGCGGCTTTGAGTTTGTGTGCTGCTTGTACTCATGTGTTGATCCCATAGGCGTTTGTGATGTGCGATCATGTGCCTACACAAAGCAGTTGTACCTAGGTGGGTGTTTGACTTCCCACGACTCAGTTTCTTTTGGCACAGGTTGCAAATGGCATCGCTGTTGTCAGGCAGACACACAAAAAAAATTCCACACTGCAATGACGGCATTCTGGTGGTGGACACAGCATGCGTTGATTGGCGTGCTGTCGGGTTGATCCCGGGTGCCGATGCATGCTGTCTGACTGTGCCACTAGCTCCTTGCGATGACCTCCCCCTGCTTCCAACTCGTCTCCTCTCTGTCTCCCCATCTGAACTTTCGCCCTGTTCTTCTTCTTGCCGAGCGGGCACCCACGTGACATCCATGGACGCATCGTCATCATCAACCGCTTCACTTGTATCTGACAACTCAGCAAAGGAAGCAGCAGCGGGTACAACATCATCATCATCACACCGTACATCCATGTGTGTAATGCTGCCTGACTGAGACATATCCCTGTTATCTACATCCTCTGGCAATATTGGTGGCGCATCACTCATTTCTTCAAACGGATGTGTAAATAACTCCTCTGACAGATAAAGTGAAGCGGCTGTGGTGCTAGTGTTGGTGGTGGCGGCAGGTGGGTGAGTGGTATCTTGAGAGGTGCCCAAAGCTAAGCTGGAGGAGGATGGTGCGTCAAGGTTCCGAGCGGAAGCTGTAGAAGATTGGGTGTCCTGTGTTAGCCAGTCAACTATGTCCTCAGAACTTTTCAAGTTCAGGGTACGTGGCCTCTGAAAACTGGGAACTATTCTAGGGCAAAAGGGAATCACAACACCACGACCACGACGGCCCCTGCGGGGTGGCCTGCTTCTGCCTGTCATTTTTTTTTTGGATTAGTGGTACTATGCGTGCAAGCTACTGTGAGACCAGATATGAGTGGCACTGTGCAGTGGCAGAGGTTGGCAGAGTACACGCTGTAGGCCTGACACACCCGCTTGAAGACAACTAACTGCTATTCAATCTATAACAGTGAAAAAAGTTTTGCGGGTTTTAAATACACGCTATTGTGACACCAGATTTGAGTGGCACTGTGCACATGGCAGAGCTTGGCAGAGTACACGCTGTAGGCCTGACACACACTTATGAAGGACACTGACTGCTATTATATTACAGTCAAAAACTTTTTTGTTTTTAAATGCAAGCTATTGTGAAACCAGATATGAGTGGCACTGTGCACTGGCAGAGGATGGCAGAGTACACGCTGTAGGCCTGACACCCGCTTGCAGACAACAAACTGCTATTCAATCTATAACAGTGAAAAACGTTTTTTGGTTTTTAAATGCAATCTATTGCTACACCAGATAGGAGTGGCACTGTGCACTGGCAGAGGTTGGCAGAGTACATGCTGTAGGCCTGACACACACTTATGAAGGACACTGACTGCTATTATATTACAGTCAAACACGTTTTTTTGTTTCTAAATGCAAGCTATTGTGACACCAGATATGAGTGGCACTGTGCACTGGCAGAGGATGGCAGAGTACATGCTGTAGGCCTGACACACACTTATGAAGGACACTGACTGCTATTATATTACAGTAAAAAACTTTTTTTGTTTTTATATGCAAGCTATTGTGACACCAGATATGAGTGGCACTGTGCACTGGCAGAGGTTGGCAGAGTACACGCTGTAGGCCTGAAACACACTTATGAAGGACACTGACTGCTATTATATTACAGTCAAAAACGTATTGCTTTAAATGCAAGCTATTGTGTCACCAGATATCAGTGGCACTGTGCACTGGCAGAGGTTGGCAGAGTAAACGCTGTAGGCCTGACATCCGCTTGAAGAACACTGACTGCTATTAGATTACAGTCAAGAACTTTTTTGCTTTTAAATGCACGTTATTGTGACACCAGATATGAGTGGCACTGTGCACTGGCAGAGGTTGGCAGAGTCACACGCTGTAGGCCTGACACACACTTATGAAGGACACTGACTGCTATTATATTACAGTCAAAAACTGTTTTTGTTTTTAAATGCACGCTATTGTGACACCAGATATGAGTGGCACTGTGCACTGGCAGAGGTTGGCAGAGTACACGCTGTAGGCCTGACACACACTTATGAAGGACACTGACTGCTATTATATTACAGTCAAAAACTTTTTTTTGTTTTTAAATGCACGCTATTGTGACCAGATATGAGTGGCACTGTGCACTGGCAGAGGTTGGCAGAGTACACGCTGTAGGCCTGACACACACTTATGAAGGACACTGACTGCTATTATATTACAGTCAAAAACTTTTTTGCTTTTAAATGCAAGCTATTGTGACACCAGATATGAGTGGCACTGTGCACTGGCAGAGGTTGGCAGAGTACACGCTGTAGGCCTGACATCTGCTTGAAGGACACTGACTGCTATTAGATTACAGTCAAAAACTTTTTTTTGTTTTTAAATGCACGCTATTGAGACACCAGATATGAGTGGCACTGTGCACTGGCAGAGGTTGGCAGAATAGACGCTGTAGGCCTGACACACCCGCTTGAAGACAACTAACTGCTATTCAATCTATAACAGTGAAAAAATTTTTTTGTTTTTAAATGCACGCTATTGTGACACCAGATATGAGTGGCACTGTGCACTGGCAGAGGTTGGCAGAGTACACGCTGTAGGCCTGACACACACTAATGAAGGACACTGACTGCTATTATATTACAGTCAAAAACTTGTTTTGCTTTTAAATGCAAGCTATTGTGTGGCGAAACCAGCTTCGCCACTGTGAACTGGAGAGGCCTGGTTGCTAGCCTCCTGCCCTGCGACTACGGCCCCTGGACATATTGCTCTATAAAAACTCTATTTGGGCATGTAATAATTTATATTGCTGCTACCGGCCCTTTAACATCAGCTATGAACAGATTGGGACTTTTGGGACTACTGTCCCTTTAAGACTGTGAAGCATATTCTAGTGTACTGCCTGTAATATTGTATATGTATTCATGTGTTAAGTTTAACCTGGGTGATATGTATGCAGCATTCATCTGATTGTTCGGTAGAATCACTCCATTCATTATATTGAGTGAAACTACCGAACAACCAGACCACCCAGGAATAAGTGTGCCTCCAATTACCGGTTGCAACAATGTTGCAAACAGGTAATTGGCAATCCATGTAATGTATGCTTTGTCCTCTGGGTGGCCGCCATTCGGGAAGCAAACACGTGGCGGCGGCCATCTTAAACTACCGAACAGCGGTGTTTTGCCGTCGAGTGTCTGGAACTGAAATCGGACACTCGACTAGGCAAACACCGCTGAGACCTCCAGACTTCCAGGATTTCGTGGGGAAACTACCGAACGGCCCGCCGTTCGGTAGAAACGTACGAACTAGGGGATTCATGCGAATCCCCCTTAGTCTCTATAACACCAGTAATTCGTCTGTTTAATTCACTTGTTTGTGACCGACCGCAGGGCCAAAATGCATGGAACTGTTTTCGGATACTTTACCCATGCGGTCGGTCAAATCTTTGGAACCTCATATCTCCCGAACCATTCATCCGAATGACCTGATTCTTGGATATGTTGTCCCCCTGAATAAGGGCTATCAGGGGATACCTGTTTTGGAGGTGTAGCATATGTATTTGGGGTACATCCAGGAATTGGGGAAAAGGGTGTACGGTATAATTATGTTAAGTGCTAATCTAAGGGGAGGAAATGTGTGGGAGGTACATCCATGTGATTGGTTAAATTCATCCTCCCCCTGGGAGTGTCCTGTATGTACTTGTTTGTAATAAAAGCCAGACTGGGTGTCCCAGTCCAGAGTTCTTGCTTAACCCTCAAAGCGATGTGTCGTCTCGTTCTTTGGGGGAATGGGATTGTATGCTGACTGTGAGGAGTGTAAGCCGATGTCTGCTTTTCTTGTTCAGCTGTCCCAGTGTTCGTGTGGTTCCAGTCGGGAGAATGGTGTTTGCAGTAGCTGCCGGTGCATCTGAAAAGGGGATTATCGCCTAAACTGGGTTTTACCCTCTTGTAAGTGAAACGGTCCGTTACATATTGTGACACCAGATATGAGTGGCACTGTGCACTGGCAGTGGTTGGGAGAGTACACGCTGTAGGCCTGACACACACTTATAAAGGACACTGACTGCTGTTATATTACAGTCAAAAACTTTTTTGTTTTTAAATGCAAGCTATTGTGACACCAGATATGAGTGGCACTCTGCACTGGCAGAGGTTGGCAGAGTTCACGCTGTTGGCCTGACACACAGACGCTTGCAGACAACTAACTGCTATTCAATCTATTACAGTGAAAAAAAATTTTGTTTTTAAATGCACGCTATTGTGACACCAGATATGAGTGGCACTGTGCACTGGCAGAGGTTGGCAGAGTAGATGCTGTAGGCCTGACACACACGCTTGAAGACAACTAACTGCTATTCAATCTATAACAGTGAAAAAACTTTTTTGTTTTTAAATGCAAGCTATTGTGACACCAGATATGAGTGGCACTGTGTACTGGCAGAGGTTGGCAGAGTACACGCTGTAGGCCTGACACACAGATGCTTGCATACAACTAACTGCTATTCAATCTATTACAGTGAGAAAAAAAATGTGTTTTTAAATGCAAGCTATTGTGACACCAGATATGAGTGGTGGCACTGGGCAAGTGGGCACAGTATCCACTGTGAGCCTGACACAGAAGCTGGCAGGCAGGCAACTGCAATTAGATTACACAGGAAAAAAAAAGCAGAGTGATGTTCTAGCCCCAAAAAAGGGCTTTTTGGGGTGCTGTCCTTACAGCAGAGATCAGATGAGTCCTTCAGGACTGTAGTGGACACTGAATACACTAGTCTAGCTATCCATTTCCCTATCAAATCAGCAGCAGCTACACTTTCCCTCCTCTCACTAAGAATGCAGCTTCAGATTGAATCTAAAATGGATGCTGTACAGGAGGTGGGAGGGTCTGGAAGGGAGGGTCTGCTGCCAATTGGCTGGAATGTGTCTGCTGACTGTGAGGCACAGGGTCAAAGTTTACTCAATGATGACGAATAGGGGGCGGATCGAACCGCGCATATGTTCGCCCGCCGTGGCGAACGCGAACACGCTATGTTCGCTAGGAACTATTCGCCAGCGAACCGTTCGGTACATCACTACTGATAACTTACCGATACTGATATTCTGTACATTTACCATTTAAAAAAATTCACTATTTCTACACAATTCTACTGTTAACTGAACATGTTTATTATTTATTTATTTGCAAATCTTTTTTTATTTAATACAAAACCACAGATACACACACCTTGACACACAGATACATACACCTTGACACACAGTGTGTATCTGTGTTTGTGTGTGTGTTTGTATATGTGTGCAAGGTGTGTGTATCTGTGTTTGTATGTGCTGGTGTGTGTCTGTGTGTCAAAGTGTGTGTATCTGTGCCAGTGTGTATGTATCTGACACACAGATGCACACACTGGCCCATAGTGGCACACAGATACAAACACCTTGACACACAGTGTGTATCTGTGTGTGTGTGTGTGTATCTGTGTGTCAAAGTGTGTGTATGTGTGTTTGTATATGCTGGTGTGTGACAAAGTGTGTGTATGTGTGTATCTGTGTGTTTGTTTGTATCTGACACAGATACACACTGGCACATAGTGGTACAAACATAAACACACTGACACACAGATACACACACCTTGACACACAGTGTGTATCTCTGTGTGTGTGTGCCAAGTGTGTGTCTGTGTGTCAAGGTGAGTGTATCTGTGTGTCAATGTGTATGTATCTGGGACAACGCATGAAATTCAAGAACTGACTGTTCACTTGCTGCATGAGCAGATGCCATTGTAACAATATAATCATTGTTATTCACTTCACATGTCGGTAAGAACCAATATTCTTACTGTAATCAAAGTAGCTTAGAGTGAATGTCTTACCCTTTTTTAATGTTCAGATGTTCAATTTAGGAACATGGTCGATCCCCATGAATTTTAATGTGGACAGTTGGTGTCCAGCTGATGCAAAATGTCTAGTGACTGGAGGTGCTTCACTTGAATTGTTCATGTTGCCAGAGAAACCATACATATTAAAATAAAAAAATATATCAGAGACAAACAAGACTACGCTAAAAGGCAAATCAGAACATATAACACAAAGACAAGAGATCCCACAATAGAGGTAGAAGCCCACTGAAAACAAAATATCATTATAACACTAACCAAAGAAGATTCTCACCCTCTAACAACAAACAGTATAATAACTCTGACAAACTCCCCTTTTCCTGTGATTTTGCCACGAGTTTTTGGAGGGGCCTCTTTGCCAGCCTCTTGCCCCAGGACTATGGCCCATTTATTAGACCTGGCTTCAGGACTGCGGAAAGGCTTTGTTCATGCCTTTTTCCCTCTACTGTTCAGTATATGGGGCTACCAAATGGATTATGCTTATGGGGTTTGTTTACCGAACAAACAACCGAACAGTCGGAACGCACGCAAGTGGAGCGTGCAGCCTATTTACCTCCTGGACTGGTAGTTAATGGCAGCCTAATTGATAAATGGCTGGGTGGTCGCCGTTCGTATAGACGAACACGTGGCAGCGGCGGCCATCTTATTTAGTCGAACGCATCCAGCGGTGTTTTGTCATCGAGCGCATGGAACTAAAATTGGACACTCGACGGCACGAACACCGCTGGGACTTCCACCTCCAGTTAGATTCGACTAGAATTGCACGAACGGAGAGCCGTTCGGTAGAAATAATCTACCAAACCAGATACACTCACTGACTCTGTGTCCACGAACGGCTCCGTACGACTATTTGAACATTACTTCGACTGGTGAAATAGACCGGCTGCACAGCCTAATTCTCTGGGACTATTTTGGGCATGAAGCCATGCGTGCAGTCGGTCAAAAGGAGACTTCCTGGGAATTCCTGAACCCCTGCTCTGATCTGGGTGATTTTTGGATATGTTGTTCACCCAGATCAGGGCTATCAGGGGATGTAACTGTGTTTTGGGGTAGTTATGGGACTTTGTACAATGTGTGTTTTTTAAGCCTGGAGATAATTGAGTTATTACAGTATTTGACTTCACAGGCAGGGAGGAGGGAATGATCTGATTGTACTAAGAGTGTCACACTTTGTCACTGTATTATTATTGACTGTTTACTTTGTGTCCCTGTCCACCACAAGGTCCATGTGGGGGTGCCCCTTGCATGGGGACTTGCATAAAAGGCCAGCTGTGGCTTCCATTAAACACACTTGTTTTACCCTTCATGAAGTCTAGGCTCATGTTTGGGGGATTGGAGAACTACATTCACTCTGGGGATTGCTATAATCACTATACTCCCTTGAGTATAATCACTAAGCTCTTGTAAGAGCTTTTCCTGCTACACTCTCTGGACTAGGATAGGTCTACCTACTGGAAGCTGGATCCTGGTCTTGGGTCCAGGGTGGGTGGAGGACGGCGAGACCCCAACCAAGCTGTGGCGGGTCGTGGGGTTTACGATGGCTATGGTGTTCCAGTGCAGTGGTTATGGTACTCGCAAGTACTAGGAAGCAGCGGCTGACTGAGGTAGCCCGGTCGTGGTGCCACGCAGTCCGTCACAATAAATATCCCAGAAAAGAAAAGCCTGGACCACATTCTATATATAGATATTACAAATCCCCCACTCCACCCCCACAAAAAAAGACACCCATACCACTCTTCCTACACTTCCCATCACTACAGAAACAACACAGAAGTCTCCCTTAAAAAAACTATCCCCTATAAAAGACAAGATATTGTACCCAACACGTGACCAATCACTTGAATATATATCCCCCAAACCTCAAAGAAAAGAAATTACCACTATCCATTTCTTAAAAAACAAAACCCTTAACAGACACATCTTATCTACACCAGATAACCTTATAAAAAAAATGCTTCTATACCCTATCATCTGACTACACCTCAGATGTAGAAGAACATTTTTTAGAGATAGGCATTACAACATACAGAACAGGAATTCTCTGCCTGAAGAGGTGGTTTTGTCAGAGTCTATACAGATGTTTAAACTGCAATATTTACAAAAACATAACATACAGGGATAGAATTTCTAATTAATGGGGTAATAGCTGCTTGATCCAAGGAGACATCTGAATGCTCTGTTGGGGTCAAGAAGGAATTTTTTCCTAGTTTGTTGCAAAATTGGAAGCGCTTCAGACTAGGTTTTTTGCCTTGTTTGGATCAACTGCAAAAACATATGTGAGGAAGGCTGAACTTGAAAGACGCAAGTCTCTTTTCAGCTATGTAACTATGCAACTAAGAAGAAAGAGGGAAAAAAGAAGTCTAACACTAGAGAAAGAAGAAGTGTCAGAATATTTAAAAAAAGGAAGAATAGAGCTACCTTAAAAACTACCAATGGGGGCGGGGCCTGACTGTCATGGAGAAAGGTTGCATTTCAAGCCAGCTCCTCCACTATTTTGCCCTAAAATGACCACAGCAAGTGCAATCTTTTCTTCCAGGCACTATTTCTGGAACCCTGTTGCTTCCCGACCTACCTAACACTTTTGGCAAGGATCAAAGAGCCGAGGGGGGGGGGGGGCATTCATTTAGCTGTGCCGCAGATGGGGCCTGGCATAATTTTAAACATGGTTTTCCTCCCTACTTTTAAAGATTATAGCTCTTAAGTGAATTTAATCAGACGTACTGTTAATTGAGAAAAGGGGTCACATGACCTATGATGTCATCTGACCGTTTTCTTTTCAAATGTTTCCCTAATTTATCTTAAGGTATAAATACAGTGAAGGTCCCATATCCCTGTAATGCACTGAAAAAGCCTACCCATTAGGTGAAACGTGTTGTGCTTTGTATACTTGTTCCCAAACTTGCTTCTGTTTATGTGAGTAATGATAAAGTGTAATCTATATTATACTCCTGGACCTTCCTGATTTTACTGATGATAATACATCATGTTCCTTGGTGGGGAATATACCACCCAAGCGTTTTGGATTGAGCAAAACCTTCTTTTTGCTCTGAAAAAAGTGAGTACATCTCCTATTTTTATATGCTCTAATAACCACACAGTGTGCACTACATATTATAATTTGTTTTTGTTATCTACGGTGAGGATTTTACCTACTCATAGAAAGAAACAAGTCTGCACCTATATCCCAAGAGTGGGGGTTATTCCACTCCAGGCCATATGTCAGGAGTAGTGATGTACCGAACTGTCCGCCGGCGAACAGTTCCTGGCGAAATTAGCGTGGTCGCGTTCGCCGCGGCGGGCGGACACATGCGCAGTTCGATCCGCCCCCTATTCGTCATCATTGGGCAAACTTTGACCCTGTGCCTCTCGGTCAGCAGACACATTCCAGCCAATCAGCAGCACTCCCTCCCTTCCACACCCTCCAACCTCCCTCCCAGCATCCATTTTCGATTCATTCGGAAGATGCATGCTTAGTGAGAGGAGGGAAAGTTTAGCTGCTACTGATTACATTGGGAAATTGATAGCTAGGCTAGGGTAATCAGTGTCCACTACAATCCTGAAGGACTCATCTGATCTCTGCTGTAAGGACAGCACCCCAAAAAGCCCTTTTTAGGGCTATAACATCAGGCTGCTTTTTTTTTTTTTTCCTGTGTAATGTAATTGCAGGTGCCTGCCTGCCAGCTTCTGTGTGAGGTTCACATTGGATACTGTGCCTATTTGCCCAGTGCCACCACTCATATCTGTTTTAACAATAGGTTAAGCTTTACATTTAAAATAAATATTTTTTTTTCCACTGTAATAGAAGAGCAGTTGCCTGCCTGCCAGCTTCTGTGTGAGGTTCACATTGGATACTGTGCCTATTTGCCCAATGCCACCACTCATATCTGTTTTAACAATAGGTTAAGCTTTACATTTAAAATAAATATTTTTTTTTCACTGTAATAGAAGAGCAGTTAGTTGTCTGCAAGCGTCTGTGTTTCAGGCCTACTTCAGCGTGTGCTCTGCAGACCTGTGCCAGCGTGCTTTGACAGTTGCCACTCATATCTTGTGTCTCTATAGCGTGCTTTTACAACCAAAATTTTGTTTCCACTGTAATAGAAGAGCAGTTGCCTGCCTGCCAGCTTCTGTGTGAGGTTCACATTGGATACTGTGCCTATTTGCCCAGTGCCACCACTCATATCTGTTTTAACAATTGGTTAAGCTTTAGATTTAAAAGAAATATTTTTTTTTCACTTTAATAGAAGAGCAGTTAGTTGTCTGCAAGCGTCTGTGTTTCAGGCCTACTTCAGCGTGTGCTCTGCAGACCTGTGCCAGCATGCTTTGAAAGTTGCCAATCATATCTGGTGTCTCTATAGCGTGCTTTTACAACCAAAATTTTGTTTCCACTGTAATAGAAGAGCAGTTGCCTGCCTGCCTGCCAGCTTCTGTGTGAGGTTCACATTGGATACTGTGCCTATTTGCCCAGTGCCACCACTCATATCTGTTTTAACAATTGGTTAAGCTTTAGATTTAAAAGAAATAAATTTTTTTCACTGTAATAGAAGAGCAGTTAGTTGTCTGCAAGCGTCTGTGTTTCAGGCCTACTTCAGCGTGTGCTCTGCAGAACTGTGCCAGCGTGCTTTGACAGTTGCCACTCATATCTTGTGTCTCTATAGCGTGCTTTTACAACGAAAATTAGTTTTTCACTGTTATAGATTGAATAGCAGTTACTTGTCTTCAAGCGGGTGTCTCAGGCCTACAGTGTGTGCTCTGCAGAACTGTTCCAGTGCACATTGCCAATCATATCTGGTGTCTCTATAGCATGCTTTTAAAACCAAAATTTGTTTTTCACTGTTATAGATTGAATAGCAGTTACTTGTCTTCAAGCGGCTCTGTCAGTCCTTCCTTCAGCGTGTGCTCTGCAGAACTGTTCCAGTGCACATTGCCAATCATATCTGGTCTCACAGTAGCTTGCACGCATAGTACCACTAATCCCAAAAAAAATGACAGGCAGAGGCAGGCCACCCCGCAGGGGCCGTCGTGGTCGTTGTGCTGTGATTCCCTTTTACCCTAGAATAATGCCCAGTTTTCAGAAGCCACGTACCCTGAACTTGAAAAGTTCTGAGGACTTAGTTGACTGGCTAACACAGGACACCCAATCTTGTACAGCCTCCGCTCGGAACCGTGACGCACCATCCTCTTCCAGCTTAGCTTCAGGCACCTCTCAAGATAGCACTCACCCGCCTGCCGCCACCACCAAAACTAGCACCACAGCCGCTTTACTTGGTATGTCAGAGGAGTTATTCACACACCCGTTTGAAGAAATGAGTGATGCGCAACCATTATTGCTAGAGGATGTAGATAACAGGGATATGTCTCAGGCAGGCAGCATTAAACACATGGAGGTACGGTGTGATGATGATGATGTTGTACCCGCTGCTGCTTCCTTTTCTGAGTTGTCAGATACAAGCGAAGCGGTTGATGATGACGATGCGTCCATGGATGTCACGTGGGTGCCCGCTAGAAGAGAAGAAGAACAGGGCGAAAGTTCAGATGGGGAGACAGAGAGGAGGAGGAGGAGACCAGTTGGAAGCAGGGGGGGGGTCGTCGCAAGGAGCTAGTGGCACAGTCAGACAGCATGCATCGGCACCCGGGGTCAGCCCGACAGCACGCCAATCAACGCATGCTGTGTCCACCACCAGAATGCCGTCATTGCAGAGCTCAGCAGTGTGGCATTTTTTTTGTGTGTCTGCCTCTGACAACAGCGATGCCATTTGCAACCTGTGCCAAAGGAAACTGAGTCGTGGGAGGTCCAACACCCACCTAGGTACAACTGCTTTGCGTAGGCACAAGATCTCACATCACAAACGCCTATGGGATCAACACATGAGTACAAGCAGCACGCCTACTCTAAGCCGCCATCCTCCTCCTGGTCCAGCATCTTCAGCCACGTCAACCACTGCTGTCCTTCTTGCCCCCTCTCAACCATCCGCCACTCCGTCTCCCGCCTTGAGCAGTTCCCGCTCATCTGCCCAAAGTCATGTGTTTCTGTCAAGGACATGTTTGAGCGTAAGAAGCCAATGTCACCAAGTCACCCCCTTGCCCAGCGTCTGACAGCTGGCTTGTCCGAACTATTAGCCCGCCAGCTTTTACCATACAATCTGGTTGAGTCTGAGGCGTTCCAAATTTTTTTAGCTATTGGGACACCGCAGTGGAAGGTACCCGGCCGGAATTTCTTTTCACAAAAGGCAATCCCCAACTTGTACTCGATTGTGCAAAAGGAAGTCATGGCATGTCTGGCACACAGTGTTGGGGCAAGGGTCCATCTGACCACTGATACCTGGTCTGCAAAGCATGGTCAGGGCAGGTATATCACCTACACTGCGCATTGGGTAAACCTGCTGACGGCTGACAAGCAAGGAATGCGTGGCATTGCAGAGGAGTTGGTGACACCGCCACGAATTGCAGGCAGTCCTGCTGCCACCTCCTCTACTCCTCCTACTCCATCCTCTTCCATAACCTCCTCGGCTGAGTCCTCTTGTGCCGCTGCTTCTTGCTCCACATCAACGGCACCCCCCCAGCTCCCCAGGTACTATTCCACATCCCGGATACGGCAGTGTCACGCCGTCTTGGGTTTGACTTGCTTGAAAGCAGAGAGTCACACCGGACAAGCACTCCTGTCCGCCCTGAACGCACAGGTGGAAAAGTGGCTGACTCCGCAGCAACTGGATATCGGCAAAGTGGTGTGTGACAACGGAAAAAATTTGATAGCGGCATTGAAGTTGGGCAAGTTGACACATGTGCCGTGCATGGCACATGTGTGTAATCTGATCATACAACGCTTTGTGCATAAGTACACAGGCTTACAGGACGTCCTGAAGCAGGCCAGGAAGGTGTGTGGCCATTTCAGGCGTTCCTACACGGCCATGGCTCACTTTGCCGATATCCAGCGGCGAAACAACATGCCAGTGAGGCGCTTGATTTGCGACAGCCCTACACGTTGGAATTCAACACTCCTAATGTTCGACCGCCTGCTCCAACAAGAAAAAGCTGTTAATGATAATGAATATTTGTATGACCGGGGTGCTAGGACAGCCTCTGGGGAGCTGGGAATTTTTTTGCCACGTTACTGGACGCTCATGCGCAATGCCTGTAGGCTCATGCGTCCTTTTGAGGAGGTGACAAACCTAGTCAGTCGCAGTTGTGTGTGTGCGTGTGTATGGCTGTCTGCCTGTGTGTGTGTGTGTGACAGGGTGAAGATTTCTTGCACATGGGTGTGACAGGGTGAAGATTTCTTGCACAGGGCGCCCAAAGGCCTAAGGCTGGCCCTGCGCATGGGTCAGTGGCTCTGCACCAGACTTCCCTCCAATTGATCAAAGTTAAAGGATTTCAAGTGGACTGATTACAATTACAGGGCCTCTAAAGAGTCCTGTATTGTTATTTGTCATCACTACCTTCCCGCGTCGGGAAGATTTCTTGCACAGGGCGCCCAAAGGCCTAAGGCTGGCCCTGCGCATGGGTCAGTGGCTCTGCACCAGACTTCCCTCCAATTGATCAAAGTTAAAGGATTTCAAGTGGACTGATTACAATTACAGGGCCTCTAAAGAGTCCTGTATTGTTATTTGTCGTCACTACCTTCCCGCGTCGGGAGTGAGTCATTTGCGCCCCTGCTGCCTTCCTTGCATGTGGTAGCTGTTTGTCAGGGATTTGTCAATCCATATCTGCCAAGTGACCCTATGTAGGGGGAACAGTCTCTATTCTGCTCTGTGTCAGTGTGTATCAGGGATCATTAGGATAGGTGTCAATCCATATCTGCCAAGTGACCCTATGTAGGGGGAACAGTCTCTATTCTGCTCTGTGTCAGTGTGTATCAGGGATCATTAGGATAGGTGTCAATCCATATCTGCCAAGTGACCCTATGTAGGAGGAACAGTCCCTATTCTGCTCTGTGTCACTGTGTATCAGGGATCATTAGGATAGGTGTCAATCCATATCTGCCAAGTGACCCTATGTAGGGGGAACAGTCCCTATTCTGCTCTGTGTCACTGTGTATCTGGGATCATTAGGATAGGTGTCAATCCATATCTGCCAAGTGACCCTATGTAGGGGGAACAGTCTCTATTCTGCTCTGTGTCAGTGTGTATCAGGGATCATTAGGATAGGTGTCAATCCATATCTGCCAAGTGACCCTATGTAGGAGGAACAGTCCCTATTCTGCTCTGTGTCACTGTGTATCAGGGATCATTAGGATAGGTGTCAATCCATATCTGCCAAGTGACCCTATGTAGGGGGAACAGTCCCTATTCTGCTCTGTGTCAGTGTGTATCAGGGGTTTTGAGGACAGGTGTCAATCCATATCTGCCAAATGACCCTATGTAGGGCGAACAGTCTCTATTCTGCTCTGTGTCAGTGTGTATCAGGCATCATTAGGATAGGTGTCAATCCATATCTGCCAAGTGACCCTATGTAGGGGGAACAGTCTCTATTCTGCTCTGTGTCAGTGTGTATCAAGGGTTTTGAGGACAGGTGTCAATCCATATCTGCCAAGTGACCCTATGTAGGGGGAACAGTCTCTATTCTGCTCTGTGTCAGTGTGTATCAGGGCTGGGCTTTGAGGACAGGTGTCAATGTTAGGTGATTTCTGCCCTTTATGGATTAAAAGCAGACTCTGCATCAACTGTGCAATTTTCCATGGGAGTTTTGCCATGGATCCCCCTCTGGCATGCCACAGTCCAGGTGTTAGTCCCCTTGAAACAACTTTTCCATCACTATTGTGGCCAGAAAGAGTCCCTGTTGTTTTTAAAATTCGCCTGCCCATTGAAGTCAATGGCGGTTCGCGCGGTTCGCGAACATTTGCGGAAGTTCGCGTTCGCCGTTCGCGAACCGAAAATTCCGGGTTCACGACAACACTAGTCAGGAGCTATTAGGGGGCTCTAACAAATGTGAGTGTGCATTTTTATACTATTTATTAAGTTTTGGTTTCCTGACATATTGGACTACGTTTTTGCTTTTGTGTTTATGTTACATATGCATACCGGATTCGGTTGCACCAAGATTTCTTCATTATATGCATAGGCTGGGATTGTGCTGCCCAGTTGCTACATCTAGAGCTAAGAGATAGCTCCCTACACTGCAAGTGTATTTCCTTCTGTGTTTAATTTGGACATTTTACATATATTTCTCCTCTCTTTTCCCACTACATGCCACGTGGAATTTGACAACTCCTCTGAAACACTTCTTCTAATTATTCATCTCCTCGACTTGAATTGTTCATAGCTTGTCTTATTGATCCTCTGTAAATGGAAAATCTCTCCCTCAGAGTATTCATTGTCTTGCCAATATATGCCAACCCACAAGGGCACATAATTTTATACACAACCATCATAATCACATGAACAGTCCATTTGAAGCACCTCCAGTTGCTAGACATTTTGCATCAGCTGGACACCAGTTGTCCACATTAAAATCAATCGGGATTGACCATATTCTTAAATTGAAATGAGGGGGGAAAGAGTAGTGAAGCCTTTGAGTAGTGAAGCCTATTGGACTTCCACGTTAAAAATCGTAACTCCTTTAGGCTTAAATAAATGTTACACTTTACAGTTTTTTATTTAAGATAACTGGCCACATTTCTACTACATGTATCTAGCTGAATGAAAAGAATTGATACACTGTTTCATTTGATGTGTCTATGAGCCAATCCTTGCCTGTGACTGCCCTATTTGTGAGCTAATATCTCACTGCATATTACCTCTTTGCTTTGCTGTTTTTAGGTACAAATCTAGCACTATGATGGAGCTCCCTATTTTAGTATTTTGAGGTTCAGGTCCTCTTTTAAAAAAAAAAAAAATTCATATCTTATATAGTTTGTTTCCCTATGTCCTTATAACCAGCAATCTAGGTGTAGGTAAGGTTATTACCTATACCTTTATTTTATTTTTTCATTATTAGTTTTAGTTTTCGCACATATATGTTTCACATTTATTTTTGTGTGGTATAACATATGGGTTCACCAGAACATTGTATGAGTCTATAGTCTTGCTTAGATCTAGAGGTTTCCCCATTTTGAATGAGATATTTAGCACCATACAGTGGTTATGATGTAAACCACTTAGGTGACTGCCCATTTTTTACTTTTTTACATATTTCTTTGTTTAGCATCTCACTTTTCATTTCTCGTTTGTCATGGGCTGCTTAGTTATTTCCCACACTATAATTTTGAATGTTCATGGAATATTTGAAGCCTGTTTTCAGTGAGTAGAGGAGTCAGAGAGATTGTAGGGACCTTATTATGTAATATTTGCTGGCTATATTGTATGTTCTTTCTTAAGATGGCTGGACTTTAAAGTGTGGCAAGCACTGAGCGTCCTCATTCTATATACTTTTTCTATATACTTTATACACTTTTTGCTAGGAATAATATGATAGATTTTATATATATATATATATATATATATATATATATATATATATATATATATATAATACTTATAAGTTGAGACATTGTGATAATCATTCTCTAGAAGCAGGGAGTCTTTTATTTTGTAATATACTAGGACAATGGGAGAATATAGCTCTTATTGTATGTGCTATTTGTATTGTGTTTATTGAAATTGGACTATATATATATATATATATATATATATATATATATATATATATATATATATATATATATATATATATATATGTATTTATATGTTTTTCTATGTCACTATGTTTACACCTTTAGTGTTACGATACTATATATAGTGATCACTTTTTTCACATAACAATTGACAATATGCATTATATTTTTGTGAGCTTGTACACATATGGAGTCGTCTGTCTGGTGGTATTTGGGGGGATTTTTTGCAGTTCACATGTGGTTCACTGACATTCAGCTTGCACTGTTTAGATCTAGATCACATACCACAGGTATTATCTTTGTCTAAGGGGAGGGAACTTTACTCTTAGTAATTTCCTGCAATATTTTTCTATTTATTGTTTGTATTTTGTTTGGTGGGGTTATTCTGATGAAAGTCCTGGTATGGACTGAAACGTCGATATGATGTAACCCGAATGTGATCAATAAAGACACATTTTCCTGATTAAGATGCACAGCGTGTGTCTTTCTTCGTAGATATTTCTGTAAACTTGGCTGTAGGAGCACTGTGGCACATACTTCACAAATGCGAGTGCAGGATCGTGGATAATAATAAATGTATATATATATATATATCTTTATGTATTGAGTGAGTTGCAGTTTTTTATCACACTTCTTTAGCTTTGTTGTTCATGAGCTTTTTGCTCCTTATAAAAGCATAAATTGGATGGACGGACGGACGGACAGACAGAAAGAGAATATGGTTATTTAAATATATAAAAGAATATTTATTTTCTTACATTTTTAAATATAAGAGCACTGAAATTAAGCTGAATCATACCATTGTGAGAATTCTGGCAACCACAGCAATAAACTTTATATTTGCAAAGCCGTCTAGCTGCTGGAGCTTTTTACATTTCATTCTATCCACTGAGCTATAAAGTGTAGACCATTGGGTAAAACATTAAACTCTGTTTGTAAAGGTAACAATCCTTGCAAAGTGAGCTATCATGCAATTACAGTGTTGCCTGGAGGAGTCCTAGGTGGAGGTTAACAGCTAATAAAGGCACTTTCCCTTGGAAATATTGATTTAATAGAAACAGTGTATTGAACACCCAGTATAGTGATAAAATATTATAATATAGAAACTGTTTGTGCCATACAGCAGTAGACAGAAGGGTTTACTAAGCATGTTTGCAAGGTTAATAGGTATTTATGAGGACTGGTCATGACTCACTGTTGTGTACGAGTAGCAACAAATTGGATGCTATAAAACAAATCATCAACCATATCATACTACTAAATAAACTGTCCACACACCATTCTCTTGTATTCACTGAAATCCTGCTCCCATAGATTCTACATTAGAAAGTATCTAACAACAAGTTATACTTTATATTACAGATCATATATATTATTTATAACATATCCATAACTGTTTGCTTTGTTCAACCTCATTCTACAATATAAGTCTACAAATCTATAATAATGTTAAAACGATGCCTTTATTGGGCAGAGTAGCTAGAACTTCTAGTTGTCATGAAAAGGATTGAAGGTACTATATATCCCAAGATAGCATTTGTCCAGAAAGGCAAATGAGAAGTTTTTTATATACGGTATATAAAAATCCAGTATGCTTGCACTCCAGGTATAGATGAGATTAGTGCAAGGTGCAAATCCAGCAAAAATTGTAGATATCCAAAAAATGGAATGCACTCCAGGGTCATGAATTGAATGAATAAAATATAATTTTTAATTCATATTGTATAAAACAAAAAAATATATATAAACGTTTCTGCTCACATCAGGGGCCTTCCTCAGGATGGCAAAGATAACATTACAGGCATAAGGAAAGCAATATATAGCTAAGAAAAGTATGTGCTTACCCATATCATGTGTGAGTTGTGCAGTGAATGGCCATGAACTTTAAAGATAAGGGATGTCCCGTTGCCAAAAAAGTGTTTGGCAACCGAAGTTCAGCTTTGTTATCTCTATAGGCTGTTCTGATGCTTGATCTGTGATTCCTCATTCTTTCCCGAGCGGCAAATCTGTTTTCCCTATGTAGGAGAGTCCGCATGGGCACTGTAATTTGTAATTTGTCAGACCACGTTAAATCGTAAAAATCTGTTAGTACAAACAGAAGTATTTTGGATACAGACTTTAGACACAGTATGGCCTAAGAGTATTATTATCAGTATTCCTTTAAATGTGCCTTTTTGTTGCTATGCTCACCCGTATCTTCTAATTGAAGTCTCGTGTTCTGATGTTAGGTTCAATATTGTGCTATATTCTGCTATATTTTGTTAAGTACATTAATGATACTTGCTCGAGAGTACACTCCTACTATGTCCTACATCTTTCCCTCTTATTACGTTCTTATCCTTTCTGGCATTCACCATATGTGGGGTCATCTTTCAAACAGACCATACACGATAGACATTCATTTAGAAATTAGGGTTCCTTGACAACAAGTCTATTCTTTCTAAATCCACCCCTTTTTTAAACATTGGGACTCTTGAACTTCTGTTTCTGTCTACATAAGTTTGACTTATATTTCTCTTTTCATTACACTAGCTACCAGAGTGCCCCAGAATGTGTTGCCATTTCTATGGTATGAACACTGTAACTACATTATGGGCAAGAAAGTATCTAGTATATACTTTGGTTATTTTTTTTACACCACTACAAATAGCACAGGGGTTCATTCATGTTAATTAATATCTCAATAGGTTTCTAGTATGAGTATTCATGGACAAGATCTGTTTTAATGTTAGACCCATTCGGTCTTTTTTATTCTGTGCTCTCCCAGTGTTTATGTACAGTATATTATGCAGTGAGCAATCCCCAGTGCCAACACTAGGCGTGGCTGAGTGTGTTTGCTCCTGCAATCCTTGCTGAACGAGCAGCTGACCGGCAAGATTGCTGTGAGTTCCAGCTGTTGCTTAGCAATGGTGGAACGCAGACAGCGTGTGAACTGGTCCCATATTCGGCAAGTCTGGCTGATCAGCTATCTCCTTGTGAACAGTGGCGTTCACTGCATAACTCACACATGATATGGGTAAGCACATACTCTTCTTAGCTATATATTGCTTTCCTTATGCCTGTAATGTTATCTTTGTCATCCTGAGGAAGGCCCCTGATGTGAGCCAAAACGTTGATGTATATTTTTTTGTTTAAGGCTCAAATGCCTTAAAAATAGTTAGAAAAGGAAAATAAAGTGAACAAGGGGATTGGATACCATTGTGAACAAAAAAATATGTTGCTTAGTAGGAAGGAAACCAAGAAATTAAAAGCACTTAAATCCTACATAAGATATAAGGAAGTAAATAAAACATGAAAAGGGTGATTATATAAGGTAAGCTAGAAAATAAGTGATAGCCACATAGAGCAAAACCAACCCCCCCAAAACTGTTTTAAGTAAAAACGTTTAAAAACAAAAAATTAAAGTGTAGGTACACTGAAAACACAAGATGGGTGTGTTGGTTAAAAAAGACCAGGAAGGGCAGAAATTTGAAATAACCATTTTTTCCTCAGCACATATTAAGGAGGAACCTATGGCAATAGATATGCAAAGGATTGCTGCAAAAACCTTGAAGGAAAATTGTGACTGGATGACTCAAAACAAGGTGCCACAGTAACTAAAGAAAGATTATGTAAACAAAGTACAAGGGCCTTATGGTATTCACCCACATGTACCTAAGCAGCTAAGTGTGAAAATAAGTGAACCTCTGTTTTTAATTTTTCAGGAATCTTTTCTTTTAGGAATTTTCATCCAAGAATTGAAGGGAGGCAGATATGGTTACTGTATTCAACAAGGGTTCAATATCTTTGCTTGGAAATGATAGACTTATGGGCTTAACTTCTATGGCTGGAAAAATAATTGAAGCGTTATTAAGGGATAATTTTTAGGCATTCACTGGGAACATTGTTATTAAAAAAAAACAGCATGCTTTTAATTGCAGTCTACGAAGAGGTGAGTAGAATTATAGGTCAGGGTGTTGCAGTGGATCTGATCTACTTAAATGTTGCCAAGGCATTTAACATTGTCCCACACAATAGGCTAGTGTTCAAACTAAAATAAATTTGGTCTAGATTAAAATTCTTCTGATTGGGTTGAACATTGACTCATAATTTTCTTTCATATTCTTCTTATTTCAATATTTTTATTTCTACAACTTTTTAATTCTTTTATTTTTATTTATGGATGCTTCCCGATATATCCGTAATGTATACTAGTACACTATGTAATATGTAACAGCTGTTTGATGCTTAACTGGATATAAAAGCATCTCTAAGCGTTTATGCCAGTTATTGAAGCTTCTAATGAAGTGAGGCTTTCCCACGAAATGCGTAAGGCAAAGCATACAGGCATACTGCTGTCTACGATACAGAAGACTGTTACTGTAACAACGCTCACTACTCCAGCGCACGAGCCGACTTCGTTCCTTAGACAGAAAGACTTTAAAGATCTGTCCTCTCCGACATCAGTTGAAACAGACCCAGCAGTGAGGCTTCGGGTGGAACGCTGTGTGGAACGCATGCCAACCTCACCGGCAGACCACACACAACGAGGACTGCAGCTCCCACTCATCCTATCCACCAGGAGAACTATTCATATGGCTCACGTGCAGAATATCCTGAGCTATGCTGGTACCTTTTATATTTATCCAAGGATTTATTTTATTCATTTACTGATCTATTTATGGATTTTTAAGAAGCATCTTTCTTTCTTTTTTCTTTTTATTGTCTTTTCTTTATCTATTTTTATTTTAATCTCTCCTTAGCACACAGTTGGTCTAGTACTGTGTTGCTTTTTCTTTCTTATGTTATTTATATATTTGTATATTTTTTTTTACTTTATTCCTATTTTTTCCACATTTACTGATTTTCAGTAAACCATACTACATTGGCATAGGGCCCTTACGACTGTGCATAGTTTATATACACGTCTTAATGGGGTTACCTTTTTGCTACATTCTGTAAATTTCACCTAAGGACATTGAATTTAGGGAGTTCATTAGTTTTTTCTTGTGGACTTGCTTATGTGAACTTACATATGTGGACTACTTTTGGATATTTAGACTGTATTTTTCCACTTTTTAGCCTATATGTACTTGAAGTTATTTTTTTTTAATATATGTATATTTAATTTGTATATGTATTTATTTATTTTGTATTGTATGTGTTTTTATTTTTGTGTAATTGATTTTAGATCCTGGAACTCTTTCATCTTATTTTTATAAGTGATACCCATATATTTATCACTGTGTTAATATTTTATTCTAAACCTCAATATACATGAATATTAAAGTCTTGATCTAAACTCCACTGCGAGGGATAGCCTTTTCTAACTTTGGAATTAATAAAACTCAATTTCAAACAAAAATATTCGGGGCAGATACAAACCAGTGTCTGGAAATCTGTTTATAAACAGGATTATACATAGGACACAGGATCACTCATTTAGACTGGAAGAAAGAAGATTTAGTCTAAGGGAAAAAGAAAAGGTTTTTCACAGTAAAACCAATAAGGATGTGGAATTCTCTGCCTAAAGAGGTGGTTGTATCTTTTCAGCCTATGAAATTGTGTAAATAAATCAAATGTACATGAAGTGTGTCCCCCAAATAGTACTATACATAGAAGATAAAAGATCACACTTAAAATGCTTCTATGTATAGTACTATTTGAGGAACACAGTTTATGTACATTTAATTTATTTGTTATAGGTTAGTAGGTTCTCCTATTTTACTGTTATCCTACAATTTTAGTTAATTTCCTGATACGCTCCACTTATTTACACATTTTTTAATTATGTAATCAGCAGCAAGCATATGACCATTCCTTTTACACCAATATCTTCATTCCATTAATGAAATGTCGTTGTGGAGCCACTCACTGTGCTCATTACACTGCACTGAAGTTGACAGGGAAGTCCAGATGAGAGTCGAGGAATTTGATTTTAAGGGACATTTGCAGTCTAATTAATTGTACTTTTGAAGAAAGTTGTAAGCAATCTCAGCATAGTTTCCATCTGTTCATTTATCCAAGAAACCATGCACAACAATTTTAAAAGCTTTCCATGCCACTTTCCCATGCCGCAGTGGCATTGGATTGGCTGGGATTGTCAGTTCTGATGATCTCAGCCAAGGGTGGGGCAGAGCCAAACAATTTCAGGTGACATACCGCTTGATGTTTAAGATATAAGATGCAAGAGATTCAGAAGCAGGTGCAGAGGATGCAGTAGGGAGGAAATAAAGAGAGATAGGAGACACACTTGAAATGCACCCAAAAAGCAGTCTATGTGTTTTGCCTTTTTATGGTATTGTGCTGTTAGATCAGTTTGAAAAATGTTTTTTTTTTTTCATGAATGTTATGTGAGTCACAGCCAGGGGAGATGTTACTCATCAAAGTGATTAAACCCCTCTTTCTCTCTCTCTCTTCCATTATTGTATGTTATCATAATAAAATTGTGAGTGGTTATAAGCATTATAAGATAAATATAACGCATTTGGATTGCACCTACACTGTTTAGGTGTTGATAACACTGTTTGTATATTTGGACATAAATGTTTTGTTTTTTTTTGCGCTAGAGACACTCTTCTTGATATATGTTTACACTGGCACTTTGAATTGAAAGAGAAGATTCAGTCTACTTGACAGTACCTTTAGATGGTCTATTATAACTTAAAGATGATATTAAAATATTTTTTCAAATGAATGACAATTATCCTTAAATTCAACCAATTATCTTGCTTCAGCCCATCCCTAATTTTATTACTCCAGCCTTCTATTCTCCCTGCATTATTTAAATAAGCATTTCCTAGTTATTTCTCTCCATCCCAACATACAGTAATGAGTATAGCAGAACCACTGATCTACACGTACTGTACTCACCATGGATGACCCAAATCTTATCAACATAAATCTTGATGATCTCAGCCTATACCATGATTTCCCATAGGAAGGCATTCGGTGGCTAGTGAGCATGTGCAGCAATCAGACCACCTGAAATTGCTGAGTTCCACTTATCTTTTTCTGTGGTAGTGCCTCTAATGACTGTCAGGAACCTCTAATGACTGTCAGGAATGACAATGTTTAAAATGTAGTATTAAAAAGAGAGGAACATGGCACCCAGACCACTTGATTGAGATAATTTCCATTTATATGTTTAGAGGACTTTTCTAGATCTGTTATCTGATTGCCTTTACTCGCCCACTTTATAGTCAATCACTCAGAATCATCAGAGAGAACTTTACTCCAGAGAACATTTATTTGACCAAATCACAGAAAAGATTGCTACATACATACGGGTGCATAAAGCAAAACAATCTCTAATAGAGGTATTACTCTTCTCATGTATGCATTCAACTTTTTTAGGGTTGCCAAGTCTAGATTGTGTGACCGTCTACCTATACACATATACGTACTTTGATCTGACGAAGACACTATGCTTATTCACCAAAGTCTGAATGTCCCTGAACTGAATGTAGTAAAACTATCCGGCTGCATACAGGGCTATTCGTACTGTAATATCCTCCAAACATTGTAAATGCAATTCATTCAAGGAAGGACCTTTTGTCCCATCCCCTGGCCATCATCCATGGGCAGCAGGTGGGCGATGCTAATGTTAACAATTAAGGGGGAGGTGTTACAGAATCAATCGGACCAACCAAATCCTGACTGCATTCGGCTTTAGTAAATCTGAATTGTCAGTGCAGTCGGAATTCAGTTATTTTTACTGGATTTTGCCTACATTTTGTTTAGTGAATTAACCCATAAGACTTTAGAGTTTCTAGATACCTGTATGTATCAGAACTAACACTGGGAGGCCCTTTTGTCTGCTATGTGACTATGTATTAAAGCAGTTCAGCAACATAGCAAGCTAAGGAATATATTAATAAATAACAGTGCATTGCAGATGTGATTATTGCATAACCCTGCAGGGTGTCGGTTTTATAAATATCAAGGCTTTTAATACAAACACACTGTATCTCTATCTCATTAGTTTAAGGAGCTGCACAGTAACACATCTCCCTGATATGTATATTACAAACACAACCTTCAAATAAAGCAATATAGGTTTGATATCTGTGGCTATTATAGCAAAATATATACCAGACTATATTCCCCTTAACTATTTGTACAGTAAAATATGGAGTTTAAAGGGATACTATAGTCGCCGAAACAAATTTAGCTTAATTAAGCAGTTTTAATGAACCTGCATTAGAAGTCTGGCTCCAAACACCAAAAGACTATGAAAGCAATCCATCAAGTACTGTTGGGATGCAGAGGGAGCACTGGTGGTCCCACGCATAGAAGAGTCTTGATGCCTCACCTCAGTTGTACTCTGTGCTTAACTGCCAGGTCGCAGGAGGTGGAGGCAGCATATGTGGCAAAACATACGGAGGCTACAAGATCTGTAGAGGGCAGCTCAAAACAGCACAAGGAATGCATTGGAGTACAATCCGTAGGATAACTACCAATAAGCTGCAACAGATGTACAACTGATGCTCTTTTTATAGTCCCACACTTGCATTTTATACCCTCATGCCCATGGGCAGCTACAGGAACTTTAACGGGGGGAGGGGGAAGGGGCGAGGCATAATTGTAATGACATCCATGCTTGGTCCCTTTTTTACAGTGTCATGAAAAGGAAAGGGCATAGTCATCACATAAAGCCAGGGTGAATAGCGTTTTCACAACTATGGATCTTAACATGTATAGCTTGGAGGAAAGACGAGACAGGGGGGATATGATAGAAACATTTAAATACATAAAGGGAATTAACACAGTAAAGGAGGAGACTATATTTAAAAGAAGAAAAACTACCACAAAAAGAGGACATAGTCTTAAATTAGAAGGACAAAGGTTTAAAAATAATATCAGGAAGTATTACTTTACTGAGAGGGTAGTGGATGCATGGAATAGCCTTCCAGCTGAAGTGGTAGAGGTTAACACGGTAAAGATTTAAAGGACCACTCTAGGCACCCAGACCACTTCAGCTTAATGAAGTGGTCTGGGTGCCAGGTCCTTCTAGGGTTAACCCAATTTTTCATAAACATAGCAGTTTCAGAGAAACTGCTATGTTTATTAATGGGTTAAGCCTTCCCCTATTTCCTCTAGTGGCTGTCTCATTGACAGCCGCTAGAGGCGCTTGCGTGATTCTCACTGTGAAAATCACAGTGAGAGCACGCAAGCGTCCATAGGAAAGCATTATGAATGCTTTCCTATGTGACCGGCTGAATGCGCGCGCAGCTCTTGCCGCACGTGCGCATTCAGCCGATGGGGAGGAGAAGAGGAGGATTGGAGGAGGAGAGCTCTCCGCCCACCGCTGGAAAAAGGTAAGTTTTTACCCTTTTCCCCTTTCCAGAGCCGGGCGGGAGGGGGTCCCTGAGGGTGGGGGCACCCTCAGGGCACTCTAGTGCCAGGAAAACGAGTATGTTTTCCTGGCACTAGAGTGGTCCTTTAAGCATGCGTGGGATAGGCATGAGGCTATCCTTACTATAAGATAAGGCCAGGGACTAATGAAAGTATTTAGAAAACTGGGCAGACTAGATGGGCCGAATGGTTCTTATCTGCCGTCACATTCTATGTTTCTATGGTGTCAGGAATACATGTTTGTATTCCTCACACTATAGTGTTCCTTTAAGCAAATTAAAGGAACATTCTGATCACCATAACAACTTCATCTAAATTAAAATGCTATGATGCCAGGAGGACTCTGTTTCTTTTAAGGGGTTAAACCTCTCTCAAATGGTTTAACCCCAAAGGCTTCCTCCAGCTCCAGATCTCCAGGTCGCTCAGTGGTATTCGGCTTCTGAAACGGAGTGTCAGGAAGTGCAGATTGACATTAGGCATGGGTGCTGCAGATTGGCTAGAGTGGTCAGTTGACGCTCTAAGCCACTCGCTAGTTCCCGGTTCATACAAATGTTTTACTTTTTTATGAATGGGGAGCTACTGATTGGCTTAGAGTGCCAGCTGACCGCTCTAGCCAATCAGCGACACCCTTACCCAGTGGCCCTCTGTGCTTCCTGACACTCAGTAAATAAAAATGAACACATTAACACAGATATATTTTTTTTACCTGGGGAGATGAGAAGGTCCAAAGTTTCCCTCCCAGGCCCAGGTACCAAAGCCTTATGATGTGGTGTCCAGAATAAAGTAGAGGGTTCACTTAATTTGTCCTTTCTGCTTCAATCTCC
The DNA here is from genome assembly GCF_036172605.1 of Pelobates fuscus. Classification (NCBI taxonomy): domain Eukaryota; kingdom Metazoa; phylum Chordata; class Amphibia; order Anura; family Pelobatidae; genus Pelobates; species Pelobates fuscus. Next base: position 138,531,363 of record NC_086321.1, read on the forward strand.
TTTTCTTCTCCTTCATTTGACAGTCTTCTTTTTCTTCTGACACTGTCTTCTCTCCTCCCTGGCTCCTTCTGCTCCTTTACCTTTCTGCTTATTTTGCGCCCTTCTGCTCCTTTCTCTTCCTGATTCCTTTCTGCTCCTTGCAGACCCTTTCTGCTCCTTCTCCTACTTTACCATTGTGCTCATTGCTGTCCCTTTCTGCTCCTTGCTACCCTTTTCTGCTCCTTCTCCTACTTTACTTTTGTGTTCCGTCTGATTCTTTCTGCTCCTTTACCTTTGTGCTCCTTCTGTTCCTTTCTGCTCCTTGCAGACCTTTCCTGCTCCTTGCTATCCCTTCCTGCTAATTTCTGTTCCTTCTCCTACTTTACCGTTGTGCTCCTTCTGCCCCTTCCAGCTCATTGCTGACCTTTCCAGCTCCTTGCTGACCCTTTCTGCTCCTTCTACTTTATCTTTGTGCTGCTTTACCTTCCAGCTCCTTGCTTACCCTTCCTAATCCTTGCTGACCCTTCCTGCTCATTTCTGTTCCCTTGTGCTCCTTCTCCTACCTTACCTTTGGTCTCCTTGCTGTCCCTTCCAGCTCCTTTCTGCTCCTTGATGTCCCTTCCTGCCCATTTCCGATCTATAGGCTGCCTCCCCCATCCCTCACTTACCTGATCTATATGTTGTCTCTCCCCCATCCCTCACATACCTGATCTATAGGCTGTCTCTCCCCCATCCCTCACTTACCTGATCTATAGGCTGTCTCTCCCCTCCCTCACTTACCTGATCTATAGGCTGTCTCTCCCCTCCCTCACTTACCTGATCTATAGGCTGTCTCTCCCCTCCCTCACTTACCTGATCTATAGGCTGTCTCTCCCCTCCCTCACTTACCTGATCTATAGGCTGTCTCTCCCCCATGCCTCACTCCCCTCATCTATAGGTTGCCCCCATGCCTCACTTCTCTGATCTATAGACTGCCTCCCCATGTCTCCCTTCCCTGATCTATAGACTGCCGCCCCATGCCTCACTTCCCTGATCTATAGGTTGCCCCCCATGCCTCACTTCCTTGATCTTTAGGCTGCCCCCATGCCTCACTTCCCTGATCTATAGGCTGCCTCCCCATGCCTCTCTTCCCTGATCTATAGGCTGCCGCCCATGCCTCACTTCTCTGATCAATAGGCTGCCCAACATGCCTCACTTCCCTGATCTATAGGCTGCCCCCATGCCTCACTTTCCTGATCTATAGGCTGCCCCCATGCCTCACTTTCCTGGTCTATAGGCTGCCCCCCATACCTCACTTTCCTGATCTATAGGCTGCCCCCCATACCTCACTTCCCTGATCTATAGTCTGCCCCCCATGCCTTACTTCCCTGATCTATAGGCTGCCCCCCATGCCTCACTTCCCTGACCTACAGGCTGCCCCCCCATGCCTCACTTCCCTGATCTATAGGCTGCCCCCCATGCCTCACTTCCTTGATCTTTAGGCTGCCCCCCATGCCTCACTTCCCTGATCTATAGGTTGCCCCCCATGCCTCACTTCCTTGATCTTTAGGCTGCCCCCCATGCCTCACTTCCTTGATCTTTAGGCTGCCCCCCATGCCTCACTTCCCTTATCTATAGGCTGCTATCCCATGCCTCACTTCCCTGAGCTATAGGCTGCCCCCCATGCCTCACTTCCCTGATCAATAGGCTGCCCCCCATGCCTCACTTCCCTGATCTATAGGCTGCCCCAATGCCTCACTTCCCTAATCAATATGCTGCAACCCCATGCCTCACTTCCCTGAGCTATAGGCTGTCCCCCATGCCTCACTTCCCTGATCAATAGGCTGCCCCCCATACCTCACTTCCATGATCTATAGGCTGCCCCCCATACCTCACTTCCATGATCTATAGGCTGCCCCCATGCCTCACTTCCCTGATCTATAGGCTGCCCCCCATGCCTCACTTCCCTGAGCTATAGGCTGCCCCCATACCTCACTTCCCTGATCAAAAGGGTGCCCCCCATACGTCACTTCCCTGATCAATAGGCTGCCCCCCCATACCTTCCCCGATCTATAGTCTGCCCCCATGCCTTACTTCCCTGACCTATAGGCTGCCCCCATGCCTCACTTCCCTGATCTATAGGCTGCCCCCATGCCTCACTTCCCTGATCTATAGGCTGCCCCCATGCCTCACTTCCCTGATCTATAAGCTGCCCCCCATACCTCACTTTCTTGATCTATAGGCTGCCCCCCATGCCTCACTTCCCTGATCTATAGGCTGCCCCCCATGCCTCACTTCCCTCATCTATAGGCTGCCCCCATGCCTCACTTCCCTCATCTATAGGCTGCCCCCATGCCTCACTTCCCTCATCTATAGGCTGCCCCCATGCTTAACTTACCTGATCTGTAGTCTGTCTCTGCAGGCTGGGAGTTGCTCCCCTGCGGATTCCTGTCTCTCTACATACGCAGTATATAGTGGATGCAGTGTGTGTGTGTATGGTTGATGCAGTGTGTGTGCATAGTGGATGTGTGTATATAGTGAATGCAGTGTCTGTTTGTATATAGTTAATGCATTGTGTGAGTGTGTGTGTGTGCATAGTGGTTGCAGTGTGTGTGTGTGTATAGTGGACGCATTGTGTGTGTGTATATAGTTGATGCAGTGTGTGTGTTTGCACAGTGGATGCAGTGTGTGTGTATAGTGGATGCAGTGTGTGTGTTTCTATTTCTTTTTCTTATACCACACCTAGTGTTCATGCTGTTACTGTGTTACTAATTTCATTGTGTTTTAGTATATATACCATATTTACGGTTTTAACACCTTTTTAATCCGTAAAATACCATTAACAGACTTGTAATTTGTATTTTGCAAATCACATCTTCGTTAATATTATATTTAAACCATTGCAACAACAATTCTGCAATATTCCCTGCTAGCAAGGACCTGGTCACAAGCTGCAGAGAAAGTTTACCATGGTGCTTAGTAGCGAAGTGAAATCCACAATGCTTAAAGCACACCTGCACGTAGACAGCTTAATGGTCTGCAGAGATAAATAAAGAACTTTTCAGACCTTTTAAAGCACATTCTGTGCTTTATCCTGATTCAAGAAACCCACCTGCTGGTCTGTGAACAAACTATCTTTATATCCAGCGGTTCCCTTTTTAAACTCAGACAGCAGCTCAGAACTATAACCCTCAAAAGCAAGTTCCAGACAGAAAACAGGGGATATAAAGAAAAAAGAAAGAAAAAAAAAGTTAAATTGTGGTTCAAATTGTCAATTCTTACTTCATAACTTAAAAATACAATAATAGTACAAAGATATAAAAGTATAAAATTATTTTTTTCAACAACTCTTTTAATGATAGAACACTACTGCTACAAAACTATTACAAACTTTGGTTTTGATTGGTTAAACTCAATTTGTGTTAATTTTTGAAGGAAGACAAATATATATGTTTTTTTTTTTTTTACTTAGTTTCACTTTTTATCCTGGAGATCAACCAACACTGAAATGGTGAACTGTGGTGAGGTTGCAATAGAAAAATCTAGGCCAAAAATGGTTGATCTGGATAACAATGTTATTTCAAACTCATCAGTTCTTGCCAATAGTTGGTTGGCAAATGATCGCACTTCACTGTTTAGTGAATAAGACCTTAAATAGATGGTATATTTTGCTTTGCACTTGCCTTTTTACTGTTAAAAGTAAAGCAAAAACACAATCTTATGACACATTTTTATTCTAAAAAAACTAATGTGTTTTGTTAAAGGGACACTATAGCCACCAAAACAACTTTAGCTTAATGAAACAGTTTTTGTGTATAGATCATGCCCCTGCAGTCTCACTGCTCTATTCTCTGTCATTTAGAAGTTAAATCACTTTGTTTATAAACCCTAGTCACACCTCCCTGCATGTGACTTGCACAGCCTTCATAAACACTTCCTGTAAAGAGTCATCTAATGTTTATCCTTCCTTTATTGCAAGTTCTGTTTCATTTAGATTTTCTTATGCCCTGCTGCTAATAGTTTGCTAGACACTGCTAGAGCCTGCTAGAGCCTGCTGGAGCCTCTTGCATGGGATTAAAGTTCAATTTACAGAGCAAGAGATAAAATAGTTTAAGGTAATTTACAGGAGGTATGGCAATGGCTGCATAGACAGAAACAAAGTGATTTACCGTATATACTCGAGTATAAGCCGACCCGAATATAAGCCGAGGCCCCTAATTTTACCCCCAAAAACTGGTGGGAAATGCAGCAACTACTGGTAAATTTCTAAATAAAATTAGATCCTAACAAAATTATATTAATTTAATATTTATTTACAGTGTGTGTATATAATGAATACAGTGTGTGTATGAATGCAGTGTGTGTGTGTATGAATGCAGTGTGTGTGTGTATGAATGCAGTGTGTGTGTGTGTATGAATGCAGTGTGTGTGTGTATGAGTGCAGTGTGTGTGTATGAGTGCAGTGTGTGTGTGTATGAGTGCAGTGTGTGTGTGTGTGTATGAATGCAGTGTGTGTGTGTATGAGTGCAGTGTGTGTGTATGAGTGCAGTGTGTGTATGAGTGCAGTGTGTGTATGAGTGCAGTGTGTATGAATGCAGTGTGTATGAATGCAGTGTGTATGAATGCAGTGTGTATGAATGCAGTGTGTGTATGAATGCAGTGTGTGTATGAATGCAGTGTGTGTATGAATGCAGTGTGTGTGAGTGCAGTGAGTGTGAATGCAGTGTGTGTGAGTGCAGTGAGTATGAATGCAGTGAGTGTGAATGCAGTGTGTGTATGAGTGCAGTGTGTGTATGAATGCAGTGTGTGTATGAATGCAGTGTGTGTATGAATGCAGTGTGTGTATGAATGCAGTGTGTGTGTGTGTGTGTGTATGAATGCAGTGTGTGTGTGTGTATGAATGCAGTGTGTATGAGTGCAGTGTGTGTGTATGAATGCAGTGTGTGTGTAAATGCAGTGTGTGTGTGTGATGCAGAGTGTGATGCAGAACCTTGGTGGGGGGTGGGCATTTTTATTATTATTTTTCAATTATTATTATTTTAATATTAATTGTTTTGGGTTTTATTATTAATTTTTTTTTATTATTATTTATATTTTTTTTATTGTAATATTTTTTTTATTATTTAATTAGATTTTCGTCCCCCCTCCCTGCTTGGTGGTCCAGTGGTGTGCACTGTGTAGGAGGGGGGCTGGCAGAGAGCATTTACTTACCTTTCCTACATTCCTGTCAGCTCCCTCCTCCTCCGCGCCGGTCCGGTCAGCTCCCCTGTCAGCTCACAGTGTAAGTCTCGCGGCCGCGCTCTGACCCCGCGGCTCTCGCGAGACTTACACTGGAGGAGAAGGGAGCTGCACGGACCGGAGGTGAGAGAAGGGAGCTGACAGGAGCTGCAGGAAACGTAAGTAAACGCTCTCTGCCAGCCCCCAACAGCCCCTTGTCTGTATTATGGCAATGTAAGTTGCCATAATACAGACATTGACACGAGTATAAGCCGAGTTGGGGTTTTTCAGCACAAAAAATGTGCTGAAAAACTCGACTTATACTCGAGTATATATGGTAACTCCTAAATGGCAGTGAATTGAGCAGTTAAACAACAGATGCATGATCTATACACTAAAACTGCTTCATTAAGCTTGTTTTTTAGGTGACTATAGTGTCCCTTTAATAATAAGAAGAAAATAGTCAGCTCAATCTACCCATATCCATTTGTTCCTTGCTCCAGATAATCTTTATGAGTATTCATATTTTTTGTTTCTATATTTGCGGCACAACTACTACCTGTCACAGTACTGGCAACACCTATCAAACAAACCAAACCAAAATCTCTATCCATTAGCTGAGAGGCAGAAAATATAGAATATATTACCAGTCCTTAGAGATAAAAATAGTAGCCCAAGAAAAGGTTGAGTGGTCAATGACAAGTCTAAAGACATTGGATTGTCCTGACTGGAAAAAACTTGCCAATGTTAAGGACAACATACATAATACATAGAATACTTGGGAATAACAGCAAGCCTAAATAACCAGAAATCAGGGATAAATAGTAGCCGATGGAATCAATATACTAGAGATATAGTGCCCAGTATGCACAATACGATCTAGAACTTCTACAATAGGGTAATGCGTCCTCAATAGATCAGTGTTTTAATCTCAGATACAGTGTCAAATATGAGAATACATTAAAGGAACAGTATAGTAACCAGAACCACTACAGATTAATGTAGTGGTTATGGTGTCTGTAGCATCTCCCTGAAGTGTTTGCCTTTTCAGAGACTTTGACTGCGCCAGTGCAACACCTTCATTCTATTCTTTTTCAGTCATTCTATGGATAGTTAATACAATGTTAAACAAAAATCTGCACACCCGTCAAGCCATAAGACTTGCTTTTCCCACAGGAATCACAAATTTGCAGTAATGCTACTACCGCAAAGGATTCTGGGTGGGCATATGCAAATTAGTTTAACAAAGAGTCACATTTTTGCCTCATTTCATTTAAACATGGATTCCTTTGAGTCTGTGTTTGCTGTATACAACAGCTTTGAAACACAACTTAGGAGAGATGCAAAGCCAGTGAACCACTGATAGACAGCTGTTTCATTGTTAAAGGAACACTAAATTACTTTAGCTAAATAAAGCAGTTTTAGTGTATAGATCATTCCCCCCTGCAATTTCACTGCTCAATTCACTGTCATTTAGGAGTTAAATCACTTTGTTTCTGTTTATGCAGCCCTAGCCACACCTCCCCTGGCAATGATTGACAGAGCCTGCATGAAAAAAAAAAAACTGGTTTCACTTTCAAACAGATGTAATTTACCTTAAATAATTGTATCTCAATCTCTAAATTTTAATCACATACAGGAGGCTCTTGCAGGGTCTAGCAAGCTATTAACATAGCAGGTGATAAGAAAATCTTAATTAAACAGAACTTGCAATAAAGAAAGCCTAAATAGGGCTCTCTTTACAGGAAGTGTTTATGGAAGGCTGTGCAAGTCACATGCAGGGAGGTGTGACTAGAGTTCATAAACAAAGGGATTTCACTCCTAAATGGCAGAGGATTGAGCAGTGAGGCTGCAGGGGCATGTTCTATACACCAAAACTGCTTCATTAAGCTAAAGTTGTTCAGGTGACTATAGTGTCCCTTTAATGCAAATCACCAGCCTTAGGTTGGTTACTGGTTTCAGTAATTCTATTGTAGATTTGCTGGTGCTTCGGACCATTGTCCTGATGTATGACTCAATTTAGTCCTGAGTTGTCGGGCAGATGGCCTCACATTTGACACTACAATACTTTGGTATACAGAGGAGTTCTTGGTCGACTTAATGAGTTTCCAGTTCCTGTAAACAAGCCCAAATCATCACCTCTCCACCACCATGCTTGACAGTTGGTATGAGGTGTTTGTGCTGATATGCTGTTTTTACAACATGCATTATGGCCAAACATCTCTACTTTAGTTTTGTCTGTCCAAAGGACATTGTTCCAGAAGTCTTGTGGTCTGTTCAGATGCAACTTTGCAAACCTGAGCCGTGCTGTCATGTTCTTTTTAGAGAGAAGAGGCTTTCTATTGGCAACCCTTCCAAACAAACCATTTACTCTTTTTCTAATTGTACTGTCATAAACTTTGATATTTAACATGCTAACTGAGGCCTGTAGACTCTGAGATGTAATTCTTGTGTTTTTTTTTAAATTTGCTGGGAAGATTGGCAACTTTCTTGAATTGTTTACACTTTTTAATAAAATAGCCTTCTCATTGTAGAATGTTGGACTTTAAATTGTTTGGAAATGGCCTTATAGCCCTTCATTTTGATGGGCATCAACAGTTGCTTCTCTAAGATCCTTGCTGAAGTCTTTCCTCCTTGGCATTGTGTTAACACACCACTGAATGCTCCAGACCAGCAAACAGCTAAACTTTGTCTTTTATAGAGGTGGTCACACTTGCTGTTCAATTAATCAAGAGCATTTCATTGGCAGCACCTGTCTCTTTTGCCTCTTAATTTCCATGGAAGCAGAAAGGTTTTACTTAATTTTTCACACATGGCTTCTCCATTTTGGTTTTATTTTTGTTAAATAAATGATGACACGGTGTAATATGTAATGTGTTGTTGTTCATATTGTATTTGTATACAAGAGATTGAGATTGTATTTACCTAATCTGAAGATCTGCCAAGGAACAGGTGATTGTTATTATGTCCTGATATGTAAAACCGTAGAATTCAAAAAGGGGGTATTTTCTTTTTCCCGTGAATGTAGTTGGGGGTTTGTAGCGGACCCGGGTAACGCGACTGGTTACCTCCAGTAATTCCTTCCTTCAGCCACTCAGAAACCACTTAGGATATGAAGAGACCCATTTCCCCCCATTAACTGGACGAGACACAGCCTTGGAGGTACAACACAATTTTTTTGAGCTACACACGGCTTTTATGCATAGCCCCATGCAAGGGGTCTTCAACACGCACAAACAGGGGTCGTATCCCAGGATCCACTACACCAGGGAGCCCAAGTGCGGGAACGGGGGATCGCTGTCCCTTTGTCTCCAAAATATGGCAAGCCTGCCACTCAGATGAGGGGTTTCTCACCCAGGCTGACAAGGGGGGTCCTCATCCCACGAGCCTCTGTGCCTAGAAACCAGAGCATGGGAAGAGAGCCCATCCCTTTGTCTCCAAGGCACAGAAAAGAATGCCAAACTCATCAGTGCCCGAAACGTGTCCCCACCAATCTAATGCGACTTCACAATGGCCCATTCTACGATCAATCTCCGTTTGTGAGGTTCCTGTGTTGAAACCTGCAAGGGAAGCGTCTCCTGGTTGGTGTCTGTCTATACGAAATGATGGCCACCCAGGGGAGCACTCATTAATTACTTCCCTTGCGGTTTCACACTTATTTTGCTAGTGCTAATGTTCTAATTAATTGGTGGGAGTGTTCTAATGGGGCACTGGAGTGGTCCTCGTTCATGAGACGAAAAGTGGGAAACAATCACTCTCGGGTAAATAAAAAACATGAGATGGCAAGGAAACAAGGTTGTGATTGGTTACAGAGGGCCATGATGTCAAAATGTGTACACATCATCAAAAAGTGCCACAATGACTGACATCATAAAGGAAGCACCATGCTTGCATTATTCCTTGCCCACAGTAAAGCATTGAATCAATGCTTTCCTATGGGGGTTTTGAAGACGCAGGATGTCCTCGTTGTTTCGTGGAGTTACACTCTGTGAAACAGTAGGTAGCACCTCTAGTGAAACTGCAATTTTTTTCAATTACAGGGTTAAGGGAACATGGACGGTGCTCCCCGACCACTTTTATAAGATTAAGTTGAGTGGGTGCCTATTGTGTCCCTTTAATTCTTATACATCGTTAGCTGCTCTGTCAATGACCTCCTTTCACCTTCCTACTGAAACAAACTGATGATATAACATTTTCTTGTAAATTGACAGATTTTTTTTTAAAGTCATTTAAAAAAACTGTGTTTTGACAGTGGCAGCAAATCCAAACACATTCAGAAATAAATAAAATATGTACATCCATAAAAAAGTGTGCTCCCTCTTCCTTTGGGGAATCTCTTTAAATATGTCTTTTTAGAACGGTCAAAATTCACAAGCTGCTATAAATTATTCTTTTTCATTACTGCTGGGTGAAGTTGGCTGTTTGGCATAATGGTTGAAACGGATTCTGTTTAATTTTTACTAGACTACACTGCTGTGATCTTTTTAAAGCAATAATGCTAAACTATCAAGAGGGAAGCTGCATGCTAAAGTAAAGACTAACACGTCTGTAATAGGATCAAACAGGTAAGACCTGCTAAACCGTTTTGTTAGCAAAGTTTGGCGATGTTACTGTTAATTTCATGTAAACATGTGTTTCAACCTAGCAACCAAGTTTAGTGAGATGTTGCTGTTATATGACGATGCTGTTAATATACAGGTAGGTTTCCAAAATTTATGTCAAATGCGATTTACATGTGTCAGTAACATCTGGTAGCTTGAAGCAGCTGCAAATTGCCACCAGATGCCACGACAGATACCAATCACTCACATTTTAGCAGCTTGAACATCATTTCCACTTGTGTCACCTGTAGAGACACTCAAGTAGCGGCTGGCCTTGTAAAACCTAAGGAACACTGTAGCATTAGGAATCCAAACCATCCCTACTCTTTCCAGCTCCCTTCACCTTCGGTGCAATAAAAAAGTAATAAAATACAGGTTTGCTTACCTTATCTCAACACTGCTCACCTCTAGGCCTCCCGCGTCGCCATGGCATGGCCTCCTCCGTGATGGTCCAATCCAATGTTCCTCATCAATGCTTTCCTATGGGGCTTCCACATAATGTGACACTGTTTTACTTGGTCAGCACAGCAAAAGCGCCTCTAGTGGCTGCCATACTGACAGCCACTAGAGGTGGACTCAACCTTGCAATGTAAGTTTCTAAAATATTATGATAAATTGGTCTGGTTGACTATAGCATTCCTTTAGTGACAAGGTTAGAAGACAAACTTTTTGTTTAAATAGCATACGTAAGTGTTTAAATGTTAACTTTTTACACCAAGTCAAGTGCTGGTAAGTTTTTTTTGGACCAGGAACAGCCTGTAATAAGTAGTGACAGGGTTGGAAACCAGTCCAAAAATAGTTTCTAAGAAGTGGTTAGTGCAGGGCTCGACAAACCCCAGGCACCCATGGTGACTAGAAATTTTGCCCTGGTGCCTGGGATTTGAAGCCCTTTAGCTAAATGCAGACTGGGGGAACAATGGAACCGGTCGCTCCTAACTGGCTCCTAACTGTTTTAGCTGGCTCCTAGATTCCAAACAAATTTGTCAAGCCCTGGGTTAGCGGCTCCCAAAGAGCACCAAATTAGCGACTGGATTTCAGTAGCGGCTGGCAACTCCGGCTCTACTTGTGAAACTTTTCAGTTGGTACTGAGCTGCCAATAAAAAGTAGCAATTTAAAATTTGGGCAACTTCTTTAAACAGAGTTAAACTGATTTTTTTTGTTTATTTGTTTTTTGAATATGTGCTAATGTACACTGTTTCAGACACTCTCCAAACATCTTATAAACATTAATATTGACAAATAAAATTTAGGAGATGTCTTTTAAAAGAAGCTATAGTAAATGAATTATCAGCACCCGAGTATTGTACTGTGAAAGCTCTATCCACACTTCTATTTTTCTGGATAAAAACATTGCACAGTAATTCAAGGTTATCATTAAGTAAAGTATTTTAAGTAAATAGTTTGGAGGTTAAGGCTAGTTAAGGTTATAGCTGGTTAATGTTTAAACAAGGTTCAGTTCAGAGGATTTGTAAACAGGGACAGGTCAAGGTTGGAGGCTAGAAATTCATAATCCTTCAAAAGATTGTGTAGTAAATAGGCATTTACCAATGCATTAGTGTTCAATGGAAAATTAAAGCAAAAAAAAAACTTTAAAATACATTAGCTAAGTTGAGATTTATAAATGTTCAGCAATGTAGAATTGTTGATGGTCAAAATAAAATGAATTACCTTTAGGTACACAACAAATGTTGGTTTTCCTGCCAACTGCAACAATGACCACTGTATTTTCAGTTTAAAGGACCAGTTTCAGCACCATAACAACTTAATGTACCTTTTTAAGGCAGTTTTATGAATGGGAGTCACTGATTGGCTAAGAGCGTCATCTGACCGTTCTCAGCCAATTAGCAGTGCCACTGCCAGATTCTGTAAGTGCCTCCCGGTTTAAATATTTTGAAAAAAAGGATAAAGAGTCAGGCAGATTTGGCGCTGGAACACAGACTTTGGGCTTAAACCATTCGAGAATAGTTTAAGACCTAAAGGTAAGCCAGCACCAGGGACCTCCTGGCACCATCACAACTTCATTTTTGTGTTGGTGACTGAAGTAGCAAAAAGTGTCAGAATTTCAGTTTAGAATCAGTTTTTGCTGCTAATGTTTTACATTATATTTACTTATTGCTATATTTAACAAATATGTCTTTGTGAGGAGTTAAAAATAAAAGGAATGTGATTGTTCCCTAGACATCAGATTTTATCTGAATGGACAAAATCCAGTAAAATGACCGAATTCCGACTGCAATGGCAATTCTAAAGCTAAATGCAGTCAGAGTTCAGTTGGTCCTAGCAAATCTGCAGTAATTGCCCAGATTCAGTCAGTGTCTGGATTCAAATTGGTATAGGATTTGAAAGATTCACAAAGCACTGATTTTGAATTGAATAGAGACCAAATGCATTCACTTTCGCAGTGAACGAAAGTTTAAAGTACTATTTTCTCGCTGGCAGCACTAGCAACCAAATGCGAAATAGGTACATAACCTTTGCCAATGTACTATTAATTATGCTCAAAAAGCCTATAGGGGTGAAAAAGTCCCTCATATCCCTATATGCCTTTCTGATGCCCCCACCTCCTATGAAGCAGGTGGGGGCATATCTACTAACTTGTTAAAACTAGCAACAAGGCAGCCAGTACTGACCCATATCACTGCTGATAAAGCATATGCAATCATGTGCACAAATTGCACTCATGATAAATAGTGCAAAATGTTAGTATTTTTAGTGTTACTCCTATATATATATATTATTTTGAAAAACTTTGAAAAAAAAATGTCCTGTTGGGCATTATTCTCACTTATGATCTCCAGTTAAATAGTTTCCACACAAATCCTGATGGCACAGCAGCCGACACGCAGTCCAATCAAAGGCATTTCATAGAGAAGCCTTTGATTGGACCATTTAGCTAGATCAGAGCATTATGTCTGTCACCACTGTGCTGTGTGCTGTATGTACAAAACTGACATTAAGTAGACCGGAACAGAGTTCAGTGCTGCCATTGTCACATGTGCTGCGGGTGCAACAAGTGCTGGGTGTCCAGTGTTTCAAGCTGGGAGACTGCACATACAGACTCCTGCCACCATGACAACTTAAAAAGGCTTAAGCAACAATTAGATGGTATGGTGTTTAATATGAAATGTATTCTGTCTGGAGCAATTATGGATCTCCTGCATGTTATATCCTACATGTTTTTTTTTAACAAGCAACTTGGAATAATTGTCCTTTTAGAAAAACATGCTTTTTGTCAGCTGATAGTTTACGTGGTTGCTATATCTTAACTAGACCAGATCTAAATGTATGTGCTATGTATGTGATTGAAAGATATCAATATAATTAATAAAGCATGTTTAAGCAGCAAGCAACAATGATGGACTTTTGGGGAGCATCCCCTTAACATTCCCCTAACGTTCTACAATATCCAGCACTTCTCTTTGGTAAACTACAGGCATATCCACAAAAAAAGAAAGAAGAGCCAGCAGAATCAGGTAAGTGAATGAAAGAAAACTCGAGAGATGTAGGGGAATAAAACTAGTGTGGACTGGCTGACAATTAAATTAGTTAAGGTAATGCTGAATTTGTACACAGTGCAAATGCTTTTGCTGCTTCTATCTCTCTAACAATGTGGCATGTCACCTTAATTCTACAATAACTACATCCACCCTTTCTCTGTCCCAGACTGCATACCAATAGCTTCTGCCTGCCACTAAGAAGGTAAGGAGAGGAATGAACTAGTGAGTGCTAGGGAACAGTCCCAGAAAGAGTAGAGCGAGCGCATCATTAGACGCATTTGCGCCAAGGTTAGTGCACTCTCTGTATAGTACGCCCTTAGTTGGCCGGTCCTCATAATTGTCAAGAAACCTGACATACATTCACGCCAGGCTAACCTCCAAAATTTACACTCAGACCTGTCGCATTTCTTGGTATGTTTGCCCTGCGTATGGTGCGAGTTACGTGATTCTGTAATTAGGCCCATCATAATTATCAGCATCAGGTCTAATAGGCTCTTAATCCAGCCCTTATGATATCAAACGCCATAGACTCTATAATTTTGTTTGAGACAAAATTGACTGGAAAGTACTCGTGTACATTACTACCGCATGGTGTGGATTTCTAAAATAGGTCCACATTAACACGTTTGACATCAATCAACATGAGGATCTTTATAAATATATGCTCCATAAATATCTAGCTTTTGCCTAGTGATGCTCTTTTTTTAATTTTCTTTTTACCAAACAATATTAACAGTACAGCCAACAGAACTTGGGAGGCACAAGAAACGTATTGGCACTGAAACTTAGCTGGTTTTGCAGCTGATGGGCATGTTAGATCTTCTATATACATATTTTAAATAATACACCATCTGACTCCACCACATGCAGGGGCGTATTAGCCGCGAGGCAAACAAGGCATTTGCCTTGGGCGGCATTTTCCAGGGGGCGGCAAAAAAAGCTGCCCCCCAAATGCCCAAGGCAAATGTCTTGTTAGCCTTGCGGCTAACAGACATGCTGGGCTGCTGCTTGGCGGTCGGGCGGCACTGCTGGGCGGGCGGCGAGGGAGCACTTCCTTTGAGCTGTCTGCTCAGCTCCCTCGCGCGCCGCACAGTGAGGCTGGGAGCCGGAATATGACGTCATATTCCGGCTCCGCCTCCCAGCCTCACTGTGCGGCGCACGAGGGAGCTGAGCAGACAGCTCAAAGGAAGTGCTCCCTCGCCGCCCGCCCAGCAGCCACTGGACCACCAGGGAAAAAAGAAGGCCCCCCCAGCATTCCCATAGGTAAGGAGGCTGGGGGGGTTAAAGTAAAAAAAAAAAAGCCACTGGACCACCAGGGAAAAAAGAAGGCCCCCCCCCCCCCAGCATTCCCAAAAGTAAGGAGGCTGTGGGGGTTAAAGTAAAAAAAAAAAAAGCCACTGGACCACCAGGGAAAAAAGAAGCCCCCCCAGCATTCCCAAAGGTAAGGAGGCTGGGGGGCGGGTTAAAGTAAAAAAAAAAAGCCACTGGGCCACCAGGGAAAAAAGAAGCCCCCCCCCCCAGCACTCCCAAAGGTAAGGAGGCTGGGGGGGTTAAAGTAAAAAAAAAAGCCACTGGACCACCAGGGAAAAAATAAGCCCCCCCTCCCCCCCCCCCCCCAGCATTCCCAAAGGTAAGGAGGCTGGGGGGGTTAAAGTAAAAAAAAAGTGTTAATGTGAGTGTCTGTTAGTGAGTGTGAGTGTGTGTGTCTGTTAGTGAGTGTGAGTGTGTGTGTCTGTTAGTGAGTGAGTGTGTGTGTGTGTCTGTTAGTGAGTGTGTGTGTCTGTTAGTGTGTGTGTGTGTGTGTCTGTTAGTGTGTGTGTGTCTGTTAGTGTGTGTGTGTGTGTGTGTCTGTTAGTGTGTTTGCCTGTGAGTGAGTGTGTGTGTGTCTGACTGTGTGTGTCTGTTAGTGTGTGTGTTTGCCAGTGAGTGTGTGTGTCTGCTAGTTTGTGTCTGCTAGTGAGTGAGTGTCTGTTAGTGAGTGTCTGTTAGTGAGTGTGTTTGTCTGTTACTGAGTGTGAGTTTGTCTGTTACTGAGTGTGAGTTTGTCTATTAGTGTGTGTGTGTTTCTGTTAGCGAGTGTGTGTTTCTGTTAGCTAGTGTATGCGTATCTGTCAGTGAATGTGTGTGTGTGTGTGTGTATTTAGAATGCAGGGCAGGGTAAAGGTTGGGTGGGGGTGGCGCGCGCGGGGAGGGGGGTGGCGCCTGAGTTTTGTTCTGCCTAGGGCAGCACAAAACCAGGATACACCACTGACCACATGTCTTATAGCTCACATTCTATGTGTAGCTATCAAAACTATAACAATCAGTACGCCTATTACTAAAATGAAATAATATCTTTTTTTATATGTCTGAGTATTTTAAAGCTGCTCTGCATACATATTGACATTTTACACATAACCTTGATTTTTTTTACACGGAAAAGCATCTGTTAAAAACTAGTATTGCTATGTGTCATAAGCCCCAGTCTGCTTGAAATAGTCTGGGCTGGTTGGATTTACAGTACGTTATGTTTATTCATGCTGCTTTTGCTTCATACAGGAGGACAAAGAAAATACATGGATCTCAATGATCCATAAAACCATTATAGACAATATTTCAGTCTATGCTGAATAGCCAGGGGCAGGGGGGAGCAATCTTTCTTGTTTTACTTTTCACTTTAACTAAACGGCAAAAAAAAAAAAAAAAGAAAATACAAAGCTATTAATCTTTCATTAAGTTAAAGGGATGAAAAGGAATCACTTATGGTATCATTCTTTCTTTACACCACAAGCCTGCATACCCCCTACTAACTTCAAAAGCGCAGAAGAGAAGTTGGTTAACTTTGCTGGCAGTGAACCAGAAAGAGGTTTACTTTAGTTCTGTAATGTGTTTGAAAAATATTACTGCAATGCAAAAAAAATTTAACACATTGAATTTATTTCTATTACCTGGGGAAAAACGTATCTATGGTCTTTGTCTTTTACCAATTTTTACATTATCTGGCAAAATGTTTTCTTTTGGCATAGCCTAAAGGAAATACTATTAGTCTATTATAGAAATATTTCAAATATACTGCAAGGCTTGAGCAAGTGATACATCTTTATGCAACAATTATCCACTTTAGCGGATAAAACCAGAACGGTAAAACGGAGGCTAAAATAACAGGTTTGGCTATTTCGAGGGCCAATTACTTTTGCCATTCACAGTTATTCACTAGCGTGAGAATTCAAAGTAAATTTCATATTTAAGACCAGAGTAACTAAACTGATAGCATAGCTGACTTTTATTTTCAGATCACTTTTTTTTTGTACCTTAAATTTGAGTTCACTATGAATTTTTACTCTAGTAAATAACCCAGTCAGATATTAACTCCCTAAAATTTAGAGTTTAGTGAATATCCCTGTATGAAATGTATCAGTTAAGTAGAAAATGACATAATGTAAAAAAAACAAAAACACAGCTACAAATATTATTATATGACATGCTTGCATTGAAATGTATTCCTTTGCGATTTTATATGACAGACAATCATATGTTTAAGATTTTCTTTATGGACAGGCACAAACACATGGGTATAAATTGGAAATGGAATTCTCATAGTTAAACTAGATATGTCACCACATACTACTACTACTACATTCCACTACTTCACTACATGTCACCACATACTTAATCACATCTACCCAAATACATAACTAATTCATTAGCCACACTTAATAGACAAACAGGTGCACCTAAGTAGCTAAACTCTTGTCAGGGACCAGGAACCAGACAGAGACAGAAGTAGATGCAAACACACCTTTATTAATAAATAACAAATAATAAACAAAAGCAAAGTCCAGGAATCAAGCAGGGGTCAGTCACCAGAGCGGGTAGTCAGACAAGCCAGGATCAGGAGCACGGAGAGCAGCGGAGTCAGGAACAAGGCCGGAGTCAGGAACCAGGATCAAACAGGAAACACAGGAACAAGGAGACTTCTGGGAAACAGGAAACCACGCAAGGGCAAGGAGGTTCTGGGCTTAGCTGCTTAAATAGGCAGAACTGATTAGCAGCAGGGTTGATTACTACTCACAGGTGAGTAACCGTGGCAACAAGCAGAAGCAGCTCATAGTAATTGCAGCTGCAAACTCAATTACTGAAACAGAAAGGTTTGCTGTTTAAAACAGCAAAGAAACCCTGACAGTACCTCCCCCTCAACGATTCCCCCCATCTCTGTTGGTGGGTCCGGGCTTCATGGGGAAGCGGGCGTGATAGGAACGAAGGAGGGATGGTGCATGGACATCAGAGGCTGGAACCCAGGAGCGTTCCTCTGGACCGTATCCTTTCCAGTGCACCAAGTATTGGATCTGTCCTCTGAAGACCCGTGAGTCAATGATGCTGCGTATTTCATATTCCTCATGATTGTCAATCAGAACAGGACGTGGACGTGGCACTGAGTTGGTGTAGCGATTACAAACCAACGGTTTCAAGAGGGAAACATGGAAAACATTTGAGATGCGCATGTTAGCAGGAAGGTCAAGTGCGTAAGCTACAGGGTTAACCCTTCGAAGTATACGAAATGGCCCAACGTATCGGGGTGCCAGTTTTTGTGAGGGAACACGGAGGCGTAGGTTGCGGGAAGACAGCCAGACCCTCTCTCCGACCTGATAGGTAGGTGCAGGAAGGCGTCTGCGGTCGGCCTGGAGTTTGTAGTTCTGCATTGCGCGTTGCAAAGAACTCTGAACCTGCACCCAAGTGGAACGGAGTTCCCTGAGATGTCCCTCCAATGCCGGTATCTCCTGTGGCAAGAACGTATCAGGCAACATGGACGGTTGAAACCCATAGTTTGCCAGGAACGGGGATAGCCGGGAGGAGGCATTAATCGCACTATTGTGGGCAAACTCCGCCCAGGGTAGCAGATCAGACCAGTTGTTCTGGTGGTCAGAAATGTAGCAACGCAGAAACTGTTCCAGTGTTTGGTTAGCTCGTTCCGCTGCACCATTGGATTGCGGGTGGTAGGCCGAGGAGAAGGAAAGCTGAATTCCCATTTGCGTACAAAAAGCTCTCCAAAATCTGGACACGAACTGGCTACCCCTATCTGAGACTATCACTTTGGGTAACCCATGCAAACGAAAGATCTCCCGACCAAAAATTGTTGCAAGTTCCTGGGAAGTTGGTAGTTTTTTCAAGGGAATGCAATGCGACATCTTCGAGAATCGGTCAACAACCATGAGAACGACTGTATTGCCACGAGAGACCGGAAGATCTACGATAAAATCCATGGACAAGTGGGTCCAGGGTCGTTCACCATTAGGTATGGTTTGCAGGAGACCCACTGGAGGGCGTCGTGGGGTTTTGTTTTGAGCGCACACAGGACAGGCAGCTACAAAAGCGGTGACATCCGAACGGAGACTAGGCCACCAAAATTGCCGGGATACGGACCAGATTAACTGGTTTTTGCCTGGATGTCCAGCTGCTTTGGAGTCGTGGTATGTACTCAATAGTTTCGTACGGAGGTTAATTGAGGGGGAGGTACTGTCAGGGTTTCTTTGCTGTTTTAAACAGCAAACCTTTCTGTTTCAGTAATTGAGTTTGCAGCTGCAATTACTATGAGCTGCTTCTGCTTGTTGCCACGGTTACTCACCTGTGAGTAGTAATCAACCCTGCTGCTAATCAGTTCTGCCTATTTAAGCAGCTAAGCCCAGAACCTCCTGGCCCTTGCGTAATGTCAGGGACCAGGAACCAGACAGAGACAGAAGTAGATGCAAACACACCTTTATTAATAAATAACAAATAATAAACAAAAGCAAAGTCCAGGAATCAAGCAGGGGTCAGTCACCAGAGCGGGTAGTCAGACAAGCCAGGGATCAGGAGCACGGAGAGCAGCGGAGTCAGGAACAAGGCCGGAGTCAGGAACCAGGATCAAACAGGAAACACAGGAACAAGGAGACTTCTGGGAAACAGGAAACCACGCAAGGGCAAGGAGGTTCTGGGCTTAGCTGCTTAAATAGGCAGAACTGATTAGCAGCAGGGTTGATTACTACTCACAGGTGAGTAACCGTGGCAACAAGCAGAAGCAGCTCATAGTAATTGCAGCTGCAAACTCAATTACTGAAACAGAAAGGTTTGCTGTTTAAAACAGCAAAGAAACCCTGACAACTCTCAAACACAAGCACACCTATTGGCCACATCAACGCATACATACATACATTTACACCTATTAAATCACTCAAATACCTAGTTCTAGCCATACACTAACTAGTCACACTCCCACACACACAAATTTACATCTATACAACTCCCACTCAAACACTGATTTTAGTAGCTATGCTAATACACAGTATCCATAAAAACAATACAGAAATTGCCATACTCTGGCCTGCATACTTCATTAGCGCCTCTTTCACCCTGTTGCTGATCACCACTGTTAAGGCCACAGAAAACTATTGTTTGATTCAGTGGGTTCTCCACTGTGCCAAGTCATTTCCGAATTATGTAGTAGTCATTTTAACTATGGGTTTTGCAGTTTGTTTTTACATATTGTTCAATTTACATCTTTGAGGCTGTCAAGTCTGGTATACAATGCAAGTCTTTGTAATCTACATAATGCAATGTGAATGGGCCCATGGAGGTTCCCTGGAAGTAATAACTGAGTCATCTCCTATCTCCTATGACATGTAGGAAAGATGCCCAAGCAAATACATCCAAACAGCTTGCACACGTTTTTAGAAAATCATCTTGTTGCATTCATTTTTATTGGAACAAAATATTTTGCATTTAATGTCTCAACAAAATGATAATTCAATTTGTTAGTAAAAAAAAAAAAGTGATTGGTTAAATGTGGCTGAGTATTACTGGCCTGTTATAAGAGGAGACTATGTGGTGTTCACGGGCTACAGTCAGCCATACTAGCTGTTATCAGATAAGCCATGTAAATGTAAAGTTTCAGTTATAATGAGAAATTATGGACAGTCCATAATTGCAGAATGAAAAAGAAACCAAAACTCCGGTTCCATCTTTGGAGAGTAATTAGCTAGCTAGAAACAAGAGTTCCGGGTGGATAATATGAATTCTGTGCAATTTGCTGTCTGACACCAGCATGCACAGCAAGTAGACAGCCAATGTCAGCACAGACCGCCGTAGCTCAGCCCGTGATGCTCATGTCCTGTGGCCTCCCATTAGCCCATCCCATCTGGCAGCAAGGAGAAGGATTGGGCTTAGGGTAGAACTTGGCCTTAGCACTGGAAGGGCGAGGTAATTGTATGCTTATTTCTTTCAAGGGGAACCAGCATAGCAAGTGTTACTCTAACACAAAAACAGTGTTTTCTTAAAACACTGTTTTTTGTTTGGCGTAACCTTTTAAGGCATATTGAAAATAATAGACGTTGACAATGTCTTAACAGCATCACACCTTCTCATGTTTCAGTGTGATTGGCTGTGATAAGATTCACAATTTTAAAAAAGTGCGTTTTGTATGTGTTAGCAACATATTTTGGTTGCCTCAACAGGACAGTAGTGATGTCGCGAACATGAAATTTTCCGTTCGCGAACGGCGAAAGCAAACTTCCGCAAATGTTCGCGAACGGGCGAACCCGGCGAACCGCTATAGACTTCAATAGCAGGCAAATGTTAAAACCCACAGGGACTCTTTCTGGCCACAATATTGATGGGCCCCCACCCACCTGAGCGGTGGGTGGGGGCCCTGAACAAGAATAAAGGTGGGGACCTAATGTCCTCCCCCTGAGCGTCGGATGGGGGCCCTAAATACCAATAGGGAGGGGGGAACCTATTGTACTCCCGCCCGGCCACCACCCCTGAGCGGCGCGTGGGGGCCCTATATACCAATAGGGGGGGACCTATTGTCATCCCCCCTGGCCCCCACCCCTGAGCGGCGGGTCGGGGCCCTAAATACCAATGGGGGGACCTAATGTCCTCCCCCTCGGCCCCCACCCCTGAGCGGCGGGTGTGGGCCCTAAATACCAATAGGGGGGACCTAAATCCCTCCCCCTGTCCCCCACCCCTGAGCGGCGGGTGGGGGCCCTAAATACCAATAGGGGGGGACCTATTGTCCTCCCCCCGGCCCCCACCCCTGAGCGGCAGGTGGGGGCCCTAAATACCAATAGGGGGGGATCTATTGTCCTCCCCCCAGCCCCCACCCCTGAGCGGGGTGACTAGGGGTTTGGGGACCCCTCGTCACCTGGAGGGGACCTATTGTCCTCCCCCCGGCCCCCACCCCTGAGCGGCGGGTGGGGGCCCTAAAAAAAAGTCCCCCCCAGGTGACTAGGGGTCCCCAAACCCCCCCCCCAAAAAATTATCCCCCTACCTACCCCCCTCACCCTAAAAATAATGAGGGGGGGACATTTAACTAAGAACCTGTAAAAAAAAAAAAAAAAAAATAACTTACCATTCAATGTTTTCTTTCTTCTAAAATCTTCTTTTTTCAGCCCCAAAAAGGCCAAATAAATATCCATAATAACCGCCGTAATAAAAAAAAAAAAAAAAACGAGCGCCAAAAAAAATCCATCTTCACCCGGCGAGGGCTCCGCGCAGACTGAGGTTTGCAGGGCGG
The DNA here is from genome assembly GCF_036172605.1 of Pelobates fuscus. Classification (NCBI taxonomy): domain Eukaryota; kingdom Metazoa; phylum Chordata; class Amphibia; order Anura; family Pelobatidae; genus Pelobates; species Pelobates fuscus. The sequence goes on from NC_086321.1 coordinate 138,553,163, forward strand.
GGCAAGGCTTATAAAGCCTTGCCCCGCGCTGCAATTAGGCTCAGAGCACTCTGATTGGTGGGTTTAAGCCATCCAATCAGAATGCTCTGACAGGTAAATGAAGAGACTGACAGGTAAGTCTCTACATTTACCTGTCACAGCACTCTGATTGGTTGGTTTGAAATCCACCAATCAGAGTGCTCTGTGTCATTTTACACAGCGTGGGAAAGTTCTTTGGAATTTTCCCACGCTGTGTAATTTGACTCATAACTCTCTGATTGGTTACTTAATCCACCAATCAGAGTGTTATGAGTCAAATTACACAGCGTGGAAAAATTCCACAGAACTTTCCCACGCTGTGTAAAATGACACAGAGCACTCTGATTGTTGGATTTCAAACCAACCAATCAGAGTGCTGTGACAGGTAAATGTAGAGACTTACCTGTCAGTCTCTTCATTTACCTGTCAGAGCATTCTGATTGGATGGCTTAAACCCACCAATCAGACTGCTCTGAGCCTAATTGCAGGGCGGGGCAAGGCTTTATAAGCCTTTCCCCACCCTGCAGAGCTCAGTCTGCACGGAGCCCTCGCCGGGTGAAGATGGATTATTTTTATTTGCGCTCGTTTTTTTATTTTTTATTATTGCGGCGGTTATTATGGATATTTATTTGGCCTTTCTTGGGGCTGAAAAAAGAAGATTTTAGAAGAAAGAAAACATCGAATGGTAAGTTTTTTTTTTTTTACAGGTTCTTAGTTAAATGTCCCCCCTCATTAATTTTAGGGTGAGGGGGGTAGGTAGGGGGATCATTTCTTTTGGGGGGGAGGGGGTGACTAGGGGTTTGGGGACCCCTAGTCACCTGGGGGGACATTTTTTTAGGGCCTCCACCCGCCGCTCAGGGGTGGGGGCCGGGGGGGGAGGACAATAGGTCCCCCCTATTGGTATTTAGGGCCCCCACCCGCCGCTCAGGGGTGGGGTCCGGGGGGAGGACAATAGGTCCCCCCCTATTGGTATTTAGGGTCCCCACCCACTGCTCAGGGGTGGGGCCCAGGGGCGAGGACAATAGGTCCTCCCCCCTTTTTTTACTTTAGGGCCCCCACCCGCTCAGGGAGGGGGGACCCTTTTTTTTTTTTAACAGTGAGCAGCCACAGGCTGCTCACTGTTTAATAGACATGCCCCTACTCGCGGTAGGGGGGGGCAAAAGTTACTAATACAAAGTAATTTTTACTTAGTATTAGTAAATGTGGCTGAAAGACCAGAAAAAAAAAATAGGGGGCGGACCAAACATCGCATATGTTCGCCAGGAACTATTCGCCACGAACCGCTCGGGACATCACTACAGGACAGGTTAGGACTGCATTAAATAATCAGTAGTCTATAGCAGTGCTGTCCAATGTTTGAATGATATATCACACAGGCTAGAGGTGCTTTAGTTGCAATCATGCATATATTTTCCTTCCCAGTTAAAGATAACATGTGGCTACTTCTCACATTTCAGAAGCACTGACTGGGATATTGACAGACAGACAGCATCACCTCAATGATATTAGTTAGGGAATGTATGGTCAACAGGATTGCATCCACAGAAAACCTAATATTTGCTGCCATCTCTTGAAACACTACAAAACGTGTGAATCATAACGTTATGGCTCAGAGCACAATATGAGTCAAATAAAATGTTTAATAGTTTAACTGTAAACAAATGCTATATCCATTACCACTAGCTTCTGAAAATCTTCAGTGGTACATATAACAGGAAACTGATTAAATTATGTAGACTTGATACAAAAGCAAAATAATTTATATTGCTTTAAAGACCAATTTGTTGGTAGATTTCTCAGTCACTGTAACATGCTCGTGAAATTAGATATTTACTGCAACTGAAAGATGGCAAAATTCTTTAGAAAAATGTATGAATAAATATCTCTTTCCTCTTTGATTTCATGGATTTCAATAGGTTTGAAATAGGCCATGGTGATGAATTATTCATGCATGTGCTATAACTCAGAAGGAGCTGAATGAATGCTTTGTCGAGACACTTTGGAAAACGTTTCACTACACTCCAGGAGCCATTCCTCCACTGTTGCTAATTTAAAGGAGTTCGGACAAACTGAGATGTTATGGCTGCTTGGGTCACTTCAGAACATTATAGTTCTAATATTTATTTCAGAAATTGGAAAGTCTACTTTGCACTTTAATCAGCAAGTAAATGTTATGGTTTGCTTTAATTATTCTTGTGTACATTTTATGATATTTGATTTTTTTTTGGATCTGTTTTTGTTATTATATTATCTGTCAGACATTGTGTGGCTTGAAAAAAGAACACCCACACTTTCACTGCCGGCTTTGTGAGCTAGTCAAAAGCTAGCTTAGAACAATGGCAGGCATACTCAAACAATATTATAAAGGAATAAGGCTATCCACAATAGCACGTTTATGCATTCAAAGGCTGATACAATCTTACGCAAGATGATCATTATCAGATGTTCTATAACAGAGGTAGGCAAACTTTTAGCAGTACTTAGCCAAATCAAGACTTTGAAGTTCCGTGGTGTGCCGGTCCTATTTAAAAAAATGTTTTTACTTGGCTGCATGCTGCTTCTGAGATGTACAGGTGCTGCAGCTGCTTTGCATGTTGCATATGTGTGCAATTGGCTATGTTATAATGTATATGTGCATGGGCAGTTTGTGGTATTGTAGTATCCCCCCAATGCACACTGCTAGTACAGATTGTTACACATTGCCACATATACTTATAGACTCACACACAATGCTAAACACATACAAAGCTACACAGACATACACAATTACACTGCTAGACACAAACAAATTGCAAGACACACATACATTGTAACATTACTACACCCACACATTGGCAATGCTGTTATTTGTAACCATCCTCCTTTTAGCTTACCATTTACCAGCAGTGGGGACCGGGCTGGCCAGGTACAAGGCATGGGCAGATGCTTTGGCAGGCTGCTCTCCTACATGGTTTCTTCTTTACAATCACTGAGAGGAGGTGATCTGAACTCAAGACAAATATATGGGAGGGGTAATGTGACAGACCATCTGGTCATCTAGGACATGTACATGATTCCCAACCACCACCTTCCCCTAAAAAATACTATAATCATCCACATTTAACCATCTAACCTGTGCCTCCCTGGGCCCTTTCCAGTGGCCCAGGACACATCATAGACCAGGAAGGAACTTGTAGAGGCACGGCTTTCCTGACCGGGAGCAATCTACAAACTCTCTGGAACAGAGTTGCCGCAATCCGGTAAAACTTAATCGAGGGCGCTCTCTGTCCCATGACAACCAAGCAGGCGCTATTTGGAGGGGTGATAAAGTAGGTGGTGAGGCGTCGAACAGTACCAGGGACTTGAGGGATCTCCATGTACAAATAGAAAGCGCCATCGTTAATATACATACATCTATTGAATGTAAGTGGCTCTCCACATATTTTCAAGTGCCTATACAGAGAGACAGTCCACCATTGAATTTTCGTTTGTTGCTCTTGTCTGCCATATACCTCATATACCTTCATTTTTAAAGGTGACCGGGACTTCCCACCCAGCACTGTGTCGGATTGGAGGATGCATGCAGCCCAGTCAAAAACTGTACATCCATACTACTAGGATTAGACATATCCAGGGGTGATACTGGCTTGCGCATGCAAGCTCGGGAACTCATGTTTTAGGGTAAAATTGTAATATGTCGCCGAGGTGTCTGACCATTAATAAAATTAACTCGCCAGGTACAGACACCAAGATGCCAGATCTTGCAAAATACTGTTGTTTTCCTAAGGACTCCTGGTTGTAAACCCAGGTATATAAGTGTGACACTCGCAGCAATAGAGCTGTCTTTTGTTCACCCTTACATGTTTGTTTGTTTCACCCTTACATGTAATGTTTTGGGAATGGGCTATAATAACTCCTGAACGGGGGGGGAGGGAGGGGGCTTGTTGGAGGCAATAACCAAAGTACCTACGGTTAGGCGGTCACATGTAAATTTTGAATCTCAAAGTTGGGGGGACTAAAATTAACTTATAAATGTTGCCAGATTTTTATCATTTTGAACTTTATTTCAAGCAACATTAACTCAAATTTGCACTGGTTTATTTTCAAATGTATCTTTCCTAAACACCTAAACTCCAACTCTAACTAGCACAAATGAACCACTTCCAGACAACAAATGAAGCAAGTTATTAAAATAATAGTAAAATTAATAAAATAAAGATATAATGAAAATCAAAATGATAACATTTAACTTATGATCTAGGAAAGTAGAAAGAGTTAAACAATAATATTTTACTCTACTACTGTTTTTTTGATAACCTATAGGACAATTCTCCAATTTCGGGACCCTCAAAGACTGACTAGAACATAAGATAGGGTGGCAGAGCCAGCAGCTATACCGAGCACACGTGCATCTGATGAGCACCCTGCAGAGCAGTGCAATAATGCAATAACCCACCAGCCAATGCCGACATTGGGGAGTTGCTGTGCAGAGGCCTGTCATGGCGTCTCTCTCTGACGAGCTCTCCCGGTCATCCAGAGTTCATCCGTTTGTCCCATCTGTACTGAGGAGAAGCCCCGCAACTGCAGTGATACTGTGATCGCAGCCTAATGGCAACCTATATTGCCGTTCATTGTTACTTATGTTATGTTTTACACTCATTTATTTTATTTTTTAAAGTTAGAACGTGTCGAGTGCCCATAGATGCTCACCCTTTTGTATGGCCTAGCTGTATCTGCTGGCAAATGGGGTTTACCTCCCCATATTATCTGAATATCTAAATGTATATTATACTGTAATATATTACACACCTCCAATATTAAGAATTATGAGAATGGGATGGAAGGTGTGTAGAAGTACTTGAACAAAGAGAAGTTCTAGCTAGCCAAGGCCAAGAGGCAAATATAACAGCTAGCTAACTAGGCCTTTCTTAGCACACATTATGCAGTATAACTCTTGTATGGACAATAAACATTTGCAATGGCTTTGAACAATAGCTGATCAACAACTTGAAATTATTTAAATTGGAAAATGTATTTATTGAATATTTTGAATTACATTTTTCAAGTAAGTTGCCAAGTGACCATAAATCACTGGTGAACTAGTAAACCACATAAAAAAAAAATAAAAAAAAATAAAACACATTCTGTCACACACCATTCCTGTAAGTTTTAATAAAATGCTTGAAATTAATAAGATTAGACATTTTGAATACATGTAACACAAGATTATTATTGTTATTATTTTTAACCTGTACTAGTTTACAAACTGGATGTGCCTAGAAGTCGTGTAAGATGGCAAGTTCTTTAATGAAAGAGTGAATAATGAAATGTGTCTTTAAGAATATTTATTACACCCTGGGTTTAATAAAATTCTAATTTTCTTTCAAGTTCTTAAATCCATGTGGCAACCTTCTCTGCCACCTCAGCGAGTCTCTGCTGGACATCTGATATTATTCTACAGAAAGGACTTCTCTTTAATCAGTTGAAAACACATTGCGAACAAAAACTCCTCATATTTAAAAGTTTAACTTTACTTTCATCAATTTATAATCAGAGTTCCTCTGCTATGTTTGATTCCTAACAAACAAGGATAAAAGTCTTGTGCCCCTATTGCTAATGAGATGATAAAACAGCAGGGATCAAGTTTTTAATTACTACGGGCTATGCACTAGAGAGGTACCAGTGGTATTTTCTATTGCATGTCTAAGTTGTAACTTCAGGCTTATGACAGTCATGCTGTGTTCATCTTCCTTTGATGATCTCTCATCTTTGTCTCCTGAGAACATACGGAAATTCTGGAGTTGGGTTCCTCGGGGCTCAAGCAATTATTGTTGTAACCTGGCACAGGTTCTATTGGAAGACTACCATCACTTGTTGAGTTCCATGCCCTTTTATGGCGACTATTCTATTTAAATGATTGGGTGGTACATATAGTCACTGTTATACAAAAAGTGGCTTCCGTCAGCAATATTAAAAGGCTGACAATGTCTAGTGTTTCTTACTATAAAAATAATTTCACTATTACATATTTTATTGAAAGCTTCTGTAATAAATGCAGAAGAGAAAACACATATAAAGCTTTAGGATAATACTTCACATGTAGAGTGACACAAATGCTAAAGGTTTTTCGTACACATGTTCTTTGTTTTATCTTATAAGCTGCCTTTTTTTAGGGCGGTTCAGTCATAGTTTCTAATATGCAAGTCGCTCTCTTTTCAAATTATGAAAAGGAAATAACAGTTTATGTATGACAGATAGATATCAATGTTTTCTTGCATGAGGTCAACAAAGCACCTCCTCTATTAACGATGGAGAGCTGCAAGTTCTCCTGAGCTAAGCCCTGCAGTTCAGGGCTAGCTTATTGGCTCAAAGCATTAGCAGGGTTTAATTCAGAAAGGGAGCTTCTAGCTTTCTGCTGTTAGTAATGGAGGTGGGGGAACAGCAATCGGAGAACCTCAGATAAGATGTTAAGCTGTTCTAAAACAGTTTGACTTAGGGGGCACCAGCGCACTCCTAGGACAATAACCACTACAGCAAGCTGAAGTGGTTATGGCACTTGGAGTATTTCTTTGAGTCAATAGATTTCATTTCACTGATGTGCATATTAGTAAACATAATCCACAGTAACTGAAGTGCCAACGTTTAAACAGCATAGTCTCCTTTTTTTGTGATATTGCATCATTTTCATAACATATTGCCCCCCTCAGTTATCTAAAATGTTTTTCTATCCTCTAACTTTAAGATGACCATTCACTAGAACTAATAAACCTAGTCCAAACCCAGAGAAATGTCCACATACCAATATCCTTCCTCTACCAAACTTTATAGTAGATATTGTGCATTCTGGTAAATAGTTTCTCCTGGTATCCACCACACCCATATTATTTAATCAGACTGACAAATTGTATAAGTGTGATGCATCACTCAAGAGAATATATTTTCATTGCTCCAGAGTCCAGTAGCAGCATAGGTTTTACCACTCCACTAGTGGCCTTGCACATGTTGATGAAGTGTTCTGTACAGCTGCCCAGTCACTAGGCTTTTTTGTGCTGGTGTTTCATCCTTAGGTATTTTGGAACTTTGTTGTGAGTCATGCAACAACTGATAAGCAATTTGTACATGCTACATTCTTGAGCACTCAGTGCTCCTACTATGTTAGTTTGTGGCAGGGCTCCTTAACGCTTTAAAAAAAAGTGGCAAAAGTGGCAACCTATGAGAGTGCCATGTTTAAAATTAGAGAGTGAGATCTTCAGTACTCCCATTCTAGCCCCCAATGTTTGTTTATGGAGATATCAAAACCAAGTTCTGTAATTTAAGCTTCCATTGTGATGAGACTGAAACACTTGAACTCATTAATTAGTAGTGGTGTCCACGTACATTTTGGCCATATACAGGATTATACTTAAATATCTAACATACATCCCATACATCCCAGCTTTAGCTTTAGGAAGGAAGCGTTTGGCACATAAGCTGAATGATCTTCGTGAAGATTGCATAATCCAAGTATGATTGATTGGCCTATAGCTCGGGCAAGTCGTGGGGTCCTTGCCTTCTTTGGGCAGTACCTACGATGTGCGCTCTCAGGGTGTGGTGGTCGAGGGTCCCCCCTTGTCTGAGTGCATTGAGCATGTTTAGTAGGTGCAGGATCAAGGAGTCGTGGTATGTTCTGTAGTATTTGATCGTGAAGCCGTCTGGGCCTGGGCTTTTCCCATTCTTGCCCATTTTTAGGGCCCGTGATATTTCTTCCGCTGTGATCGGCTCCTCCATGGCGCCGGCCGTGTCTGTGTCCAATGTGCTGGTAAGGTATTTGGTAAGGTACTCGTTTCGTATGTGGGTTTTGGTGGCGTCAGACCCCTCCCCGGTGCCTTCCTGATTGCGGAGATTGTAAAGCGCTTCGTAGTAGGTGCGGAATCCTTCCGCTATTGTTTTCGGTGTGTTATGTGTAGTGCCATTATGTGTGATCTCAGATATGAAGCTTTTTTGTCTGGTTTTCCTCAGTGCTCTCGCTAGCAGTTTCCCGCTTTTGTTACCATATTCGTAAAAAGTCTTCTGCGTTTGCCTGAATTGAAATGCGATCTTCTGGGACAGGTGGGAGTTGAGCTTTGCCCTGGCGTTGACTAGTTGTGTGTATATGTCGTCTGCCATGGTGGACTTATGTTGTTTCTCCAGTTCTGCTACCGCTCGTGCAAGTTCGGCAGTTTCTTGGGTGCGTAGTCGCTTGCGCAGCGCGCCATGTCTGATCAGGACGCCCCTAATCATGCATTTGTGTGCTTCCCATATCTTTTCCGGGGGGGAGTCCTGCTCGCTGTTTGTTTGGAAGAATTGTTCTAGGTGTGTTTTCACGTCCTGGTGAATTAGGGGTCATCTAGCAGTGATTCGTTAAGTCTCCAGTTCCAGTGTTTCTGGAATGGGATTGGTGAGGTGAGTGTGATGATGACCGGGACATGGTCCGACCAGGTCATGGGGGTTATCGTTGCTGTAAGGAGGTCGTCCAGATGGCAGTGTTGGAGGAACAGATAGTCAATTCGCGAATAGGAATTGTGGGGGGGGGGGGGGGGAGAAGAAGGTGTAGTCCTTCTCTAGGTGGTGTAGGACCCGCCAGCAATCTGACAGCTGGTGTTCGTGGAGGTTGGCTTTCATGCCTCTGAGGACATGGCCCGGGAGGGTTGAGTGGCCTGTTGAGGTGTCCAGTTTAGGTTCTAGCGGCGCATTGAAGTCTCCTCCAAGGATTAGTTTGCCCTCACTGAAGGAGTCTAGTAGTGCGAGGGTTTTCGCCAGGAAGGGTTTTTGTCCCTTGTTCGGGAGGTATAGGTTGGCGAACGTGAATCGCGTGGTATGTATAGTTCCTTTCAGGAAGAGGAATCTGCCTCCTGGGTCCGCAAGCTCCTCTTCTTTGCGGAACGGTGTGTCTGCCGCAAAGAGTATTGTGACCCCCTTGGTCTTGGAGTCCGGGTTGGTGGCATGGAAGCTCAGCGGGTAGTGTTTATTTGTGAATTTGGGATGTTTGGTTGTCTGAAAGTGCGTTTCCTGGAAGAACGCGGTGGAGATGTGCAGGGATTTCAGTTCTCTCAGGGCTCTTGCTCGTTTCTGTGGGGAGTTGAGCCCCTTGGTGTTGATCGTGTAGATTCTGAGGCCCGATTGTAGTGTCCTTTGATGCCTGCAGGAGGGGTGTATCTGAGGGGGAGTCATGTCTGCGCAAACGGGCGCGCGGGCCGGCCCCGACGCCCCACGGTCTTGGAAGGGGGGGCGGGTGGGAGTGTATGTGCTGAGTGGGGTCTCCCGCGCACGTCCGGCGGGTCCCCTCTAGTGGTCTCCGCCGGGGGCACGCGGAGGAGGGTAGTGTTGGTGTGGGGGTGCGTCGTGCGTTTAGTGCGTGTGCTGTGTAGCGTAAGGGTGTTAATGTCAGCTGTATGGTGTGGTTTGTTTCTCCCTTGGTCGGGAGAGGGGCTAGGGGTGGTGGTTGGGGTGTCCGGTACACGTGGGTTGGTCGGAGTTTCGTGTGGGTTACCTAGGTGTTTCCTTTTATCTGTGTCGCTCTGTGGCTGTGGGTGCTGTGGCTGAGCTGATTGTGGTCGTGCGGGGGGGTGCGCGAGGTGCGCGTGGGAGGTGTAGAGTGGATTTGGGATGGTCTGGAACTCAGTTGTCCTATGTGTAGTGTCTCCCGTTGTCTTTTGTGTCAGTGGAGGGGTCAGTAGAGACGGTAAAAAGGGGTGGTCTGCCTCTAGGGCGGGGCTCACGTAGGGATTGCGAGACCGGTGAGCTCGTCCTGTGGGAGGGCAGTAACCCGTGGGGGTGTGGGTGGCGAGTCTCTGGCAAAGTCCGTGGGTTGTTGATTCGAACAAGTGTTGGAAGTGTCCGAGCCCTGCCGTCAGGGTGTGTGCAGGTAATACAGAGGCCTTAAATAGCCAGTAAGAGTACAATTTTTGCAACAACGGTCGCATGCAGCCTTAACAATGGATAGTGAGACCCCTTTATCCAGGCAGTGTCGGTATAAACATTTAGCGATAAAGGTCCATGTTGACCTTAACATTTTGCAGTTAGTAGCCATTTATCCCGGCGTCGTGGGTTGGACGTTTAGTTGTGCAAACCCTTTTCAGCCTGAGTCTGTAGTAGTCGGTTGCCATGAGTTTAGGCTTTGTCAGTCTAATTGGTGAGCGATAGATATCCGCGGAAACTTAGCAGTTAGCAATTAGTGACCAGTTATCTAGGCCTCAGCGCTGTGGGCGTTTGGTCGAGCAGGCCTGTGTCTGCTGCATCGTTTGGCAATCGGCTATTGTTTGTCTAGGCTTCGTCGGTAGAAGCCGTTAGCACTAGTGATCCATGGTAACCGTTACATATAATGGCTAGTAACCTCTTAGCTAGACATATTATGGTAAACTTTCGGTTCTGCAAACCATGACATCTTGAACTATGTACAATCAGTTACCTATTATCTAGGCATTGTCAGTTTAAACAGTTGGAGGTAATGATCCGTATTAACTTTAACATTTCTTAAGCATTAACCCTGTATCTAGGTTTTGACCTTACAAGCTTTTCGTGGCAAAGACCCGTGGCGGTGGGCACCAGTCTTGGCCCCGTTGTCGTACGTCCCCTTCCCGTAGCGAGGTCTCGTTGGGCTGGGATCAGTAGTGGGTCGGGGTTGTAGGGAAAGGTCGGGGAAGAGGTTATGGGGGCAAGTGGGTTCGGGCTCCTGGTGTCCCCCTCTGAGGACTGGCGGCAGCTCGGGGGGTGAGCCCGTGTGTACGGGGTCAGGGTTAGGTCAGGGAGGTCCGTCCGTTGGCTTCGAGTGCTGGTATGTCCAGTTCGTTGAGTGTCGTGGGGACCCCTGCGGGGGGGTTTGTCTGTCAGTAGTCAAAGTGTCAGAGGGTCGGAGTCGTCCTAGAGTCGTGGGGATGCTGTCATGATCTTTGTGAACTCCGTCTGGCGGTGTGGTGTGAGTGCCCGTCAGTGGTCTGTTATATTTTTTATATCTTATTTCATTCTCTGTACATATAATCTTTTTGCTGTATATGTGAGATAAGCACTGGAGCCTCTGGATACAGTGTTACTTATAGTATCGGTGGTGGCTACATGTGCTTATTTATGTACTCATATTCGTCTAGCTTTATCTACTTTATTACTATAGCTCTCTACTAACTAGCTACAGCAGGGGTGTATTTACCACAAGGCAAACAAGGCATTTGCCTAGGGCGGCACTTTAAGGGGGGGCGGCAAAAAACGCACCCCAAGTGCCCAGGTAAATGCCTTGTTTGTCTTGTGTACTGGGGAGTCCAAGAGCTGACTGCCACCTTATGTCCCCCCTAGGTATTAAAGTACTAATATTCTAGCCGGGCGATGAGGGAGACATGTCCTTTTAGATTAAAAAAAATATTAATAATTGGTGAGTGTATGAGAAAATGTGTGTGTGTGTGTCTGGCAGTGAGTATGTTTGTGACTGTCAGTGAGTGTGTGTTTGTGTCTGTCATAGTGAGTGTGTCTGTCTAACATTGTGAGTGTATGTCTGTCAGTCAAAAAAAGGCCTTGACACGAATTGGTGGGGCAAATTTAGATAAGGGGGTGCCAAAATTAGTCATGCCTAGGGCAGCACAAATCCAGAATACACCGCTGAGCTACAGATTATTGTGGTCATGTGTTTATATTTAGGTTTTTATTAATTTATCTATATACGTTTTATACTAATAAATTTATGTGCTTATTGTTATATATTTAAGTATATTTTTTGGAGCGCTCATACCAGTTTCCTTTTGAGCTTACACTCATTTTAGACGCTTGTTGGTGTTTGTAGCTGCTCTTTTGTATTGTATGATTTATTGCACCGTTCCCATTAGTTTTTTATAGTTTCATATACAGGATTATGTACTAACATGAGAATTCAAAGTGAATTGCAAATTTAAAATAAAATTATTGCAATTAATTATAGGGATCTAAAAAATATGCAATTCAGGTCATCATGTACAAATGTATTTTTTTAAGCAAAAAATAACATTAAGGCAGAAATGTAGGCTTCTGGTGGAAAACACATTGTTATTATTTTTATAATTAAAAAAATATAGAAGATTTGTAAAAAAAAAAAAAAATCCCATCCAGCAAAACTAACTGCAATTCGGTATTTCATCATATATGTGTGGGAATCCGGTATATTCCTTCATTGTTTTTCAAATGAGTGATCCACATACCCCTGTAGCTGGTAGAATCATTTTGAGCACAGAGATGGCTGCCATTTTGTCCTTTATTACTGGCTTCCAAGCTGAGCAGTATGCCACCCTACAACTCCTCATAAACCATCCTTTCTATGGATGTAGATTTTTAAGAGGTGCATTTAATAAGCCTACTGTCTTGGTAACTTTGCCATCTCACATTTTCTGTACAGAGCCTCCCCCTCCTCCATGCTGTCCAAGTCCTAGCATCAGCCCCGTCCTCTGGCACCTCCCTCTCCCTCCACAGTAGCAGGACTGAATTAACATGTAGGCAGACTGATGGAGCTCCAGCTCAGATGCCCATGCCCAAAATAGGCCCATTGTTCTGGCTCTCCCTTCTATATAAATCCCTGGTAGAACTGGAAGGAAGTGATATCACATTGTATCACTTCATCCCAGTGATCTATGAAAGCCACATGGAAGAGAAATCCTCTATTAACTGTACACAGTATCAAGCTATGTCCTTTGGAAAGCCACCCTTCTGCAGTGATATGATAGGCCAAGAGGAGGGTGGCATGTGGGCATCTGCATGAATCTGTAAGTGTGCCTGTGTGAAACTGTGAACGTTTGATAATCTGTGTGTATCTATAATTGTTTGCGAATCTGTGAATGTGTATTAACATGTTAGTGTGTAAATCTTAGAGAGTGTGTGTGACGAGACCAATCTCGCCACTGTGCATTGGAGGAGCCTGGTTGCCTGCCTGCTGCCTTTTGACTATGGACCGGCATTTAAATACTTTATTTTTCTATGCAGAAAGGTCTATTCATGTATTTCTGCCATGGCGTTCTGTAGATTCTCAGATTTACTGAATGAACTAATTTAACCCAGATAGCTATGCCATGGAGCCTATTCGTGTAATAAAAGACATTGGATCCATGGCAATTAAACTGTATGTGTGTGGTCTGAGCGCCATTCAGTAATAATGTGCACTCAGACCTAAGCTATCTGGGGATATGTTGCATGTCTGTATTTTATGTAATAAATGTAACCTTGTGTATTTTATTGTATTTTACTGTATTTTGCTACCATGTGGCTAATGGAGTTTTGCCTCTGTCCTTGGAGATAATTGGATTACTTCTCAATTATCTCCAGGATAGAAGACTCTGTGGAACTGGTTTTGGGCAGAAAAGCCATGCTTCATTTGGTCACAAAGGACTTTGATCTATCTTTTGAACCAATGGACCAATCTGGATGATTTTGACATATGTTTGTATTTGGAGTATAAGTAAAATATAAAATGGTGAGAGCACTCTTAATACATAAAAAATTACCAATACTTCATAGGGAATATTCCTAAAAAATGAGATAAAAAGTAATATAGTAAAAACTAATATTAAAACACCTTATTATTGGTCCAACTCACATATATCTGAGTCACTTAAAAGCTGACTCAGACTGGAAAGCGGAGAGGAGAATCTATATTGGTGGATATCTGTTAGGATTCAGGATACTTTCTGTAGTGCCAGACGGTAATCTCTCCAAAAGACCCAGGATGCAGGATCAATTCGAAAATAATTTATTCAGAAACAAATAACAAATAAAATCAAACAGATTAAGTCCACCAAGAATATCGCCACCTTACGCGTTTTGGCGTTACAGCCTTCTTCAGAAGCGGTGATTCTGCTCTTCTCCATTTCCTTGCTTTTAAATCCAAAATTGGCGCCGTTTTTCCTCTCTTCCGGTAAGTACTTCCGCATTCGTCATCAATATTCGACGATCACGTCCGGCGCACACCTTCAGCATCCTTGCACCGTGACGTCAATGTGTAGTTCAAATGCTTCGCGTCACTGGCAGCCATTTTTAAAAGTCCATCTGCAGTTATATTTGCCAGGACATTTCGTTCACAAAAATTCTTATAACAATATATACAAAGAAAACATATTTGGACATATCGATATTAACCTCTTTCTCTAAACTAATGAAACAAAACATATTCAGACAAACAAGTGAAATTATATATTAAACTCATTCAACAATATACCTCATGATCTCCAAAGCAAGATGAGAAAAAATATATAAAAATATATATATATAAAAATATAAATAATCATAGATCATTAAATACAAGAATTAATCTCAAAATCGGCATTCAAGCTGTGAGGTGTCAAAGTGTCCATATTAAAAATCCATCTCATTTCACTTCTACTGAGGAGGTTTTCTATGTCCCCTCCTCTCCAATGAGTTTTAACCCCTTCTAGTCCCATTAATTCTATTCCACTGGCGTTCCCACCATGGGCTTCCAAAAAATGTTTTGATACACTATGTTGTGAAAATTTGCGATTAATATTATAGATATGTTCCCCAATGCAGATTTTCAGAGGTCTTGATGTTTTTCCAATATATTGATATCCGCAGGGACATATAATCATATATATAATATTTTTGGAGTTACAAGTCAAAAATAATTCAATATTGTATTCTTGTTGGTTAGTGAATGAGGTGAATTTCATAATGTTTTTATTTTTATTAGTTCTTAAAGTGCACCCTCTACATGACATGCAATAATAAAAACCCTTTTCCCTTTTAAAAAACATTGACATCTTGTTGTTATTATTACTATTTTCCTTATCTAAAAACCTCTTGTTAATATTCGTTTAAAACTTTTAGCCCCTCTATGTATAATTCTAGGTTTTTTGCTTAAATACCGACAAATTTCTTTGTCTTCTTCTAAAATATGCCAATTATTTTGTATTATTTTCCATAGGGAATGGCTATTGGAACTAAAATTAAAAATTATGGGTATTTCTTCATTTTCTTCCATAGACTTCTTATTCTTATTTTTTCCTTCTAAAATACTATCCCTTGGTTCTACTTCAAATTGTGCGCATATTGCTTTAAGGGAATCATAGTTATAGCCTTTATCTACAAGTTGGTCAATTAAAATTTTGGATTGGCATTTAAATTGATCTAATTCCGTACAATTCCGTCTCAATCTTAAAAACTGCCCCTTTGGTATGTTGGTCAGCCATGGTTTAAAATGACAGCTTTTAAGATCAAGGTTGCACTGCTGAAGGCAACAGAAAATTGCATTAGGGCTTGTCAGTAAAAGCAAAAAATTCAAGAAACCACTGTGGTACTCCTCAGATGTAAAAAACAAAAAGCATTTAGTAATTATAAAAAAACAGAGTGAGGAAGACAGAATGATCTATAAGATTAGGCAAAAAGAGGCTAAGCAAGTTATACGAGCTTCCAAATCACACACAGTAGAGAAAATAGCACAGTCAGTAAAAAAGGGGTCAAAATATTTTTTAGATATATAAATGAGAAAAGGAAAGTAAAACAATTATTAGTTAGATTAAAAACAAAAGAAGGAAGGTATGTAGAAGAGGATAAAGGTCTAGCTGACTGCCTCAATGAATATTTTTGTTCAGTATTTACAGATGAAAATGAAGGAAAGGGGTCTGTTAGGAAAAAGGACAAACGAGTCATTTGTTACATGTGAGTTTACAGAGGTTCTATTTCAACTGTCAAAAGTAAAGACAAATAAGTCAATGGGACTTGATGAAATACACCCAAAGTTATTAAAAGAGCTTAGTGGTGTACTAGCAAAACAATTAACAGATTTATTTAACCAATCACTGTTGACAGGAGTAGTCTCAGAAGATTGGAAGTTAGCAAATGTTGTGCCCATTCACAAGAAAGGTAGTAAGGAGGAGTCGGGCAACTATAGACCAGTAAGCTTTACTTCAGTAGTTGGGAAAGTAATGGAAACCATGTTAAAGGATCGGATTGTTGAATATCTAAAAACACATGGATTTCAAGATCAACAACATGGGTTTATTTCAGGGAGATCATGCCAAACTAATCTAACTGATTTTTTTGATTGGGTAACAAAAATAATAGATCAGGGTGGTGCAGTAGACATTGCTTACCTAAATTTCAGTAAGGCTTTTGACACTGTTGCACATAGAAGGCTTATCAATAAACTGCAATCTTTAAGTTTGGAATCCAATATTGTTGAATGGGTAAGGCAGTGGCTGACTGACAGGAAACAGAGGGTTGTAGTCAATGGAGTATATTCAAAGCATGGGCTTGTCACCAGTGGGGTACCTCAGGCATCTGTACTTGGACCCATTCTCTTTAATGTTTTTATTAGTGATATTGCAGAAGGTCTTGATGGTAAGGAATGTCTTTTTGCTGATGATACTAAGATATGTAACAGGGTTGATGTTCCAGGAGGGATAAGCCAAATGGCAAATGATTTAGGTAAATTAGAAAAATGGTCAGAGTTGTGGCAGCTGACATTTAATGTGGATAAGTGCAAGATAATGCATCTTGGACGTAAAAACCCAAAGGCAGAGTACAGAATATTTGATAGAGTCCTAACCTCAACATCTGAGGAAAGAGATTTATGGGTGATTATTTCTGATGACTTAAAGGTAGGCAATGTAATAGAGCAGCAGGAAATGCTTGCAGAATGCTAGGGTGTATAGGGAGAGGTATTAGCAGTAGAAAGAGAGAAGTGCTTATGCCATTGTACAGAACACTGGTGAGACCTCACTTGGAGTATTGTACGCAGTACTGGAGACCGTATCTCCAGAAGGATATTGATACTTTAGAGAGAGTTCAGAGAAGGGCTACTAAACTGGTTCATGGATTGCAGGATAAAACGTACAAGGAAAGGTTAAAGGAACTTAACATGTATAGTGTAACGGAACCGCTGGCACCCCGATCGGGTACCTTCCGCTGACGGATGCTCCTAGTGCTTTCCGAGGACTCCAAGCACTCTGCCTCACACCATAACCACTGAAGACCTCACGAAACGCCGCAGCTTGGTTGGGGTCCCGCCGTCACCCATTCTGGACTCAAGACCAGGGTCCAGCTTCCAGTAGGTGGGCCTCTCCGAATTCCAGAGAGCAGGAACAAAACAAGCTCTTAGCAGAGCTTAGCGATCATACCCTGGGGAGTATAGTGATTATAGCAATCCTCAGAGTGTAGTTCTCCACTCCCCCAAACATGAGCCGAAACTTCATGAAGGTCCAAGATGATCTAAACTTTTAATCATGCACTGGCTTTTATGCAAGTCCCCATGCAATGGGACATCCCACAAGGTGGGACACAGTACAACCAATCATTTACAATCAAACCGTAAAACACACCCAGCACCAACATACAATCCCTCCCCTCTGCCTGTGATATAATTACTGAACACAATGGGTTAATGTAATTTATCACAGGCAGGAAAAATACACTTTTTATACATACACTGTAACTTTAAAAATATGCATCATATTCACATAAAACATACATATTCAGAATCAGCATACTTTAAATATAAACATAACCAAAAATCATACAAATCCCTCCAGTACATAAAAGATTAGGTGGAAGTCCTTTATGACCGACCGCCAGCACATTTTCCTGCTCAAAACAGTTCCATAGATTTGGGCTGTGCGGTCGGTCTATTTTACACAGAATATTCGAACGGGACTTAGTCTCTGCAGCTGAAAACTCAGTGCAGGAGAAGGTAAGGGTCAGCGGTGTTCGTTGAAATGTGTAGCCGATTTCAGTTCCATGGATTTGGCTACACATACCGCTGACCTCGTTCGAATGAACAAAGATGGCTGCCGCCATGTGTTGGTTTGTCGAATGATGGCCACTTCGACTACTTCGGCACTTCAGCTGCATCCGAAGAGTCAATTTAAAGCTGCAGAACTGCTCCAATACAATTTAAAGGGGCAGCAAGTCTTTTAAAATCCAATCTGCAAAAATAGTCTTTAACAGGTAATATCTTCAAGGGGCCATAGTCTTAAAGGGGCATTGTTCCCAAAAGTCACAGTATGTCCCCAGATGGTTCTTAAAGGGCCAGCAACAGCATAAAAAAAAAAACATTAGCCCAAAGAATGTTTGTAAAGGGCCATACAACCCAGGGCCATAGTCATGAGGCAGGAGGATGGCAATCAGGCTCTTCCAACAGCCAGGGGAAAATCCGGTGACAAAAGGCGTTTTGTCACACATCTCCACTTTGGGGGGGGGGAGACTAACCAGGTACCTCACCTGTCGGTCAGTGCCTGAGTTAGTCGATAAACCCACCCACAGTGAACAAGTACATGAGTAGCCCACCCACAACACACATTTACTGCACCTGGGTATTCCTCTGAGGTCACTGGGTAACATGCTGTGGGAGCTTGGGGGGCAGAGGCCAACTGCGCTCTGCGCCGATGCCAGCGCTTCGGCTGGGGCAGCTGGGTTAGGCCTTGGCTGGGGAGGGGAAATAGTACTTACCCCCATACAACCCAGGGCCATAGTCATGAGGCAGGAGGCTGGCAATAAGGCTCCTCCAACAGCCAGGGGAAAATCCGGTGACAAAAGGCATTTCGTCACATATAGCTTGGAGGAAAGACGAGACAGGGGGGATATGATAGAAACATTTAAATACATAAAGGGAATCAACACAGTAAAGTAGGAGACTATATTTAAAAGAAGAAAAACTACCACAACAAGTGGACATAGTCTTAAATTAGAGGGGCAGAGGTTTAAAAATAATATCCGGAAGTATTACTTTACTGAGAGGGTAGTGGATGCATGGAATAGGCTTCCAGCTGAAGTGGTAGAGGTTAACACAGTAAAGGAGTTTAAGCATGCGTGGGATAGGCATAAGGCTATCCTAACTATAAGATAAGACCAGGGACTAATGAAAGAATTTTAAAAAATTGGGCAGACTAGATGGGCCAAAAGGTTCTTATCTGCCGTCACATTCTATGTTTCTATGTTTCCTTACCAATTGTCCTCAGTTCACTTTTTAGTAAATAGACCCTTTGGTATACTGGTCTAATCACGCACAGCAGATATAACAAGATTAAAATGAATAGAGCTCTAGAAATATTTATATTTAAAAAAAAATCCTTCGCCTTGCAATCTGCCAGGGGCATGGAACTGGTTTTGAGGGTGGTGCAAATAAAATACTTGACCTTAACCTCATGACCTCACCACGCCTATGAGTGATGTCACCAGAGGAGAATCAGAATGCAAATAGAACTTGGCCTCAATGCAGGATTGAAGGTACATTTCTTTATTTTCTATTTTGGGTGGTGAAATGCTAGCAAGGATTACTTGAACCAAAAACAACTGTTTATTAAAATACTGTTTTTTGGTAGGAGTAACCCTTTAAGTAGATTTCGTTTTACATACCTGGGTGTTGTATTTGGTTTGTCATGTTACAAACTTAGTCTTTACATGTGCATGGATTATAAAAACTTCTTTTACAATCTTCATTTGAGGAGAAACTGAAAGACCACATGGCCCTATAATGAAATCCCTTGAAGAGGATATGGCCTAATTTGACAACTAGCTCGGCTCAGTACATCACAAATCATGCTTGTGCTAGGAAACAAAATTCTGTGAATGCAAGAGTGCTTTAACATTGCTCTGAATATGTGAAGCCTAGCATGTATGTGTGTCAGGCTACAATTCCACTTTTTAAATTAGACCCACCCCACTTCTGGATGGGCCCATCAGAAGTGAAATTCACAGTGTCAAAGGCTGACAATCTCCACCCTGGTTCCAAGTTTATACTTCTGTTGTTGGGTGGTATGCATCACAGATTCTCCTCCGACAGTCTAAGTCTCTTTACAAAGACACATCAATGACGTAGAAGAAGTAACAACATATGATACATGGCCTTAAAAACAAAATCCGTCAAATCAGTCTGCATTACAAAAGTCATATTTTGCAAAGTCCACCAGACTTATAATAGAGATAGAGGAAATGCACCATGATGTTCATGCAAAATCTCTACTTTCTGCCTTTCATGTGATCTGCTGTCGTTTTAAACACTCCAAGAAATAGAGTATTTTATGGAGGATATTACATGTGGCATAGATACTCTCATCACTGATTTTAAGTTACCTTCTACTAAGATCTTTCCTTGGACACTCTACAAGACAGAACAGTACTACAACCTCTAACGAAAGCAATGCTGTATGCAAACCCTGTTGTATGCAGGAGTCTTCAGGCTGCAGTGATTGGCTCAACATTAATTTCCACTTTTGTCAAATGGCTCAAAATGGTTTGACTTAAACTACTGGAACAGTGTCCATAAACTCTTCACCATGGCCATTACAATGAGCTGTAAAGGTAACGGCACCTAGAGCATGCCTCTTCATCCTTGCATTTATTTAAATTGTGCTAAAGTTACTCCAGCAAGCATAATTAGCATTAAATACAAATAAAGGACATGGCTAAACAACAGAAAATGTACCTTACAATATGCATTGTGACAATGAGATTGTGCATGGAAATCTACATGGTCTCTATATTCACAGGTTGTGTGTAGAGAAATATTAAATAATAAATAGTGATCTATTTCACGTATTTTATTTTGTTTAAAAAAAACACTATTTCTATATATTTCTACTTTCTAAGTATTACACCAAACAAACATATCTCATTGAGAAAATTCTCTGAGTGTTTTCTATCCATCTATCATTAATTTACTCTTTGCATAAAGTGCTAAATTTTGTTTTTAAAATATTGTTATATGAACATAAACTCAATTGTCTCATCTTTGTCATAGTCAATGTCGTATGTGAAGTAACTAATCACTTAGAGAAGTAATATGAACATGTTTTTCTTTTTTGCATAAGATGAATCTGCATTTTAGCTATATTTTGCCCCCTGCTATGTGTAAATGTATTCCAGTCCCCGACCCAATTAAAAGGAACAAATCTGATTGAAATCCTTCTTTGTAAAAACTATTGCGCACCCACTGAACGCTTATCTTTTTCATTTCACAATTCTTTGTAGCTTTAACCTAGATAATAACCAACCCATAACATAGGGATAATAGAGAAAGAAAGAAAGAAAATATTTTGGGGATTTAAATTCTTCCTCTCCAGTCTCCCCCGCCTACATAAGTCCTTTTACTCGTCAGTTCTTATTTGAAATGCTTACTCCTACCTCCCCTTCTCATTTGTGTTTCAAATGGATGCTGCATACACGTTGATTGGTTTTGGTATGGGATATCAGCTGCTTTGAGGCCAACACTCAGCTTGATGCCAAGAGATTATTCATCAACAACCCAGACAGGGGTAACTATTCTCACTCTCAGTGCTGAGCCAAGAGTGCTTTGAGAAGGTTTTCTGTTCCAAATTCATCTCCCTCTTGCTTCTGTCCTTTTTCTAACCATTTGTTTTTCTGAAAAGGTAGGTAGCAAATAGGTGGAACTGACTTGGTATATTAGTTACAATGCAAAGTATTTAATCTCTTGTTTATTTATCAGTAACACATTTTACACATCTCATTTAAATACATATTAAACTGCTAGCTTTCGGCTTTCTGCTCCTGTTTATTTTTTAAGGCACTGTTTCAGCAGACAGGATACACTGACATAGTTCTCTCCTTTTTAAGCTGGTGTCCTGAGGTGTAACGTATAAAAAAACACAATACAACATTTGCCTTTGCTACAGTTATGATTTGATTGTAGTAACATACTTAAAGATTAATTTGTTGATTTCAGAAGGGTGTAGATTTTCTTTTTATTCTGGAAAGTTATTCCACAGTTTTATTATTATTATTATTATTATTATTGCCATTTATATAGCGCCAACAGATTCCGTAGCGCTTTACAATATTATGAGAGGGGATTTAACTATAAATAGGACAATTACAAATAAACTTACAGGAACAATAGGTTGAAGAGGACCCTGCTCAATCGAGCTTACATTCTATAGGAGGTGGGGTGTAAAACACATTAGGATAGGAATTTGCAATCAAATAAGGTGGGCTGCCCTTTAGGAGAGACAGGTATGTTAGGTAAGGGTTAGCCTTGGAGACCATAAGCTTTCCTAAAGAGATGGGTTTTAAGGCACCTCTGTATGGTGTATCTTTTCAGGTTATTATATCACCTGAAAAGATATAATAAAATATTTTCAAAAATGTGAGGTACTGTATATGCACATTGACTGACAGAGGGCCTGGGCACACAGCGGATTACAAGCGCAGAGGTGAGAAGTCTGGACCCCCCAGAACCACCAGGCCCATGACAACTGTCATGCTTGTCACCCCCTGATGGTGGCCCTGGGTATGAATAGGATACAAATGTGGATGGTCCTTTCATCCACAGAGCAAGCACTGAATGAAGAATCAATATGCCAAACTGAAGAGACCTACGCTGAAAGATCTACTGGAGAGCCGAGGGCACCTCTGTACTGGAAAGCCACCAATCTTGCTTTCTTTTATAAGAGGGAATAATAAGTCAAATGCTGGAATGGCACTGGAGGTTATAATGGCTCTCCATAAATGTGTTATGAACTAGGCAAACAGATGAGAGGTACATCAGAATTGGAAAGTGAAGATAAGGGATTGCTTACCACTACCTAATGTTTTTTCTATACTTGAAACATAAAGAGCAAGGAAGGTAATCCCTTAGGGCAGGGGAGGGCTGCCAGCCTTAGATCTTGGGGGCAAATCCAGTCAAGTGGTCCATTGCACCCGTACAGGAGCTTCAGTTTTCTGTACCCGCCTGAACTTACAGGAAGTGCTCTCTCAGTGAGCACCTCCTGTTAGTCGAACTGGGTACAGGAAACAGAAGCTCCTGTACCGCACTCCGCTCTGCCACGCTACACTCAGTGGTGTGTACACACTGACAGTCACATACTCAATGACAAAACACACAGACGTCACTGACAGACACAGACTCACTGATCTGACACACACTCATACATTGACAGACACACACACTGGCAGACACTCATTGACAGTCACACACAAACTCAATGACAAACATAAAAAAATAAAAAATAAATAAAGAACAGTATCAGCGCTTAGTTAATATACCCCTATATTACACATAGGGATCAACTGTAAAAATATATAAAACAGAAGAGTTTCAATTCCAGTCTTAATGTGGGTGCTTTCAAATGTCCGTAGGGATTTGATAGTTGTACCAGTAAACTTTGTCTTCATATGTATCCAACCTTCAATAAAGAAGATACTGACATAGCGTAATATAGTTACAATATTTTATTTCCCATACGAAAAAACCCCCATAAGAAGAACTCTTACAGTATAAAATGGTGAAACTTATTTCTAAGGTTCACAATAAACATTTAGTGATGAAGAGTATTAGTTGGTGGATAGATGGTTACCGCTCCGTTGATGTTCAATTCTAAACCGGTTCTGTGCACACGGATCAGTCCTCACGGAAACGCCAACCAACCGGTACTGCTGCAAACACTCCAAATTCAAAAATCCCGCCAGAAACACGATCTACGCGTTTCGCTCGTTCCAATGAGTTTTCTCAAGTTACACTGTTCTCAAGATACACTGTATCTTGAGAAAGCTCGTTGGAACGATGAAACGCGTAGATCGTGTTTCTGGCGGGATTTATGAATTTGGAGTGTTTGCAGCAGTACCGGTTGGTTGGCATTTCCGTGAGGACTGATCCGTGTGCACAGGACCGGTCTAGAATTGTATTCAACAAGTTGCATTTCAGTTTAATATATTTATATATTTAATTAAAGTTATCTAAGTTATTAAAAACCTCATCATATCAGTTTCATGATGGATTGATTGATGTAAGTAAATGGTGTGTGATAGTCTGTGCTATGGCTAAAGGAGTATAAAAGACTGGATGTGTTGATATGTACAGTGGCATCGTCTTGTATGAATGACACAAATGGTGTATGCATGTCCAGTAACAGCTGTTGAAGTCTTGGTGTGCTGTTACTGCACATGTGGACAGACCACATGCTAATTCTAACAATTTGAGTGTCTGTGATCAATATAGTATAGTTGACATGGATGACTGATCTTTGCAAAGTGGTTGAATTTACACTTTATATTATTATATGTAAAGATAATAATAGATGCAACATTTGAAATGGTACGCAAAACAACAAAATATTGGCCCTTGTTATTCACTTTTAACTACAGAAAGGAAGATGTGAATCTCTAACAGGAAAGGGTGGAGCCTAAAAAGGGAGGGGTGGTTCTAAAACACAAAGGGGTTCAGCCTTGACTGGAAGGGGTGGGTCAAATTTAGATTAGTGGGGTGCCTACGGCAGCACAAAACCAAGATACACCACTGGATACACATACACACTGACACACACACATTATGATACTGAAACGCATACTCACTTCCACCCAGCACTGCCAATTTGATGGGGGCCCAGGCTAGATGTTGATGGCCTGTGCCGTCTTACAGGGCCCGTGATCAGACATGCCCATGTCCCAAAATGTGCGGGCCACGGCTGCACCGCCAGTAATTCCGCCAATGTGAATGAATTCACATATCTATCTATGTATGGATTCATCTATTTATTTATCAATCAACCGATCAATTTCAGAATTTGTGTACAGGGCTATTCACATATGTGAGAATTGCCACAAATTCAATGTGTGTGAATTAAATGGCCAAAACAGCCAATTCTCCAGTACAATTCTGTTTTCATTTTGGCTATTTTGGCGTTAAATTTGAAATTCACTTTGAGTAACTCTGATAGAGTGAAACAGGTAGAACATGAAAGGTGTCTTTAAATCATCCGCAGGTTCCAGTTCCGAAGGTTACCTACTCCTGATAGGAGAGAAGCAGTGAGTTTACCCATTAGAAAATTGTGTTCTATTATTAATACTGTATTCCTAGAAGGGACATCAATGTGCAACCTAGATTGGGCTAAAGCCCTTCTAGCAGCATTGTAATTCACTAAAGCTCAAGCCATCCATTGGTCTAGATCACAGGTATGTCCAGGGATCAAAAACAAATTGTCTAAGAAATTGTATAAGCGAGTTCTCGCCTCCCAGAATTTTGCATGACCGCCACATATGCACTTTATATGAATAATCTCCAGCAATTGTCAGTAGGGTTTTTTCCATATAAAAAATTTCATTGGGGTGGTATATCAACAAAACATCAATTTATATGATTACTCTTGGAGTGTGGCAGATATGGACAGTTTTGCAATGGCCTCCCATATCTGCTTCCATCTTTCAACAACTCACCCAGCTCTGCCTCCCACTGTGCCTACCCGATTCATTAGAGGTTGAGCTCCGAAGCGCATATAGTAGCATTAATAATTGAAGATTATGCTAGCTTTAGTGTACTAATAATCTTAATTTTAATAAGGACAGGAGGCGAGTATTTTGCATTAACTCTCTTTACTAAACTCCACAGCAGTAAAGAAAAACGTAAAGAGTAACATTAAATCACTGAGCGGGATAGTATAGATAAGGGTCATGATGCCTGTGCACTTCCTCTTTCTTGAAGCAACATCCAAGTCCAGACTGAGCTCGAAACGACCAGAAAAGCCAACAAAACTGCAAACAACGGTCTCTGGTGAGCAGAACTTGAGGAGACTCCTGGCAACGATATTGGGGGCAAGACGAAACAAAGTTTATCCCATCAAGCGGAGTTGTGAGGGTAACCGAACCAACATCCAGTGGAGGTCCTGAAGAGGATTACACTGAAAGGAGAGTATGAAATAGGTTAGGTACTGAACCGTAACTGGTCACGCAGGTGAGCCTTATCAGAGTGTGTTAACAGAAATGATTAGATACATAATTAGCGTGCGTAATGTAAAAGTTAAATACATGTTTATATGCAAGCATGTGATACAACGTAAACCTGGCTGCATAAGACAGTGTTTCTGGAATGAGAGTCGGGATAGAAACAGCATACACCCCAAAGAAAAGGAGAAACCACTAACTAGTCAAAACGAAACATCCGTCACCTTGAGATCCACTCCCCCAAGGAGTCAGGGCAGGGAACAGAAGGGAGGGAAAATACTCGCCTCCTGTCTTTATTAAAATTAAGATTATTAGTACACTAAAGCTAGCATAATCTTCAATTTTATAACATGACAGAAGGCTTCCTATTTTGCAATTTTAACACTGAAGTAGAGATGTCCCAGCAGAAGGGGGAGTGCGAAAATAAAAGGTACGGAAAGTAGATTCCCTAGACCAATCCGCCGCTCGGAGAATGTCTGACAGGGACGCCCCTGCTAGGAAGGCTGAGGAAGCCGCTGCTCTGCGAACGGAGTGGGCGCCGAAAGCGGGGTCTATACCGGCGAGAGAGAGGATCCAGCGAATCCATCGGGCCAGCGTGGTGGCCGAGACCGGAGCATGGGGCGAACATAGGAGACTAGGAGTTGACCTGACGCCGAGTTACGGAGTGGGGAGGTAACCGAAACGACACAGAGCTGCGGGTCGTCGGGGAAAAAGGGGTAGAAGACCGAAGTCGAACCCGACGGGAAATGTGGAATGTGACCCCCTCAGGGGCAACCTCGAAAGCGTCGACATCGAAGGCTCGAACGTCCGATACCCGTCGAAAGGACACGAGACAAAGAAGAAAGGCGCACTTAGCTGATAATTGGCGTAGGGAGAGACGGTCGTTAGGAAGCCAATCCCTGAAAAAACGGAGAACCAGTCCAACATCCCATAGGTGAGGGTACCTGGGGGCCAGAGGGCGGCGGAGCCGCATACCACGGAGAAGGCGGCAGACGAGAGGGTCTTTGCCGACCGGAAGGTCCCCGACGGGGGTGTGGGCCGCCGAAATCCGTGAGCGAACGACATTAAGTGAACGGTAGGAGCGACCCGACGAAAACAAGGATGAAAGAAAATTGAGAATCATGGGAATAGGTGCTGTAAATAGATTGGAGTCCTGTTCCACGCACCAAGTAGACCAGGAGGCCCAAGCTGAAAGGTAACAGCGTCTAGTTCCGGGGGCCCAGGAATCCCATAAGAGGTCTCTAGTAGCCTGCGATAGTCCGCTGACTTGCCAGGAACCCCGGAAAGAGTCCAAGCCACCAGGGGTAGGCGGTCTTCCAAGAGAAGTGAGTGAAGATTCCCTTTGGGATCCGTGAGCAGGTCCGGAAAGGATGGTAGGAGTAGAGGGTCCTTGCAAGAGGCGGCCAGGAGATCCGGGAACCATGGTTGGCTCTGCCACAAGAGCGTTATGAGAACCAGCGTGACCTGTTGCGTCCGTATCTGGTGTAATGTCCTCGCAATCATGGCGAATGGGGGAAAAGCGTAGGCCCCGGTCGTCAGCCATTGTCCGTCGCCTTGCTCTCCGGGTCCGGGAGCCAGCTGAAGAACTCCGGGGTCTGGTGATTGTTGCGGGAAGCGAACAGATCCAGGTGAAAGGGACCCCTCCGGGTCGCCAGGGCCCTGAAGACTCTCGTGTTCAGCCTCCAGTCGCTGACTTCCCTCCAGTGGCGAGAGAACCAGTCGGCCGTGAGGCTGACCTCTCCGGGTAGGTATTCGGCCTGAAGTGCGATGTTGCGGGGAAGGCAATAGTCGAAAATGTCTCTCGTGATGTCCGACAGCAGGCGTGAGCGTGCACCCGCCAGGCGATTGATATACCGGACTGCGGAGGAGGATGCAGCAGTTGGATCTTTCACCAGGACGGGTTGATCGTACGTGGGCCTGCGGCGTAGGTATCTTGCCTTGAGGTGTTGCATGGCTCTGTAGTGGAGGGGACCCGGAAATATGGCTTGAATGGAGGCGGAGAGGAGTCCTACGATCCTGGCCAGGTTGCGTAGTGGGATGGAGTCGCGACGGAGAACTCTGCGAATCTCCTTGCGAATAGACGAGATCTTTGAGGCTGGTAGCCTCAGAGTGCATGTTGTCGAGTCGATCTCGAAGCCCAGGAATTGTATCACTCGAAGCCCAGGAATTGTATCACTGGGGTGGTATACCAACAAAACATCAATTTATATGATTACTCTTGGAGTGTGGCAGATATGGACAGTTTTGCACTCGCCTCCCATATCTGCTTCCCGTCTGGGACGGGCTCAATTCCGATTTCTGTTGGTTTACCACAAAGCCCAGAGATTCCAGTAGTGTCACTGCGAGATGAGTGTGTTGACGCAGTCTGCGTTCGTCGGAGCGAAAGAGGAGAAGGTCGTCCAGGTAGATGATGCATCGGATGCCCTTGGATCTCAGGTGGGCCACTACTGGTTTCAGGAGTTTGGTGAAACACCATGGGGCCGAGCTGAGGCGGAAAGGGAGGCAGGTGAATTGCCAAGGACGGTCGTGCCAGAGGAAACGTAGGAGGGTTCGACAGTCCGGATGCACTGGGACCGACAGGTATGCATCTTTTAGATCGAGCCTGGTGAACCAGTCGTTGCTTCGCAGGAGGTCTCGCAGAAGGTGGATGCCCTCCATCTTGAAGTGGCGGTACACCACATATGCGTTGAGGTCGCGTAGATTGATGACAGGACGGTATTCTCCCGTCTTTTTCCGAACCAGGAAGATATTGCTGAAGTAACCTCCCCAGTCGTGGGCCGGCTGGATAGTCCCTTTGTCCCGAAGCTCGCGTATTTCCGCGTTGACGAGGTAGTGGTCGGAAGACGACATGTGGATGGGGCGAGGAGGATGTGTCTGAATGGGGGTCCACACTAGGTCTATGATATATCCCTGTACTGTTTGTAGGATCCACGTGTCTGAAGACAGGGCGGCCCAATTCTGTAAAGAAAGGGAAATACGGCCCGCAGAGCGGGTGCATGGTAACAACGGAGGAATACGGGTGCTTACCTGTAGCAAAGCAGGAACGTCCACGTCCCCTGTCCAAGCCTCTGGAGAAAGGCTGCTGATTGTAATCTCTC
The DNA here is from genome assembly GCF_036172605.1 of Pelobates fuscus. Classification (NCBI taxonomy): domain Eukaryota; kingdom Metazoa; phylum Chordata; class Amphibia; order Anura; family Pelobatidae; genus Pelobates; species Pelobates fuscus. The sequence goes on from NC_086321.1 coordinate 138,581,902, forward strand.
GTTGGGTAAAACGGTGTCGGTTGGGTGCGGGGGCCTGAAGGCCAGAATTGGCTGGCGGCACGGCCCCGTTGCCGGCCAGCCCTTCCAAAAACCCCTCTGGTGGGGTTGCTTCGAAAGACTCTGCGCATTGAGGACTGCGCTTTATTAAGTGAAGGGAACACGTTCACGTGTTTGTTAAGTTCCTTGAGGAACGGTTCACCAAACAGTTTCCCTTGTGCCTGGGGCCCAATCTCCTTTGTGCCAAGCTCTGCCAATTTACCGTTAATACGGTGTAACGCTGCTTTCCATCTCTCCGAAGAGAGCGTAACATTTTTGTTTCCAATGAAACAAAAACACAGTTGTGCCCACTCGCGAACATCGTGTGCCCATTCCCTGATGTCTTCAGCAGAGAAGGAATCGGCTTTGGCATAGGCGTCATCTGCCAGGTACATGACGCGGGCCAGGGGGCCAACAGAATCCAGCAGGTTATCCTGAGCGCCAAATAGGCCTTTCTCTACCCCTCGTCGAGGGTCTCTTCCACTGCGCATCATGAAGGTTGTCATAACCTTGTCAAACTCAGGAGTCTGAGCCAATTTATCCGGCAGGGAAGGGCGTGGGCATTCTGATCTAAGCCGGCTGCGGACCTCTTTCTCTAGAGCAGAGGTAGGCAACCTACGGCACTAGTGCCATGCACGGCACTCGAGGTGTCTTTGCACGGCACTCAAGGCTGCTAGAGACAAATAGGCTCTGGCCTATCAGGAGTCCCAGTAAAACTTCAGATATCTGCTAATCCGAAAAGGTGGTGAAGGACAATTCTCAATTTATGCATTGCAGCACGTAGAGGAAGTGATCTCAGATCACTTCCTCACAGCACTTGTGAATAGGAATCCACACTGTAGTAGAGCAGCTCGCAGTTGCTGTTGCAGCTCCTGTCCTTGACATGTACCTGGCCGGTCTGGTCCCCACTGGAACCCAGGGAAGCCACCCACACTGCTAGATATACACAGGAATGCAGAATCTTGCATTCCTGTGTAATCCCTCATACAAATAGTACGGACAGCCCACACACAAACATACACATAATCTGCACAAACGCAACACCACTAACAATCCACATACATGCACACAACCCCACATGCAGTCTCTCACATGCAATACCTCAAACAGCCCCCACACACACAATATGACATATCCATTCACACAATTCCACAAGCAGCCCCCATATACAACTCACATTCATATGTATCATACACAATACCATAAACTACTCATGAACATATACAATATAATAGCTAATATACGCAGGGCCGTCTTTAACGTGGGGCAAACTGGGCAGCTGCACCGTGAGCCCTGCTGGCCTCAACTATTTCTAACCCCCGGCCGGTAATCCGCACACTAAGGAGGCCCACCGGGTGGCCCGTGCACAAAGGGCCACCCGGTGGGTTTCTGTCAGCAGGGTCCCGGTGGCGCACTGAGGCGCTTTAACAGCGCGAGCAGGCCCCTTGCTTTTTGGCAACAGGCTGGGAGGAAGTGACGGCCGTGCATCACTTCCTCCCACAAAGAGAGGAGCGCGCGGGAAAGAAGAGTAGGCAGAGTGGAGGGGGGCTGGCCGAGAGAGCCAGACCCCAACTCCCAACACCTTTAGCCACCAGCAGGAAAGGTAGGAAACCGGAGGGTGGGTCTAAAAGTGTAATTTTTGTGTGTGTCAGTATATCTGTGTGTGTGTATATGTCTGTGTCAGTATGTCTGTCAGTGTGTGTGTTAGTATGTCTGTGTGTGTCAGTATGTCAGTGTGTGTGTCAGCATGTCTGTGTTAGTATGTCTGTCTGTGTGTGTGTTAGTATATCTGTGTGTCAGTATATCTGTGTGTCAGTATGTTTGTGTGTCAGTATGTTTGTGTGTCAGTATGTTTGTGTGTCAGTATATCTGTGTGTCAGTATATCTGTGTGTGTGTGTGTGTGTGTGTTAGTATGCCTGTGTGTGTGTTTCAGTGTGTATATATCTCTGTGTGCGTGTATATGTGCATACATCTCAGCATTCACACACTAACACTACACACAAATACACCCCTACATTCAAATTTCAACACTATGTAGAAACACATGTCTGTGTTACACACCAAAATTATATGTAAATACACCCCTGAATTCAAAAAACAACACTACACAAATACATGCTTGCAGTCACGCCAACACCACATACAAACATATTCCATAAAAAAACCTGTTTACATTCGAACACACAAAAAACGCTTAGTGCTAAGTTCTGGAAACATGGGTAAATGGTAGAACCCCAGCTGTCAATGCATTACTGGAGTTGCACGACAGATGGGGATCTACCTTTTAATCACTTGTGCAACAGGGAGGCCCAAAAAAATTCTTGCACCTCTCTACTTTAGGTCCGCCACTGCGTTGAGGTGGAGGACGTGATTGCACGCCTGGGGAGGGGGGACAGGGTCCAGTCAATATTAGACGGCCCTGCATATATGCACAAATACAACGATACAAAGCAATTACAGTAAAAATAACACAAGCAGGATACGGCAGCATACATTTAAAAAAAAAAATAGGACCGGCACGCTACGGGACATCACAATCCTATATCGGCACAGTGCTGCTAAAAGGTTGCCTACCCCTGCTCTAGAGCCTTGCGGAGCCAGAGGTGCATGAACCTGGAGAGGTGTTCTGGGGGTGACCAGTCTCCCGATCTGGGGTGCCGTATGTTGCGGGGATTGAACATCACCTGACCCGAAGGGTCTAAAATGGTGTCCGAGTCAAGAGGAGGCTCTGCGTCCGCAGTGTCCTCAGTACCCCCTGTCTGAGCCGCTCCCAGGAGGGTCTCACGCATGAAAACGGAGACAGATTTCTCATCCAAATCCCAAGCGTCGTAGTCTGAGTCAGAAACGTCAGCCTGCCATTCGTCTAGCACTGACATGGAATGGGAAGGACCTTGCCCTTCGTCCGAAGAGTAATCCTGACGCGGGGCAGGGGTACTCGCTTTGGCAGATTTGCGTTTGGCAGATGCCTTACCCTTGAGTGGCTTGGGTGCATAGTCTTCGCCTTTCTCGTGGCGTTTCTTAGGGCGGGAGTCATCCCTGGTCTGATAGTCGGACATATCAGAATCCGACTCGTGGTGTGGTCGCCTGCGGGTAGGCTTGGGTACATCTGAAGCTGTAGCCCGTACCTTGGAGAGTGCCTTCTCCACAGAGGCAGCGACGGCTGCGTTGATCATGGCTTGGAAGTCCACAGGGACGTTCTGGGAGTCTTCCATGACAAGGATAGGCTGTGATAAACGTCACTAATAGGCACAGTATTAAATGGGGGGCACCCATGTCTTAAGTATAGGCGTAGGGTCAGTTGACGTGGTATTTGTGGTGGGTAACAACACCACCCAGTTATAAACCCCGGGAGGGTATAGTCGGTGACCTTATAAAACTGGGGCTCACCCAGTTAGAGAGAACTGCAACAGCTAGTCTCCCAATAAGCAGCGTGGTACTAAAGTACTTATAGTGGGGGCTCACCCAGGTTGCACAGGGTTGGTACCCTTAAGTGCAGGTCACAATATTAAACAGGCAGCAGCACTGACCTGACTGACCCAGCCACAGAGTATAGGAGTCTGTAGCTTGGTTGGAGTAGACAGAGGTACAGGAATGCAGTGTAGAGTACAGTAGGAGGTCTTGTGAAAGGCTGAGTAGATAATCCTTGGCACTCACAGGGATGAAAATCACACTAGGGGTTAAATCCAGAAGAGTGCAGGTGGTAGACAGCTAAGACTGCAACCACTGAGTCTCCAATGAGATCCACGCGGTAAAACAAGATGGCCACGTGAATCTCGCAGTATCCGCGATCCAAAATGGCGGCCGCGAGTGTAGGCCGCAAGCCGGGGACTAAATTTGAGGCCGGCCGCAGGCGGAAGCAGGCCGGCGCTAAAAGGGCAGCGATCGATTCCGGCCTCGAGGAGGGAGCCCAGGAGGGCACTCCAAGGTAGTAGGAGCGGGGGGGGGGGGGGGGGGACCTGAGGGAAGCCCAAGGGGGAAGCCCAGGGAGTCCCAGGGCCGGTAGAGGGGCAAAGAAGGAGAGGAAAGAACCCTAAAGGGCTAACCCAGTCCCACTGCCCAGAGTAATAAGGTAGAATGATAAACAAAAAACAAGGAAAATTACAAGAATACAAATATATATAATGGAGAAATTAAACTAAACAGACTAATAATAATAAATGAATAAGGCTCTGGAGGAGCCAAATAGTCTGACCTGTCTGCGATGGAGCAGTAAAGAAAGAGGAATTGCACAGGCAGCATGACCCTTATATATTCTATGCTGCTCAGTGATTTAATGTTACTCTTTACATTTTTCTTTACTGCTGTGGAGTTTAGTAAAGAGAGTTAATGCAAAATAGGAAGCCTTCTGTCATGTTATAAAATTATGTGTTGTTTTATAGGGTTATATGCAGCTTGTTTAAGAGTTGTATTAGTAGCAAAATCTGGTGTTAAAGTTGCAAGATGCTGAAGCCCTGGGAATAGGATAACTGAGTGATCTTTGTGTAGATGCATGGATCATTGCACCCGTTTTCTTGATTACATTAGAATACCTGGCTGTCATGCAAGGCAAAAAGGCTCTGTCTCAAAAAAGGATAAATTGGCATGAGGCAATGGAGAGTTTTGTACATAGGATCGCCATTTGAGTTGTTGGAACCCAAATGTAAAAGTCCATCCTCACTCAGAGGGATTCTAAATCAACCCATCTCCTTTCCTCGGGGGATAGTGCCACATGACCTCTCGGGCTCAGAGATAGTACATAAACAAGTAAGGCAATCCCAAACCTTCAACTGGCATTGGTCTGTAAACTCACTGCATGTTTCCACCAGTCTTGCAGTCACTCGAGGGTTTTTCACAACCTGGCTTTTCAGAACTCTTTTTGCAGCGAATGATAGCTTCATTTTTCTGCCCAATCCAGGTAGTGTGACCACTGTTCCTTCAACTTTGAACTTGCAAACTATGTTTCCAACAGTGTCTCTATTCAGTGCCCTTGCTATCTTTATGTATCCTGTTCCTTGTTTGTGAAGAGTGATGATCTTTTCTCTTAATTTTGTGGCCCATTCTTTTGACTTAAATTGCCACATTTCTAACATGCAGTCAAAAAGTGACACACAACAAATCCCTAGTCAGTTCAGGTATATCAAGTGATCCAGCTCAAGCACACCTCGGGACCAAACCAGTATTGCATATTTGTGCTGTTTCTATTCAGTACAAGCAAGTATAGCTGACACCATAGTTCTAATAGTGATATTTAAGCACCCATGTCAGAAACGTAAAATGCGAGTTTACTATGCATGTCTTGTCACGACTGGTCCATCCCCCTCTCTGCCTCCTTGGCTGAGATCATCAAACTTGGCAATCTCAACCAATCCAATGTTTCCCATAGGAAAGCATTGGGAGGCTATTGTGCATGCACGGCAAAATTCATTGAATAAAACACATTGAATAGCTTTCAAAAACGTTATTACAACAACACAAAGACATTAAATGACTATGTCAAGAAAGCTCCGTCTTCATTCAGTTTCTTGCTGTAGGATGTACCCATAGCATGCAGTTGACTTCCAGAGACCTATTTTTTTAATGATACGGACTGTAACACTTTTACTGGAGGCTGTGGATGCAGCCCCTATTCTAAAATGAGAAAAAGGGTAAAAGGAGCAGCGAAACTACCAACTGCCCATGCACTAGGGCTATCCGATGAGTATAATTTTTTTATTGTTGAAAAGAGGACCGTTTGGGCGCCCTTGCCCTTTTACATTGTGACCGGGACCCTTTTAAATCGGCAGCATGGGAGGAAGTGAGTTCAGATAATTTCCTGCCAGATATAGAAACAGCCACGCGGCAGGAGGCAGCACCAAAGGAGGGGGAGAACCATGGAAAGACCCAGACCAACACTCCTATCAGACTGATCCAGCAGCAGGGCCCCAGGAAAGCCACCCTCTGCATATAAAAGGTATATTAACAGGAGGATGGTTAAAGAATTCTGACATATATGTATGTGTGTATCTATGTGTCAGTGTGTGTATCTGTGTTTTAGGGTGTTTGTTTGTGAATCTATGTGCCAGTGAGTTTGTATGTGTCAGTGAGTATAGCTGTGTTACAATGTGTCAGTGTGTATCTGTGTGTCAGGGTGTAGGTGTAGACCACAGATTTGTATCCTTGTGCTCCTACACTCTCGAATGAGTCAGCACCAGAGATACAGACCAGACACTAACCCACTAGAACAACAAAGACTTTAACTTCCACAGGGACATAGTCTATCTTACTGCACATTCACACAAACACATCTCACCCACATTACACCTTTACAGCAAGCATTAGAAAGCTGACATAAAAATATACATTTTACAAAGCCAGCAAACATTACACACAGCAAGCAAAACTCACAAATAGACATTAAATAAAGCCAGCAAACCTCACACACATTACATACAGCTAGTACATATCACACACACTAGACACAGTCAGCACACAACACATACATTCCACACAGGCGGCAAATATCACACAACCTACAAACAGCCACACACACATAGCCAGCAAAAATCAATATTATACACAGCCAACAAACATCACACACATTATTGACACATTACAACAGCCATCACACATCACAGACCCACTGCATGCATTTACATGCAGCCAATACGCACACACCACACATATGGGGGGAGGGGAGTACAGAGGAAGTGACTATAGAGGTGGGGGAGCAGAGGGTGAGAAACCCAGGGTTATTCACCAAACTTCACATTTTCACAAATTCAATCTGAATAGTAAAACTGAGGCAAAGGGCTATAGCCAAGCTGGAGATTTTTTCTTTACAGCCTTTCTTGTCTAAGTTTTACTATTTGGATTTAATTAGCAACATTTTAGAGTTTATTAAACTTGAACTGTCCTGATGAAGGCTCTCTACAAGAGCTGAAACATTGACCGTTTGGAACAATAAGAACTCATCTTTTTTTTTTTTAAAACTAAATCCTGGAGTGCCGGTATTTCTTTCAATATGTATACTTTATGTGACCAGAGCACCAGGTACTTATTTTGCTAACGTTGGAGTGCAGGAGTTTTGGATTTATTTATATATATATATATGTAAAAAGCAGATTCAATTTGTATCTTGTAATACCTTTTTTATTGGACTAACAGCATTTTTTAACCCCTTAAGGACCAAACTTCTGGAATAAAAGGGAATCATGACATGTCAGACATGTCATGTGTCCTTAAGGGGTTAATGACCAGCTTTAGTGAGAACCTCCCTTTCTCAAGTCTGAAGCATTTCTGAGCAAGACTAATACGGCTACAATCACTACTTTTTTAATGACAAGCTTTCGGGAGGACCTCCCTTTCTCAAGTCTGAAGCATTTCTGAGCAAGACTAATACGGCTACAATCTCTACTATATATATATATATATATATATATATATATATATATATATATATACTTTTCCAGACAGCTAAGGAACTCAGATGTAAAAGTCTATAACAATAATTATTAAGTTGTGCCCAAAGATAGTGTAGCAATCTTCTATCTTAGTCACTTGGTGGAAGTATCTTCATAAAATAAATGTCTATATAATGAAGCAATGTCCTATGTAGACCACATGATGGCAGTGTGCTTAAAGAAAGGAAGCAAGTTTGTGCTTGTATTTTAAGAAGCCAAGCAGAAGTTGCAGTCAAGATTAAATGTGGCTAGCTTGCTTGTATGTCACGATGTACCAGAGTACCCCAAAAAAAGAAGAGAAACCGATACATTTAGTGTATATCTGCAATGACAGTCATGAGAATAATAAAACCATAGGTTTCACGCACATTTTTACGAATTATTAATTCTTTACCTCGAGAGTCATCAATGTTGGCATATAAAAAAACCCCGGCCAGGAACAGCAAGTGCTTTTAGTAGAGATAAAACATATAAATAGCTCTAGTGGTATTGTACCATGTATAAACGTAACTAAAAACGGAATACCTCCAAGTAAACGGGCTGCTTGTTTAGTTTTTCACACCACTAGAATGTAAGGTGATTTGAGCAGGACCATCAACCCCTTTTGTTCTTGTGCATCCAACTCATCTTGTTGTACATAATTGTCTGTTAGTTCACCTATTGTACAGCGCAGTAGAATGTATTGGCGCTTTATAAATAATATCAACTGTTTAACAGACGAACAGATGCCGATTGAATATTAAAATGGATACTTTAATATACATAATCTTTAAAATAATAAAGAATAAAAGGCAAATAATGTTCAGCTGGAAAAATGAAAATGGCCATATGCCTGGCTGTAAGGCATGGGGGAAGCTGAAGTCATACTTCCTATGTGAACATTAGTGGAAGAAAGGAGCATATACAGTTGTGCTCAAAAGTTTGCATAACCTGACAGATATTTTTTGCATTGATTTTGAAAATATGACTGATCATGCAAAAATTTATTTTATTGAAGGATAATGATCAAATAAAGCCATTTATTATCACATAGTTATTTGGCTCCTTTCTAAATCATTATGATAACAGAAATCACCCAAATTACCCTGATCAAAAGTTTACATACACTTGAATGTTTGACCTTGTTAGAGACACACACAGTGACACACACAGGTCAAAATGGCAATTAAAGGTTAATTTCCCACACCTGTGGCTTTTTAAATTGCAATTAGTGTCTGTGTATAAATAGTCAATGAGTTTTTTTAGCTCACGTGGATGCACTGAGTAGGCTAGATACTAAGCCATGGGAAGCAGAAAATAACTGTCAAAAGACCTGCGTAACAAAGTAATGGAACTTTATAACGATGAAAAGGGATATAAAAAGATATCCAAAGCCTTGAAAATGCCAGTCAGTACTGCTCAATCACTTATTAAGAAGTGGAAAATTCAGGAAACTCTTTATATCAAGCCACGGTCAGGTAGACCAAAAAAGATTTCAGCCGCAACTGCCAGAAGAATTGTTCGGGATAAAAATAAAAACTCACTGGCAACCTCAGGGGAAATACAGGCTTCTCTGGAAAAATATTTTTTTTTTTTTTTTACATTTTTCACTATTTTGCTATATGATATTTTAGCTAGATTTGGGCCTGCTGGGGCCAGGGTTTTTAGGTTTACATGAATGGTGAGCTCTGTCAATAAGCAAGTCTTGAGGCAACATATCAGAAAACATATATTAAAGGAAGGCAAACAATTCCATAGGAAGAACCGACCCCAGACTTTCAGGTATTTGTATGTTATTTCAACAAGAAGATCTGATAATTTAGTAGTAATTTGGATCAGTGTGGATTCCATCGCTTCTACTTTATTCACCAGGTTATTGTAAACAGAATACTGTTCCTCCATATGTTGTTCTATTTGAGCAGTTCTTTGGCCAATTTCAGTAATATCACTTATGGAAGAATGTAAGATGTCCATGAGATACAATTCAAATCAGCTTCTGATCCTTGCTAGATAAAAAAAAGACATTGTCAATGTATCTAAAATATGAGACTGGGTTTGTTCCTCTCTTATGTTCTGACCAAATGAAATATTCATTCTGTGCGGACATAACTACATTTACATAACTGGAAGCAAACCTTGACATTGTTTTAACACAATAACATATTTTATATGCAAAGTTATTTCTCAAAATTAGATTAATACTATTTGTTTGTTTTTTTTGGAATTTAGTCTTCTTTTCTAATAAAAACTTCACTGATTCACTGCATCGTTTGGGTGGTTTACTAGTATAAAGTGATTCCACATCACGTCATAGTATAGTAGTATAGTTTAACATCTTAAACATTTTGTACTAGGTTCATAGGATCTTGTAGATACAATTTAATTTTCTTTACTGTAGGTAATGGTAATGTCTATTTATGGTTACAAGTTTTCTAATATTGAATTATTTCCAGAGGCTATTGGTCTACTGGGGGCAGGAGTAGTGTATGTGTGTCGATATGGCAATGAGCCTCAGTAGTCATTTTAATATTTGCCATGGCAACCTGGCTGCCCCTCCAAAGTTGTTATTAGAAATGTAAATTAACAATATTGATGTATTGATATTTTTCTTATTTATGTTTTATATTATCCCCTTACTTAAGAAAACCATTATCTCCGTTTTTTAAATTGTATCTGACTGTTTTACAATGTCAAAAAAATTGCGTGATAACTGCAATTTGAAATCAACACTGTATATGTCTTCTACATAAGTATATGTTAACACTATATAAAGTACCAGCACTTTGAAAAAGCCCTTGTTGGTGAAACGCGTTAGTGAGTGATTCTATTTGCCTTTATTATCTTGAAGATTACATGTATAAAAATATCCATTTCTAATATACAATCGGCAACTGCTCTTTAAAACATAACTGTGACACCTGCATTTTTATTGTTCTCATTATCGTCATTGTGGAATTACACTAGATGTATTTATTTATCTTTCTCATCTGGGTGCTCTGCTACATTGTTACCGACAAGCAAGCTAGCCACATTGTATTTTAACTAAATTGATTTGGCTTCATAAAATAAAAGTATAAACTTGCCTCTTTTTTTTAGCACACTGGCATCAAGAGGCCTACATAGGAAACTGCTACATTGTGTATATACACTTAGACTTTCATTTATTTTATGAAGATAATATCCTACTTACTTAACCTAAGGCAATGACCTGCTCTAGTGTGTAGAACTTTAGGTGGAACAATACCCACCTGAGGATACACGTAGACCCGGAGTCCTCATTTGACGTGTTTAGCCGATAAAGCTTTTTCCTGTAAAATACATATTTTGGAAATTGCCCTGTTCTTCTACGTATATAATTTGAAGCCTCAGCGCTGTTCACCTTTCTTTGTTTGTTATGGGTTAGTATAGGCATTCTCTAAAATCAGAAAATCATCTAAATAATGAATGACTACAGGGCATTTATACATGTTAAGCAGAAGACAACACATCGTTTTAATAAAATGTCAAAGAGCTTAGAACTGCTTATAGCCTCGAAACATGAGACCGGTAGAGAAACAGTACTTGCCCTTCCATTTGACTCCATGTAAACAGAGAAGGGTGAGTATGGAGTAAATTGAAGGCATTGGAAATATCTGTTTTCCCAAGCCAAGCCCTAGGTCCAGTCACTAAGATAGTCTACAATACAGCAGAATAATGAAGAGAGAATTCTTCTGATGTAATTACAGAATTCAAGCAGTGAGCAGCTAAAGAATGAAGAGAAATTGATGATTAATCCCTTTTTATTATCAGAGAATCATTAACCCCTTAACGCCGTTACGGCGTTCCATGCCGTCGCGCTTTAAATGGGCTTTAAAGCCATTGCGGCGGCATGGAACGCCGTAACGGTTTAAGCCCCCAGGAGCCAGCAACTACTCACCTCCGCCGCGATCCTCTTCTGGGGGGCTGCCTGAGAGCCCAGGCAGCCCCCCTCCGGCAAATGAGGCCCCCGGGGGCCATGTGATCGCTCTCAAAGAGCGATCACATGGCCCCCTATAGCTGGCTATGGATCTGCCAGCAGGGGGACTGTTTGAAATATCAGACAGTCCCCCTGCTGGTAGGAGGTGTAAAAAAAATAAAATAAACATGTTTAAAAATAAATTAAATATATTTTAATATATATATATATATATATAATATGTATATATATTATATATATATAATATATATACATATTATATATATGTAACGTCATGCAAAGTGTATTTTAATATTAATATAAGTACATATATTAATATTAAAATACACTTAGAATGACGTTACATATATATAATATGTATATATATTATATATATAATAGATGTACATATATATATTCTATATAAATACGTATAATTAAAATAATAAATAAATAAAATAATAAAATAAATAAAATATTGAAACAAAATTTAATATAAATTATATATGCATATGTAATTTCATTCTAACTGTATTTTGTTATTAATATATATATATATATATATATATATATATATATATATATATCGGTAACAAAATACACTTAGAATGACATTCTATATATATCTATCTATGTATAAAATACAAATAACCGCAAATATATATATATATAGATAAATACATATAATTACATAAAAGATTACATTAGTATACACGTAGAATTTAAATACCTATAAATGCATATATATATTAAAATTCTACGTGTATATTTAAATAATCTTTTAACGTAATTATGTGATTTGATTAATTAAAATTTGATTGACATGCCTGACAACACAGGGAGAAAGTGCAGAGAATTTAATTCGCAAGCACTATATTTGACCCTGTAACTCTCCAAGACACCATAAAACCTGTACATAGTGGGTACTGTTTTACTCGGGAGACTTCACTGAACTCAAATATTAAGTGTTTCAAACTGGTAAATTGTATTACAACAATGATATTTTAAGTGAAAGTTACGTTTTTCGCATTTTTTACAAGCGAACTGCACTTTTATGGTCTATATTATTGTTGTAATATGTTTTACGGTATTAAAACACTAATATTTGTGTTTAGTGAAGTCTCCCGAGAATAACAGTACCCCCCATGTACAGGTTTTATGGTGTTTTGGAAAGTTAGAGAGTCACATATAAGGCTTGCATTTCATTTTTTTCACATTTAAATTTTCCAGATTGGTTATGTTGCCTTTGAGAGCGTATGGTAGCCCAGGAATGAGAATTACCCCCATGATGGCATACCATTTGCAAAAGTAGACAACCCGAGGTATTGCAAGTGGGGTATGTCCAGTCTTTCTTAGTAGCCACTTAGTCACAAACACTGGCCAAATATTCGTTTTTTGCTTTTTTCATACAAAAACAAATATGAACGCTAATTTTGGCCAGTGTTTGTGACTAAGTGGCTACTAAAAAAGACTAAACATACCCCACTTTCAATACCTTGGCTTGTCTACTTTTTCAAATGGTATGCCATTATGGGGGTGTAACGGAATGCAATGTATCCGCATACGATATCCGTTGGTACATCTAGAAAATCCACAGTCAGAATAGAAAGCAAGGCAATATTCCCAATCCTCCCAATAACCGGACGAAACACAGTTTGGGAGTCAACTAACTCGGTTTATTCACAGGCAGCATATTTATACAGTTCCCCATGCAAGGGGTTTCCAGACAGTAATTCCAGGGGATTTCTCCCACCATGCACTGTGACTTTCCCAACAGGCCTTGCTGCACGAGAAAGATACTCCCACTAAAATGGACGACTAAGTGGATTATCTCCTCGTGCAGCAAAACCGACAATTGACATTAAAATACAGAAATTACACAATATTCGGTACTTTGCAATAGTTGAACGTTCGGTAGATAGCTGGGGTCGGAGAGCACACTTTGTGAGAATACCGCTCCGATCCCAGCTGAATTGACCGAACGCCGCACATAATACAATAAAACATTAAAGTGGGTTTAAAAGTACCGAATAAGTACGGGACATACAATGTACCGAACGCGGGACTCCCGAACGCTCTGGAAGTCCAGCGGCGTTCAAATCATCGAGTAGCCGTTTTCAGTTCCAGGCTCTCGACGACCGAACACCGCTGCAGAGACAAAGGATCCAAGATGGCCGACCGCCGCATGGTCGGTAGTGGATCGACGGCCATCTAGGAGAGCCCTTAATTACCGATTGCAACAATGTTGCAATCGGTGAATTGGTACCACACGACTTGGGAATGTGTGGTCGACCTGGGGAGCCCGTATTCGTACGGCGAACGGCCAGGATAGCCGTGTTTCGTCGTATGAATGCTTGGTGTGCTGGCAGCATACGGCTGCCAGCATGCGAACGGCCATAGTACAATACATACACATTTAACGTTACACATGATATCTCCAGCCTACGGACAACCTGTACTGACTGTAGTTCAGAAGTGGCTAGTTTTGCCACAGGGGGTAATTCTCTTTCCTGGGCTACCACACCGTCTCAAAGGTAACATTACTAATCTGGAAAATTTCAATTTGAAAATGGAACGTTCTATATTGCTGCTCCTAATGTAATGCTTGACAAATTGCTCGAGGAATGCTGTTGGGGCACCAAGAGCTTGTATATACTAATCACCCTGCACACCAAAATAAAGAATAAAAAAAAACAAGAAATAGAATCACATAAAAGAATCCAATAGTATAAGTCTGTATGACAATAGTAATAGGAAAGAAGTATTTGGAATTACTCACAAAGCTGGAGCCAAAAGTAGACACTTGGCTCTCGTGGTATGCGCCTGTGGACCTTTACAGGGTGATCCAACACCCTCTGAGTATAGCTGAGATTCCCAAATGATGGTACAGCATTTCGTAGTGGAAATAAAAGCTATTTATTAAAGAATATTACAAATAAAGCCCATTAGGGTAAACAGTAAAACGTTTAATAGAATCTCTCCAAATATTAGGATCTCCAATATGCGTTTCGCCAAATTCGGCTTCCTCAGTTGGAGTAGTGTGACGAGAGTAACTGGTTTTCGGGCACTTTAAATAAGAAGTAGATTGGTAATTCCGAAGCTTATTTCAGTGCATTGGAACGCAGCCGTCGTTCCAATGTGAATACTTCCGCTGGTGCGTTCCTTCTTGTTCGCGTCTTATTAAGTAGTGACGTGGGATTCTTAAGTTTTTCTCCCAATGGAACGTAACATGTGTTCAAGCGCTTGCGTTGATGTCATCTTGGGAATATATAGATGACGTAGGATTTTTGCGTCTGTACTCCCAATGGAACGCAACATGCATTCCAACGCTTGTAATGATGTCATTTCGGGAATAAAGCGTTCTGGCTCCCGAGACTACCGTAAGTTCATATAAGTCCAACTAAAAAGTCCAAGATCAGTCCTCATTAAACAATAGATGGTAATCCGATATCCTAAAAACTAATAAATTAAAACCAGGTATTCAAGACCAATAGATAAAATACTATAAAAAAAAAAAAGTGAAACTGCATAGTGAACATGCAGTAGATAGTGTGTAGAAGAGTGACAACTCATATTCTATTACGTGGATAGGAGATCTACATATTTAAAACCAATCATTAATATATATTCTTTATTCCCTCAAAAGGGGAAAGATAGTTCATTTTGAAGTTTGTACAGATTATTAGAATTACACAAGATTATATTGTTGCGGTCACCGGCCCGCCGAGCCTCACGGCCATGCCCGACCGGCACGACCGCACTGACTACACGAGCTTACCTGCTCGTCGGCGAGCCAGGGAACCGCGCACGTAGTTCTTACGGGCATCACGCCCGAATCCAATATGGCGCCGACCATGTGGTCGCGTCTATGGATAGCCCCGCCCCCGAGAATTATACTAACGTGTGCGTGACGTCACGACGTCAACGCACACGCACGTTCTTCGGTCAGAGGTCGCCCTCTGACCAATCATAGCTTAGAGAGGGGTATTTAAACCCCTAATTCACCCCAGTACTTTGCCATGTCGTGGTTTCAGTTTCCTGGTTTCCTGAAAGTGCTATTCTCGTGTTTCTGATTTCCTGGTATCCTGATCCTTGGCGTTTCCCTGATTATTCTGATCTCTGGTTTCCCTGACTTGGCTTGTTTTATCGGTATTGAGTATTTTCTGGCTTCCTTGACCTCGGCTTTCCCTTTGACCATTCTCTGTCTCTAGCGTATTAGTCCGTCCATTCTAAGGTCCGGTTTACGCTCTATCCTGTTATTTTCCTTTTCTTACTTATGTATATGTTTACATAGTTTCTGCGTGCTGGACCACATTACTAGTCGTGACATTACGACATGGCCATGGATCCTGCAGAACTATGCAAACATATGATCGCCTGTGAAAATAGGGTGGAGGATATGGACCACAGGTTAGACCAATTTGCCCAGGCATTTCAGACCTTGCTCCAGAGGACTGCCTATTTAGAGGTCCCTCCTGTACCACCTGTGGTTCCGCCACCTGTAGTGGTTCCCGTACCACATAAACCACCGTCCATAACCTTGTCACCGCCCCCTCGCTATGGAGGTGATTCTAAGGAATTCAGAGGTTTTTTAAACCAAATTGAATACCACTTTGAGGCCTCCCCAGGTTCATTCCCAACAGATAGATCTAAAATAGGCTATCTGATGAACCAATTAACTGGAAAAGCCTTGACCTGGGCTAACCCTTTATGGGAAAGTGGTGACGCAGTAGCCCGTGATTACAGTACCTTTCTTACGGCCTTACGGCTACGTTTGAACCTAAAGGCAGGGAGAAGAACGCTGCCAAAGCCCTTATGAGAATCAAGCAAGGCAGTCGTTCTGTAGCCGATTATGCAATAGAGTTCAGGACTTTAGCGTCTGAGGTTGATTGGACCAATAGTGGTCTGGTGGCTGCTTTCTCTGAAGGTCTAGCTGAGAGTATACAAGATGAGACTGCAGCTAGAGACCTTCCGGTTAATCTTAATGAATTTATTGCCTACATGATAGACATTGATAACCGGCTCAGAGAGAGAGAGAGAAAAACAAACACCGTAACAGACGTTCTAATTTGTCCATAGCTCCTCGTTTCTCTAACCCAGTGGTGAGTAGCCAAACGCCTCTTCCAGAACCTGAACCCATGCAATTGGGTAGCGCTAAACTCACTGAGGCAGAGAGACAACACAGACGTAACGAGGGGTTATGTATGTATTGTGGCAAGAAGGGACATCTAAGATCGTCATGCCCGGTTCGGCCGGAAAACTTGCACACCTAAGGCACGTACGGGGACCGACCTTAGGTGTGATGTATATGTCCCCTAAATTGACTAAGAACCGTTTCCTTGTCAAAGTAACCTTATCTTTCAAGAACACTACTGTTCAGTGTTAGGCTATGATTGACTCTGGGGCAGCGGAGAATTTCCTAGACAAAGAATTCTCTGCAAAACATCTCCTGCCCTTAAGACATAAAGAGAAACCTATAGCAGCCGAGGTCAGGTATTTAACAAGGTCCAGTCAGAAGGGTTACCTCCTCATAGACCTTATGACTGTACCATAAACTTATTACCAGGGACTATGCCTCCCAAGGGAGGAGTCTATGCCTTGTCCCCCCAGGAAAATCTTTGTTTGGAGGAATATATTAAGGATGCTCTCAGAAAGGGTCATATCCGTAGGTCCTCCTCACCAGCCGGGGCTGGATTCTTCTTTGTCTCTAAAAAAGAAGGAGACCTACGCCCCTGTATTGATTATAGGGGTTTGAATAGGATTACCATAAAAAATGCCTACCCTATTCCCCTTATATCAGAGCTGTTTGACAGATTGAAGGGAGCTCGAGTCTTTACCAAGCTCGATCTCCGAAGTGCATACAATCTAGTCAGGATTAAGGACGGTCACGAATGGATGACCGCATTTAACACCAGAATGGGACATTACGAATACCTGGTTATGCCGTTTGGATTATGTAACGCTCCAGCGGTATTCCAGGATTTTATTAACGATGTCCTAAGAGAGTACCTTCACATGTTCGTTCTAGTGTACTTGGACGACATTCTCATCTATTCCCCAGACCTAGAGACACATCACGAACATGTGAGAATTGTACTGAAAACCCTGTTACAGAACGGCCTTTACTGTAAACTGGAGAAATGCCAGTTTGACCAAACGGAGATACAATTCCTTGGATACGTTATATCTCCGTCTGGTTTCCAGATGGATCCCCGCAAACTGGAGGCAGTCTTACAGTGGCCATTACCCAAGGGCCTTAAAGCCACTCAACGCTTTATAGGTTTTGCGAATTACTACCGCAAATTCATAAAGGGATTTTCCTCCGTGATTTCCCCTATAACCAATTTAACCAAAAAATGAGCTAATTGTATATCTTGGCCCAAAGAAGCAAGAGAGGCATTTGAACTGTTAAAATCTTTATTTTCCTCAGCACCTGTCCTGACCCATCCTGATCCAACCAAACCATTTATCCTAGAGGTGGATGCATCAGAGACAGGAGTTGGAGCCATTCTGTCTCAAAGAGAAAGTCCTGATACACCTTTACATCCCTGTGGATTTTACTCTCGCAAACTCACACCTGCAGAGAAGAATTATGACATAGGGAATAGGGAAATTTTGGCCATTGTACTTGCCCTTAAGGAATGGAGGCATCTCTTGGAAGGTTCCAAAGAGCCACTTTTGATCTTTACTGATCATAAGAATTTGGCTTATATTGGGGACGCTAAAAGACTGTCCTCTCGTCAGGCTAGATGGTCATTGTTCCTCTCCCGATTCAATTTCATAATTACGTACAGGCCTGGTACTAAAAACACCAAGGCAGATGCACTTTCTAGGCAGTTTGAGACAGATGAAGTTCCGGAACAGGTTATATATCCTATTATACCTCCTGAATGCCTCATTGCCACTACAGTTTCCGAAGTGTCTTCTCCACCCTTCTGTGCCATAATAGCAGATCAAACTCAGGCACCTGTGGGAAAACCTCCGGACAAACTGTATGTGTCACCTCAGTTTCGAAAGAAGGTACTAGATTTGTTCCATGACAACCTCACAGCAGGTCATCCTGGAGTCCATAAAACTCTCTCTGCCATCTCCCGGAGGTTTTGGTGGCCTGCTCTTAGAAACGATATCAAAGAATATGTTGGGGCATGTCAAATATGTGCTTTTCTAAAGTTCCTACTAGATCGCCTCCTGGACTGTTACAACCACTGCCCATACCTAGTGCTCCTTGGACCCACCTAGCCATGGATTTCATTGTGGATCTACCCAGTTCAAACGGGTTTAATACAGTCCTTATGGTTGTCGATAGATTCACGAAGATGGCACATTTTGTCCCCCTTAAAAAATTACCATCTGCTCAAGATCTAGTTCAAATATTCTTGAAAGAGATCTTTCGGTTGCACGGTGTACCCAAAAACATAGTATCTGACAGAGGTACCCAGTTTGTTTCTAGGTTTTGGCGTTCCTTTTGTAAGCAATTGGGCATCGAACTCTCCTTTTCGTCGGCGTATCACCCTCAAACAAATGGAGCAGCAGAGAGGGCGAATCAGTCTTTAGAAGCCTATTTACGTTGCTTTATAAATGCCAATCAGTCTAACTGGTGTGAGCTCTTACCCATGGCTGAGTTCGCCAGGAACAACGCCACTCACGAATCTTCTAATCATAGTCCATTCTTTGTAAATCAGGGTTATCACCCCACTGTTTTTCCTTCTGAATTCTCAGACACGGAAATTCCTGCCTTGAACACCCGTTTAGAATCAATTCATGATACCTGGGATTCCGTCCATTCAGCTCTGCAAAAAGCTTCATTACGAGCAAAGGCCCAAGCTGACAAAAAACGGGGCGTTAATCCTGTATATCTTCCAGGTGACAGGGTGTGGCTCTCCACAAAACATATCAAACTTAAGGTCCCGTCCATGAAATTTGCCCCTCGGTACATAGGTCCCTTTCGAGTTACCCAACGTATCAATCCAGTGACCTATTCTTTGGCACTACCGGCTCATATGAGAATTGCGAATACTTTCCATGTGTCTCTGCTCAAGCCCCTTACTTGCAATCGTTACACCAGGTTATCCACTCCTCCTCCGCCCTTGGTAGTGGGTGATCAAGAAGAATATGAAGTCCGTTCTATCATGGACTCCAAATTATCCAGAGGTGTCTTGTCCTATCTCGTTGACTGGAAGGGTTATGGTCCCGAGGAACGTTGTTGGGTTCCTGCTGACCGGGTCCATGCGCCCCGTCTTATCCGGTCATTTCACAACCGCTTTCCTCTTAAGCCGGGTCCTTCCCGCCCGGTGCGCGGTCTTCGAGTGGGGGGTACTGTTGCGGTCACCGGCCCGCCGAGCCTCACGGCCGTGCCCGACCGCACTGACTACACGAGCTTACCTGCTCGTCGGCGAGCCAGGGAACCGCGCACGTAGTTCTTCCGGGCATCACGCCCGAATCCAATATAGCGCCGACCACGTGGTCGCGTCTATGGATAGCCCCGCCCCCGAGAATTATACTAACGTGTGCGTGACGTCACGACGTCAACGCACACGCACGTTCTGGGGTCAGAGGTCGCCCTCTGACCAATCATAGCTGAGAGAGGGGTATTTAAACCCCTAATTCACCCCAGTACTTTGCCATGTCGTGGTTTCAGTTTCCTGGTTTCCTGAAAGTGCTATTCTCGTGTTTCTGATTTCCTGGTATCCTGATCCTTGGCGTTTCCCTGATTATTCTGATCTCTGGTTTCCCTGACTTGGCTTGTTTTATCGGTATTGAGTATTTTCTGGCTTCCTTGACCTCGGCTTTCCCTTTGACCATTCTCTGTCTCTAGCGTATTAGTCCGGCCATTCTAAGGTCCGGTTTACGCTCTATCCTGTTATTTTCCTTTTCTTACTTATGTATATGTTTACATAGTTTCTGCGTGCTGGACCACATTACTAGTCGTGACATATATCCTGATTCAAGTTTATATATATTTGGGATATTATTCAAACATGGGGGATTTTATTTAAAAAAATGACACAGCTCGAAATCTTGATTAAGCCCATAGGGTAGTAAGGTGTTAAAATTAAAAATACATTTGTAACGGATCGCCTGGCACCCCGACTGGGTACCTCCGTTAAAGGATGCTCCTAGCGTTTCCTGAGGACTCCAAGCACTCTGGCAGACACCACAATCACAGAACCGAAGAAGCATATAAATCCTCTCAAGTATATGAATGCTGTAGACAGTTGAATAGGAAACCATACGAATAGGTTTACACTCCTAACAGTCAAACTGGAACAGCATACAATAAATCCTCCCCCAAGAATGAGACGACACTTCACTTTGGAGGGTTAAAACAGGAACTCCTTGTGCTGGCACATACAGCCTATTTTATTTACCATCCACTAAACATAATACTGCCCACAGGGTTTTGCAGAACAACCAATAAACACATTACCACACATACAATGCAAGTACAACAGCCAATCAGACACAATGGGACAGTAGAAACACACCCAGCATATTCCTCCCCTCTGCTTAGGAGATAATTGAGTCAATTACTGTATCTACTCAATTATCTCCAAGCTGAAAAGTTACACTTTTATTACATTTTTATAACTCCCTGATTTTACATCACATACAAATAAAACTTATATTTCTGTGATCAGCATAACTTGGGGAGCAATATATGTAAAAATCACATGAATCCGTCGAGGAGTTAAAAGTTAGGTGAGGTCCCTTTAATATCACTTGCCAGCATGGCTTTACCTGCTAAAACCAGTTCCCACTAGTCTGGCAGTGTCCCTGGGACAATGCCCTGCTGGAGAACAATGGAGTTGGGGGAGGGGTAGAGCCTCACCTTCCCAGGGATTCAAAGGGGAAGAAAAGGAGTCCAAAAAGTTTCCATGTGTCCGTACACTGTTTTTAAAAGGACCAGCACTGTACAATAAAGGTCCATAAGCCCAAATATGGTGCCTTAAAGGGCAATCCATCCCAGGGCCATAGTTGCAGGGCAGGAGGCTAGCAAGCAGTCCCCTCCAGGAAACTGGGGCAGACTCTGTTGCAGAGTCCAGTCCGCTACAACATTTAATTTCTTTCATTCTTAACTTTGTGTTAAAATTTCCTCCTCTCCAATCTTTGTTTAATTGCACAGAAGAAAAAGTGTTTAGGATCATAATTATGATGGGTTTTAAAGTGCTTAGATACAGCATGTGTTTCTAATTCCTTCTTATTGTTACGTATATGTTCAGCGATCCTCGTGTGAAGGCATCTCGTTGTTCTACCGATATAGATTAAATTGCAAGGACATCTTAAAGCATATATGATATTTTTTAAAAGCATGTCAGTTGGTCTTTTATATATTTTATTTATATGTTCTTCTAAATTAATATGTATTTTTTACTACATGTTTCTCTACATGTGAGACAAGTACCACAACCGTAAAATCCTATACTTTAGTTAATAAAGTTTTTAGTGCTCGTAGTTCTGATGTTGCTTTTTTTACTAATGTATAGGATTCAGAGGAGGATCAGCGCTAAATAAAGTTACAAAAAATTATTATAGTGAATTTATAATGTAAGGCAGCACTAAGGTGATAGGGGCTCCCTCTTGATACCCCACAGTTTGTAGAGAGAGAAAGGAGATGAGGATGCGCCTAAAGTGAATTGGAGTATTCTAAAATAATTACCGTATATACTCGAGTATAAGCCGACCCGAATATAAGCCGAGGCCCCTAATTTTATCCAAAAAAACTGGGAAAACTTATTGACTCGAGTATAAGACTAGGGTGGGAAATGCAGCAGCTACTGGTAAATTTCTAAATAAAATTAGATCCTAAAAAAAATATATTAATTGAATATTTATTTACAGTGTGTGTATAATGAATGCAGTGTGTGCGTATGTGTGTGTGTGTATGAGTGCAGCGTGTGTGTATGAGTGCAGCGTGTGTGTATGAGTGCAGCGTGTGTGTATGAGTGCAGCGTGTGTGTATGAGTGCAGCGTGTGTGTATGAGTGCAGCGTGTGTATATGAATGCAGCGTGTGTGTGTGTATGAATGCAGTGTGTGAATGCAGTGTGTGCAGGGCCGGTGCAAGGATATTTGCCGCCGTAGGCAAAAAATTTTTTGCCGCCCCCTCCCCCCCCATATGTCCTGACTTCCCCTCCTCCTCCCGCAGTGGTCCTTACCTCCCCACCCCCGTGTTCCTTCACCCCCCCCCCCCCAGTGGTCCTGACTCACCCCTCCCCTAGTGGTCCTTACCCTCCCCTCCCCTAGTGGCCCTTACCCTCCCCTCCCCTAGTGGTCCTTACTTCCCCCTCCCCTCCCATAGTGGTCCTTATCCCACCCCCTCCCTCTCATAGTGGCCCTTATCCCCCTTCTCCCTCCCATAATGTTCCTTATCCCCCCCCCATCCCTCCCATAGTGGTCCATATACCCCCCCTCCCTCCCATAGTGGTCCTTATACCCCCCTCCCATAGTGGTCCTTATACCCCCCTCCCTCCCATAGTGGTCCATATACCCCCCCTCCCTCCCATAGTGGTCCATATACCCCCCCCCTCCCTCCCATAGTGGTCCTTATACCCCCCTCCCTCCCATAGTGGTCCTTATACCCCCCTCCCTCCCATAGTGGTCCTTATCCCACCCCCTCCCATAGTGGTCCTTATCCCACCCCCTCCCATAGTGGTCCTTATCCCACCCCCTCCCATAGTGGTCCTTATACCCCCCCTCCCTCCCATAGTGGTCCTTATACCCCCCTCCCTCCAATAGTGGTCCTTATCCCCCCCCCTCCCTCCCATAGTGGTCCTTATACCCCCCTCCCTCCCATAGTGGTCCTTATCCCACCCCCTCCCATAGTGGTCCTTATACCCCCCTCCCTCCCATAGTGGTCCTTATACCCCCCCCCCTCCAATAGTGGTCCTTATCCCCCCCCTCCCTCCCATAGTGGTCCTTATCCCCCTTTTTTTTGTTATTAATTTTTTTTATTATTATTTTTTTTTTTTTTATATATTTATTTTTTTTCGTCCCCCCTCCCTGCTTGATATATGGCAGGGAGGGGGGCTCCTTCCCTGGTGGTCCAGTGGCAGTTCAGTGGGGGGGAGAGGGGGGCTGGCAGAGCTGTAACTTACCTGTTCTGCAGCTCCTGTCAGCTCTCTCCTCCTCCGCGCGGTCTGTGCAGCTCCTTCTATCAGCTCACACTGTAAATCTCGCGAGAGCCGCGGCTCTCGCGAGACTTACACTGGGAGCTGACCGAGGTGCTGAACGGACGGCGCAGAGGAGGAGAGAGCTGACAGGAGCTGCAGAACAGGTAAGTTACAGCTCTGCCAGCCCCCCTCTCCCCCGGTCTGTATTATGGCAATGCAAATTGCCATAATACAGACAGTGACTCGAGTATAAGCCGAGTTGGGGTTTTTCAGCCCAAAAAATGGGCTGAAAAACTCGGCTTATACTCGAGTATATACGGTATACAAATTTCCTATAAAACAGATAAAATGCGATAAAAATTAATGATAAAAATATGTATTTATGAAATTGGTATTAAATAAAAGTCTTTAATAAAAGTCTTTAGGCTGAGCCACTTCTCTTAAAGACTTTTATTTAATACCAATTTTATAAATACATATTTTTATCATTAATTTTTATCGCATTTTATCGGTTTTATAGGAAATTTGTATCATTATTTCAGAATAACGGCGTAAAGCATACACAAGCAACGTATACCCTTAATGGAAGCGAATTAGGGATAACAACACACGAAAAGGACTTGGGAATTGTTATAGACAACAAACTATGCAACAATGTGCAATGTCAATCAGCAGTGGCCAAGGCCAGTAAGGTATTGTCATGCATGAAAAAGGGCATTCATTCTCGAGACGAGAATATAATTTTGCCTCTTTATAAATCACTGGTAAGACCACATATTGAATATGCTGTGCAATTTTGGGCACCTGTTATAAAGAAGGATATTATGGCACTTGAAAAAGTGCAGAGGCGTGCTACAAAATTAATAACAGGAATGGAACATATCAGCTATGAAGAAAGGTTAACAAATTTAATCCTATTTAGTTTAGAAAAACGTCACCTGAGAGGGGATATGATAACATTATACAAATATATTCAAGGCCAATACAAACCATTGTGTGGAAATCTATTCACAAACCGGACTTTACATAGGACACGAGGTCATGCGTTTAGACTGGAAGAAAGAAGATTTCGTCTAAGGCAAAGGAAATGTTTTTTTACTGTAAGAACAATAAGGATGTGTCAGATTATTCTGCCTGAAGAAGTGGTTTTATCAGAGTCCATACAGATGTTCAAAGAGCTACTAGATGCATACTTGCAAAAACAGAATATTCAAGTATATAATCTTTCAATGTAGGGTAATAACTGCTTCATCCAAGTATAAATCTGACTGCCATTCTGGGGTCAAGAAGGAATTTTTTCCTAGCTTGTTGCAAAATTGTGCTTCAAACTGGGTTTTTTGTCTTCTTCTGGATCAACAGCAAAAAACAAATGTGAGGAAGGCCGAACTTGATGGACGCAAGTCTCTTTTCAGCTATGTAACTATGTAAAAAAAAATACTCCAATTCACTTTAGGCGCATCCTTATCTCCTTGCATTTCTCTTTTTACAAATGTATGTTTTAGATTTTTGCAGCCTCTATATACGATATGTGGTTTTGGTGGTAATATATTTTTCAGGATGGGATCGTCCTGTAAAATAGGCCAGTATTGATGGATTAGTTTGCGTACTTTCTTGTGCTGACCATTATAATTACAAATAAAGGGTAGATTATTATTATTTTGATTCTTATTTTTATTGTTTTTAGTTTTGTATGTTAGTAATTGTTTTCTTTCCATATTTCTAACTTCTTCCATACTTTTGTTTAATTGTTGCTCGTCGTATTCTTTTTCTATAAATTGTGTTTTAATTCTAGATGCTTGGATGATATAATCTTGTTCTTGTGTGCAATTTCTTTTAATTCTTAAAAACTGACTTTCTGGTGCGTTTGTTATGCAGGAGGTGTGATGAAAACTCTTTTTTTCGACATAGCTGTTTGCGTCTATAGCTTTGAAAAAATATTTTGTACAGATGTTTGAATTTTCAATAAAAATGGTTATGCCTAAAAAAAAATATATTTCTTTGCAACTTTGAAGTGAGGTTAAAATAATTCCCCGGGTGCCACAAGGTAGGGGGGTGCCACCAGGGCTGGCCAGGCTTGGGGTTCTGTGAGCTGTGCGGCTGCACCGGGCGCCATAGCAGCAGGGGCGCCAGGCAGCCGACACAGCTCACACACGAAGGGGCTGGGAGCAGGAGCAGGAGACCTGGCTGCACAGAGAGTTGGGGGCGGAGCCCAACCAGATGCGGGGGCGGAGCTAAATGCAGCCTCTTACTGCTCACACAGAGGGGAAGCAGGAAGGAGTCCCTGCTTATGTGTGTGATTGTGTGTATCTCTGTGTATGTGTTTAGTAGATAGCTCCCTTATTTGGTGTCCTTAAATATTGCAATCCCACATAAGGATAACAAATAAGGGATTTATCTACTAAACAACTGAAAATAAGAAAAGGGCTTTTTTAATTTTGATCGTTTAGCTGTTTAGTAGATAATTCCCTGAATTGGTGCCCGAATGTGAGATTTCCATATTTAAAGATACCAAATGAGGGTGCTGTTTAGATATCTCTCTTATTTGGTGTCCTTAAATATTGCAATCAAACACAATGATAGCAAATAGGGGAGTTATCTGCTAAACAAAGATCGAAATTAAAAAACAACAAGAAATCGGGGTGGCTAATTTGAATTATATGCAAATGTGTTGTCAGATGCCAGCATGCAGAGCACAGTGTATCTGCGTGTGTGTATATGTATCTGCATGTGTGTATGTCCGTGTATGTGTATATGTGCATACATCTCAAAATCACGCCAACACTACACACAAATACACTCATGCATTTCAACGTCAACACTACATACAAACCCCACCATTATATATAACCATACCACTGCATTCAAATACCAAACAACACACAAATGCATGCTTGCATTCAAACGCCAACACTACATACAAACACACACCTACATTCACTCACACATACTCCATACAAAAACATGCATACATTCACACACAAAAACTGCTCAGTGCTAAATACATGTAAAAGAAATTTGGTTGTTTTTTTACATTTAAAAGTTGAGGGGGGGGTGCCAAAAATAAAAGTTGAGGGGGGGGTGCTCAAATTAATTACACAACTACAAATTACACCTAGATCTCAATACATCTGAGGACTGCCACCCACTTCAATCCATTTCCCCTAGTCATGTGAGCATCTCTGGTCTCATGAAACAAAAACAAAAACAAAAAAACGTTTTAGCCTCAAGTCAAAACAGTTTTCAAGGCACAAAGCCAACACAGTTAGTCAGTCCTTGAACACCATCCTCACAGGGAAGCATGGTGGTAGTAGCAATGGAGTAACTTTTTATTATCATGGAAAAATCACAGCTTGACAATTGTAGTTAACATTTTGCGATTTGGATTTTTATTTGCTACAAACCTAAGTTTGGGTTTGAATAAACCCCTTAGAGGTGTTGCCAGAAAATATTATTTATAAAGATGTAGCACTAGCTCCATAATTCTCCTAGCAGACACTAATACAGTCGATGGATTAAGAAATGTGTAACTGGTACATTTTGAAAGGAAATTGGCAGACTAAATGGGTATAATGTTACTATTAATTATTTTGTTTTTGCTTCCACCTACTGTCCAGTTTACAGATTGCATTTTATAAGCACATCAGCAACATTTACTTGTACTTCAAGCATTCCCATGCCATTTTCCATATTTTAATATTAGGGGGCTTTTTACAAATCTTTTTTCACATGAATGTTTTAATACCCACTGAAACATACAGGGGTATTTACTAAGGTGAATATCAAAAAGCTGAACTGGAATAATTCTGTAAATCGGCTTTGTTTTCAGTTCAGCTACTTTGGCCTTAGATATGAAATTCTCCTAGAATTTTTTTTTTCAGTTCTCAGTTTAGTAAGTAATCCTGTCAATGTTATATGCCTCTATCCTACATCCTTATATGTTGTCTAAAATAATTGCATACCTAGAAGCACAGCAAAGATTACACAAAACAAAAACACTTTTACATAGCTGAAAAGAGACTTGCGTCCATCAAGTTCAGCCATACTCACATATGTTTTTGCTGTTGATCCAAAAGATTGTTTGTGTTTGTTAAAGGCATGGTGTTTCTTCTACTTCAATTTATATTCCATAAATTCCACAAATGTCTGAAGACAATGAATATATAAAGAATCTGCTACCTGAAAGAATAGCTAACACTTACTGAATATGGTGCATAAAGTTGGGGCAAATGTTAAGACAATGATCTCTGGATAGTAAACACCAAGAAAGCTTGAAGAAAAATAACAATGTTTACAGTGAAATATAATGGATTATGAGATGCAGATGTAAAATAACATATAAAATTAGTATCTTAGAAAACCTTTTTTATTGGACTTACAGAGTTTTAGAATGGCAAGCTTTCGGGAGATCCTTCTTTACTTAAGTCTGAAGCATTTCTCAGCAGAAACGACACATAGATTAGGAGATGGAAAGTTACATTATTGTAAAATGTACATATTACTACTGAAATATTACATAGTTATGGTACCAATCCGTTTAATGCCCACCTCGCACTATATGTGTTCTGTACCATTATGATCTTGATTACATTGCCCTAGTAACAGGGACTGATGAAACTTCTCACACTACAAACTCTACCCCTACATTTACTCTTATAATTGTCTATTTTCCAGAGTACACATAAAGTTATTTAAAATAAAAAAGGTGGGTTTTTAGCGCTTGTACTGTAGTGGTGTAAGCAGCTGAAACAACCCAAGCCAGAATCTCTCTTTTCTGGTCGATATGTGCATACAATGAAGGGAGCAGCACCTTGATAATCCTCAAATGTGAGCCTGGGTGGTACAATCCCCACCTAAGAATTTAAGATGTATCCAACGGGAGGTGGTAAAATATAAACAAAATGGATACCAATATGGTGTGATATTATTGATGTCACAAGTGGGGAACATATTCTATAGATATCCACTCACATTTTATTAAGCCCAACAATGGCTCCCAATAGATACTATGTGGTTGTACAAACCCCACTCTGGATGTATTGGTGGTAGTAGTCCTCACCATGGTAATACAAACAAAATAAACTGTAAAAAAATATAGTACATACCGTAATTTAAAAAGGGTAGTAAAATAATTGAAAACGTACTTACAAATGTGGAGCAAAAAAAAGTTTTTTGCTCAGTCCTCAAAGCATAGGTGGAACATTCCCAACCAAGGAATATGATGTCCAGGTAACACAATCAGAACAGGATAGTACAGGGACGTGGAAAATTCACTACCTTTATTTGAAAATATGCTTTAAAAGTACATAATACACAATAGAAATAAACTACCAGAAATATACTACCAGAAATATAGTACCACATTACATGGGATTTTTCAAAACCATTCAATCTGATAGTGTGGTTTCTCCAATTTAATTTGACTTACTACACTATATATATCTATCTCTATATGTATATAGAGATAGATATATATATAGAGTCTACTATTTATTTTCCGTTCATCTATATAAAGTTCCTTTATTTTGATTCATATCTAAACACATCTGAGAATTATCAAGGCGCTACTATCTTCATTACATGCACATATCATGGTGCCTAGAGAGATATCAGCTATGCCTCACTGATGATGCCTAATAAGGCTGAAACGATCGTCTGGGGTTGATGTGTCACTGTGCAGAGGGAACTTGCTGGCATTTTGGATCTGGACTGCCTATATGGGTGGGACCAGTCTGATATGTTTCAGAGATGTTCACTCTGTAATGGCACAAGATGAGCTAAAACCAGCCTGAGATCTGAGCTGGGACCCACTGAAAGGCAGGCTATTTCAGCTGCTGCCCGTTCTCAGTATACTCTTGCGCCCCATTTTTTGCTCTCCATAAGTTTAAAGGGTAATCCAGACGTGGACCCCTTGCTCACGGTTCTTAGAGAGATATCAGCTATGCCTCACTGATGATGCCTAACAAGGCTGAAACGATCATCTGGGGTTGCTGTGTCTCTCGTTCCCGCCACCTCCCTGTCCCTCACCCCTCCCGTTGTCTCTGCCCCCTCTCCCTTTCACGGTTCCTCCTGCTCCTACCCCGGTGGTTCCAGTTTCTCCCCCCGTTGTCCCACCAGTCCCAGCCCCCCTACCTCCCATTCCCATTGTTCCCCTGATGTGGAATTATTAAAAATCTTTATTGTACTTGTATTGAATTATTGTACTAACTCCATTTTAACTTTATACTGTGACTTCGTCCTCCATTTTGTCCTCCTAACCTGACTTCTTCAATCCTCCATTTTGTCCTCATGACTTAACTTGTTCATTTTAAAACTACATTACGTGACTGAACTTCTCAACCCAATTAATACAGTAGACAAAGACCGTGTTTCCTTCAAGGACAAGTACCAGGAGGTGCTGGCTACTCCTTAAGACTTGCTGGCTACTCCTTAAGAGCTTGTAAGATAGTACAGTTTGAAGGCCACAGAACACAGTAGTAATGAAATGTTCTATTCATAAGAGACCTTGCACCTGGACATAAAGCCTGATATCACTGACCGTGTAAAATGACGCTTAGGACCCCCTTGTCCCCCACCCGTGTCCAGAATAATCCCACCTCTGATGGGTGGGCACGGGACTAACCTCTTAATTTTACTAACCAATAGGTAAGACACTAACTCCGTCACTTAACAATTAATCCAATTGATGATGTTTATTTGCTGATATTCTAATAATCAATGATGACGCAAAATGCCTCTTAAAAGGGCCTGCGCGCCCGCTTTTACTTCACTTGCCAATAAACTTTCTCGAAGTTATTTTAACCTGAACCTCGTGTGTCAGACTTAATTACTTCAGCGTATATACGCAATTTAATTTTATTGATTTGGACAGGAACAGATAGACTTTGAACATTTTGGTTTACTTTCAAAAAGTACCATAACAACTTGGCGCCCAACGTGGGGCATCGGGCTATGTCTGGCCGGTGAGCCGTCCTAAGGAAGACAAGGGTGGACGGAGGAATCCAGGGGGAAGGAAGGGAGACTGATCACCTCCAGATACACGGTAGAGACTTCTGCAGAGCCACCGGTACGTTCCGGCCCCTTTGATTGACCCGTCCACGTGTCTGTGACTGCTTCCCGGGAGGACATCAAAGACAGGTAATATCTTGCCCGGTGCCTCGTTACTCACTTGTTTACCTGCATTTTAGTCTATCTGTTGCCTGGGTGTGTTTGAATTGTTTGCCTGTTTCCCCATTTTGAGATAAAGGGGGGGTGGACCTGCAGGGGATTTGCCTGGGGTTCTGTCTTGCTTGTTTTCCCCTTTTTGGGATAAAGGGGGGTGGACCTGAGGGGACTTGCCTGGGTCTTCTGTGTGTCTGTTTATCTGTTTGTATTTTACCCCTTTTGGGATAAAGGGGGGTTGACCCGTGGATGTGTTCCTGGGGGGTCTTCTGTTGCCTGTTTTACCTCTTTTAGGAACCACGGTGCTGTGGTTGTAAGGAAAAAGAGGGGTTGACCCGTGGATGTGTTCCTGGGGGGTCTTCTTTGCCTGTTTACTTCTTTTAGGAGCCTCGTGGCTGTGGCTGTAAGGAAAAAGAAGTTTGTGGAACTGTGGGATCTGTGTAGAATCATAGTTTCCTGTGATCCAAGTTTGTGACACTTTGATAGCCTAGCTAGCTTCACTGTGCGCGTTCGGACTATCCAGCTCTAGTTGAGTTGGGGACGTCCTGACCCGGACCATCCAGCTCTAGTTGAGTTGGGGACGTCCTGACCCGGACCTGTCGGCTCTAGTTGAGCTGAAGGTCCACTGATTATTTAATCGTGGTAGGAGACTTAGCCTTGTGGCAGGGGACTTTGTTTCCTGGGGGAATTCAGGCAGGTATTGCTTGTTTTTCGCATCACGTGGTAGTGAGACTTATAAGTGGGTTTTATAGGGGCACTACGGGAGTGAGGATAGACGTGGCCACATTCTTGTGGACTGCAGAGTAGAGGGAGGCTGGAAAGGATTTCGGACCGGTGTTAGCTGTTATCCTTGGCCGCTGGTAGTGAGACTTATGAAAGTCGTTCTCCGAGCGGGGACACTACGAGGTTGAGAAAGGTGACTTTGGAGTAAGCACATGTAGAAGGAAAGGGATTATTGTTGATTTTATTTGAACTGTAATGCATGCACTGTATTTCAATTGTATTGTTGTCTTGTCTGTTTTATTAGGAGCCTCATGAACTCCTGTGTCTGTCTCTAAGGATTTTTCCTTGCCTTTCATCTTTTCTAAACTTCCTATATTATTATACTATCCACTCCCATTTCTCTTGAAAGAGAAGTGATTGGTCACACACTTCTCACCTCGCTCCAATCCGTGTCTACCACCCCGGGTAGGCGGATTCAGTGACTAGTCTACGTTTTGGGAAGACGCACCTGAGAAAGTCCCACGATTCTCGGGTGGCAGTCGAGCATTGTAGACGTTCTTGTTCAGTTTTCCTTCTCTCTCCCTATATCTAGGACGCTGGTATAGGGGTAAAGGGATTATGGGACAGGATTTAAGCAAGCCCAGTAAGGGCTGGTTAGCATGTGATTTAGTCGAAGACAGAGAGGGTGAGGAAATGGTTAAAGGTGTTGAAAAGATTGCAAAAGTATGTAGAATTGCTGTACCGACATGTGGAAGATTGCAACCAGAAAGTTGGCGTAGGTTACTGACAGAAAAGAAAGGCAAACTTACAGATAATGGTTTATTAAAGACTGCTGAAGCATGGTATAGAGTAGCGAAGGCTATTCAGCTAGAAGGTTGGGTTGAGGAAGAGATAAATCACAAAGGTGTGAAATTGTTTGTGTATCATAATAATTGTGTTGCTGGGGTCTATCCTCAGCCAGCGCCCAAAACCGGCGCCCAAGGAATGTCTATCCCCAAGGTTCAGTCAGCAATTAGTGATAGCCAGCTGACTATGTTCCCCACTCCCAATACCCATCCCATCACCTCCCCTGTCTGCCCGGTCTTGAATTCTGATGGATCTTTCTTTTCCCCTGCCCCATCTTTAACATTCCCATCATCCTCATCCATCCCTACGCTACCTGCTATACCTTCCCCTAACATTTCATCTGCCATTCCTGCCCTACACTCTCTCTCTGTTCATGACCCCCTCCTCTCTTCTTCCACCCAACTAACCACCTCCTCCGCCCTTGCCCCGGCTCCTCCCTCTACACCCACCCCTACCAATCCCTCTCCGTTCCCTCCCATCTCCACCCCAGCTCAATACCCCACCTCCTTCCCCTCCCCAGCCTGGCCCTACCCCTTCCCATATCCCATGGCCCTGCCCTATCCCGGATATCCACTCTCCACTCCCCAAGCCACGCCCCAGGTTCCGGTCATGCCCAGTCCGGCACAGTCTGCCCCGGATGTGCCCTCTTCCAACATGGCCGCCACTTCTTCCCTTAACCCTAATGTAGTACCTTCTCCGGCCACCAATATGGCGGCCCCCAGTTCGGCCCTGATGCCGGTAATTCCCGGTGACTACCTATCCCCAGGTTATGACTCGCTAGCCACCCCTGCATCTGGGGCTCGTTCCCAACCACCGATCCTTTCACCTCATTCAGGCCCTGCACCACGCAAAAGAGCCAATATCATAGAATTCGATGATGACGAGATGGACAGGGTGTCCCATGTCTCATCGGAGCTTGCCGCGGGAGCCCCAACTCATCGTTCTATCGATGACCCCTTTGGCCACAAGGGTCGGGGAGAACAGGCCCCTCCTAAATATGTTGCTTTCAATCCCACTCAAGCTAGTGCTCTAATGAAATCACTCCCTGACCCAGAAAAACAGCCTATGCCCTTCTACCGAGGGATAGTTCAAATTCAAAAGACTTATTCCGCAGCATGGCGTGATCTACTGAGCATTTGTGCTATAAAAGCAGGGGATGCATATTGGCCAAGCATGGCCCGACACCTCAGTACAAATCTGCTCAGCAGTGATGTTGATTACCCCTCTGGAGTAACTTTTTGCACCCAATTAAGAGAATGGGCTAAGGACAAACTTGCGGATCAGGCTGCTGGCCTTACTGATGTTATTCAAGATAAAGGAGAATCAGTGGAAAGGTTTCATGCAAGACTGTATCAAATGTTCACAGATTTGGGGTTTGATCTTACAGATAAGATTCATTCACAAATGCTGTCAGGTGCGTTTGTCCAAGGTGTTAAAGACTCTATACGCAAGGGGATCATTGCTGCACGTCCTGAATACAAGGTTGTCCCTTTGGATACCCTGCTTTTAGTTGCTAGAGGTCTGGAATCTGTTCAGACCCCAAGAAGACCCAATCCAGCTCCACTCATGGTGGCCCGCGCTACCCCCATCACCTCTGGCACCAAGGGTGCCAAGCTGGAGGATGTAACTTGTTTTAATTGTGGGGCTCAGGGACACTACAGAAGTGATTGTCCGGAACCTAAAAAGGAACCTGGGGCACCCAGAAAATTCTCTAAATCTGCCCCAGGCCCCAAGACCGAGAAAAAGATTCCAATTATTGAAGAACCAGATGATTAGGAAATTGGCAAGCCTGTGTCTGTGACCCCTGTCATGGCAGTGTCTACAGGGGACAAAGGGGGGCCACTTGCCACAGTGACTTTACCCATTGAAGGCCACCCCACCACATTTCTAGTTGACACAGGTGCAGCCCGTAGTGTTCTGCGAGAACAAGACCTGCCAGACCCATCCTTCCTGTCCAGTATTGATGTCTCTTGTGTTGGAGTGGATGGCCAGCCAAGACGTAGCCCTTTAACAACTCCGCTGCGAGTTGGTTCTAGCCTGCTCGCTCGCTTTGTAGTATCCTCCACATGCCCCATTAACCTGTTAGGTGCTGATGTCCTCTCACGCCTGCAAGCATCCATCACTTTTACCCCGGATGGGCAGGTAGAAATGTTTACGCCTCTGTCTGTATCAGACACTTCAGCCCTATGCTCTTTGCCTCTGATGCTGCATTTAGAAAAACCCCGTGAGGGGGCAGCAGAATTAAGGTCCAATTTCCCAGAGGAATTAAAAACACAGGTGCCCGCTAAGTTATGGTCCTCGGGCCCAGAGGACATAGGTCACCTAAATGTTCCCCCTGTGGTGGTAAAGCTTATTCCAGGAGCTAAGTTACCAAGAAAACCACAATATCCATTAAAACCAGCACAGTCCGCTGCAATTTCTGTCCACATCAAGGCACTCTTGGAGAAGGGTGCCCTGGTAAAATGTAAATCTGAATGCAATACCCCGTTATTTCCTGTGAAAAAGAAAACTCCAAAGGGTGAACCAGAGAAGTACAGGATGGTCCAGGACCTCCGTGCTGTTAATGAAGCTACCATCCTGGACACCCCTCTTGTACCAAATCCTCATACTCTGCTCTCTGGAGTCCCACCATCTGCAAAATTCTTTACAGTTATTGACCTGGCCAATGCCTTTTTCAGTGTCCCACTGGACCCGTCCTGTCAATACCTGTTTGCTTTCACTCATGAAATGCAACAGTATACCTGGACTGTCATGCCCCAAGGGGCACAAAATTCTCCAAGTCAATTTGCTAAGGCCATGGGCACCATCCTTGACCCATGGCAAGCTGAGCACCCAGAAGTTGTCCTGCTTCAGTATGTGGATGATCTATTGCTATGTGGAGATGATGTACCCACTACTGAAAGGTGTTCACTTAGTCTCCTGTGCTACTTGGCAGAACAAGGATGCAAAGCTTCACTCATCAAGCTACAATTCTGTCAATCTTCAGTGATCTTCCTTGGACATTGCCTATCTCAAGGTACCAGACATCTTACTCGGGACCGGGTAAGAGCTGTTTTAGACATTCCACCTCCAAGGACTTCAAAGTCTCTTCATGCCTTCCTAGGCCTCATTTCCTACTGCAGAGCATGGATCCCAGAAGCCTCTCTGCTTATGCAACCTCTCTATGATGCTCTTAAGTCTGACCCGTTCTGTCTGACCAATGAAGCCCTGGCCAATTTCGATGCTTTAAAACGGGCCATTGCTTCCGCTCCTGCCTTGGGCCTACCTGACTACTCCAAACCCTTTAAATTGTTTGTCTCTGAAAGACAGGGCCACGCAACAGGAGTACTCACCCAAACTAATGACCTAAGAGGCCGCCAGAGGCCTATTGGATATTTCTCATGTCAACTGGACATTGTGGCCAGAGGGACTCCTTCCTGTCTCAGGGCTGTTTTTGCTGCAAGAGAACTCATAGAGAGGACCTCAGACCTGGTCCTTGGCCACCCTCTGGTTGTTTTGGCCCCTCATGACATCTCTGCCATCGTCAACCAAGTCCAGCTCAAGCACGTGTCTCCAGCCAGACACCTGCGCCTACAGTGTCATCTTCTTTTGCCTGACAACATTTCCATCCAAAGATGTCAAGTGCTTAATCCGTCCACTCTTCTTCCACTCCCTGAGGGGGGTATCTATTATGGATTTATCACAGATGAAACCTACATCTACCTGCTCTGTGGATGTATCAAGAAAGTCATGCATCCACATTTGTCATTTCATGAAGATGAGACACCTCTTTGTGAAGGCCCGGATTACGCCTTCTGTACCATGTGGTACAAGCCAAATATTACTCCCGAACCTTGCTATGAAGATGAGCTTTACCACTGGACCGATGTAAAGCTCACTGCACAAGACTTTTATTGCGACTCTGAAGGTAATAGCATGGTCTTGGTCCAACTACCTCAACAACTTAACTACCTCTACCGCCATTGGGATACCGCTATCCCACATATTCCTGTTACCAAGTTGAAGACAAAGTCATGGAATGACCTTGGGCCCATGGCAAAACTATGGGCCACCATGAACGAAGAACAGCTACAGGAAAATGGTATTGTCAAATACCCAACAACTGACCTTCTAGAAGCATGGCCACGCCATTTCCTGGAAAAGGAATTCCAAGATCTGGTCATAAAGAATGATTATGACCCAGAAACACCTCATGACTGTTTTGAACAGATGAAAATGGAAACAGTGCACTTACCAACTGTGCATGAGAACCCACTACCAGATCCGGATTTTACCCTGTTTGTGGACGGATCGAGATATGCCGATGAAGGTGGAACATATCACACAGGATATGCCGTAACCACAACAGATGAAGTCATTAAATCATCATCCTTACCGCCAGCAATGTCTGCGCAAGAAGCTGAATTACAGGCTCTGACTTCAGCATGCAAAATTTCCGAAGGAAAACGTGCCAACATCTATACAGATTCAAGATATGCCCTGGGTGTGGCACATGACTTCGGCCTAATTTGGAAGACTAGAGGATTTCTTACCACCGCCGGTACACCAGTCAAACACAGCACTGCGATCAAGGAGCTAATGGATGCCCTCCTACTCCCCAAAGAAGTGGCCGTTTTGAAAGTTAAGGCCCATGGGAAATTGGATACAGATGAAGCGAAGGGCAACCATTTGGCTGATCAAGCTGCTAAGTTAGCGGCCAGGGATCTGCAGGAAGTGGATGAAGAAGTGTCCGGACAAGAAGAAGAAGAAGAAGAAGAAGTCCCTATTTTTGCTTTGCAAACTCTTCCTACTGATTTGCGAATTTTACAAGAACAACAAGCTGCAGTCACTCCTGAGGAAATCCAGAAATGGAAAAAGAAAGGAGCTGTCCAAAAGGACGGAATATATTACAACAACTTCAAATTTTGTCTTCCCAGAAATTTATACCCAGCAGTGGTCCAATGGGCACATGGGCCTGCACACCTGTCAAAAGAACTGATGGCCGCCCTCATACAGAAGTATTATGAAGCACCCGGAATCACAACATTGATCAGCAGCTTCTGTAAGGCCTGTGTCATTTGTGCAAAATGCAATCCAGGAAGACCAGTCAAGGTGCCTGCAAAGAACCTGGCAAAGCCCATGTACCCCTTCCAACGAATTCAAATTGACCACATCCAAATGCCCAAGAGTGGGCCCCATGAATATGCATTAGTAATAGTGGACATGTTCTCAGGCTGGCCAGAAGCCTACCCAGTGGCCAATATCACTGCAAAGACAACCGCAAAGCGCCTAATTACAGATATTGTATGCAGATTCGGACTCCCAGAAGTCATTGAGAGTGATCAAGGCCCAGCCTTTACAGCAACTGTGACTAAAGAAATTTGGACTGCTCTAGGGGTGACTCTGGCCTTCCATACCCCTTACCACCCACAAAGTAGTGGTAAAGTGGAGCGCATGAATGGCACCCTAAAAACCAGAATGTTAAAAATGTCACAAGAAACAAAGATGCCCTGGCCAGAAAGCTTGCCAATAGCTTTATTTAGTGTTAGGCACACACCTAGAGGGAAGCATTCACTGTCCCCATATGAGGTTCTATTTGGGACAGCACCCAGACTAGGTTGTTATTATCCACAGCAGTTACAGCTCCAATCAGATGTTTTAGTAGACTATGTAACTGAACTTGCAAATGTCCTAAACAAAATACATGCCCAAGTTTTCTCTTCAATTCCAGATCCCGAATTGGATACAGGTTCCCATAACCTACTCCCCGGAGATTGGGTCCTGGTTAAGAAGTTTGTGCGGAAAAATACCCTAGAACCAAGATTTGACGGTCCATTCCAAGTCCTCCTGATTACCGCAACCTCCGTCAAATTGGCCGGTAGGCCAAATTGGGTCCACGCTTCCCACTGCAAGAAATCTCCTGCCCCAGAGGAAGCGAATATCGCACAAACATGTATCTCTGGTACATCTTCTCCTTAATTAGCCTCATGAAGGCCCAGCAAGTAGCCATTACCAAAGACATTAGTGGGTACACCTTCTGGTATAATTCATCATGCACCCAGGTGGCTACTTATACCTTTGACTATTGTGATATTGTAGAATGCCCATTTCCCACACCACAAATCCAGAGCATCTATAGAGATATCCCTCATTCGAAAGACCCATATGTTTGTGTAGTTGACAAACAATGGGGGCACAATTGTGACCATTGGGGGGCGGCGGGATGGAATGCCGGGCCTGCCTGGGGTTACAAACCAAAAAGTGCCATAGCTAAAGTAGATGATCGTGGTAGATCGCTTCTCCAGAGAATGACTTTGAGAAAGCCTGGGGGGAGCACACCAATGAAATTAATCCTTAACATTGAGCACCCAAGCCCAACAGATGCAGACCAGTATGTGATGGGAATGTACTGGAAAAAGGGTTCCTACCAGAAATTAGGGCATTTCTACCTCAAAGATATGTGCAACTCTTCTGAGTGGCAAGGGGCCACCCATATGGTCCCTAACCCATTAAAACCCCATATCCAGACCTTTCAGGATATGATGGCCATTGCTAACCCCACTTTTGAAGATACCATGGCCGCTGAAACAGGTTTTAATGATGTAAATTTATGGTTAGAATGGATGAAATATAATGCTAATAAGCATAATAGAACCGCATGTTATGTGTGTGGAGGTGCCCGGCCTCACCTGGGTACCGTACCTTTAATCCTACCCGTAGATATAGAAGAATGTGTTTTAAGCCTTTTTGCCTATCACTATAATTTTAACAGGTCCATATGTATTGCATGGACAAAGGAGTATCCTCTTCTAGCCAAAGACGTCAAACCCCCTGATGGTATTACCGTATATAAAGGTAATTACACTTGCTATGCCATGTACGATGGTATTGGTAAATTTGTAGGTAACTTTTCCAAAGGCTATTGTGCTACATACAGAACTGTCCCTGTACGTTTGCTGCAACATCACACTAGGTCACTAGGGGACATTTATTGGTTGTGTGGGGATTTACAGCTAAGATCCAGAATGGACACAGAATGGTGGGGAGAGTGTACTTTGACTAAGGCCATTATGCCTATACATATTATTTCTGACACACACCTCAACACCCATGAGTTCAGCCACACTAAGGTTAAACGTGACGCCCCAGTGAAAGGAAGTTTTGATCCTCATGTATATATTGATGCCATTGGAGTGCCCAGGGGGGTGCCCAATGAGTTTAAAGCTAGGGATGAAGTTGCTGCAGGATTTGAATCAATTTTTACCATAGTTACCGCAAACAAGAATCTAAATTGGATAAATTACATCTATTATAATCAACAGCGTTTTGTCAATTACACCAGAGACGCCCTCCAGGGATTGGCCGAACAGTTACAGGCCACATCCCAAATGACTTTTCAGAATAGGATGGCCCTAGATATGATCTTAGCCGAAAAAGGAGGGGTTTGTAAGATTTTGCCCGACACTATGACATGTTGTACCTACATCCCAGAAAACACAGGCCCTAATGGTAAAGTCACACTAGCTATAGAAAAATTAAATGACTTGTCTGAAGAGTTAAAAAGGAATTCTGGGATAAAAGATCCCTGGGAAAGATGGTTTGGTTGGATGACAGGATGGCAAAAGGCTTTAATGCAGATTGGTATGGCTATACTAATTTTTCTTTTTATTT
The DNA here is from genome assembly GCF_036172605.1 of Pelobates fuscus. Lineage (NCBI taxonomy): Eukaryota > Metazoa > Chordata > Amphibia > Anura > Pelobatidae > Pelobates > Pelobates fuscus. The sequence goes on from NC_086321.1 coordinate 138,621,755, forward strand.
TTGCTCTTCTCTTTTGTTGTGTCCTCCCATGTCTGAGAAAATCCCTCATGAAGACTGTTGACCAAGCAGCACCCACTTTGACCCATCTCGAAGTTGATGACCAAGAATTCCAAGACATCAACTCACCCTGTCTGCCGCTGCAAATTATCCCCTTTGTTGATAAAGTGCAGGAATTCTAGGAAGGGACTAGATTAGGGACAGCATCTGTCAGTGAATGGTAAAGGCCCCATGTGGAGAAGTGGTGGGTTAGCTGCCATGGGATACCCTTGGGTGTGAAGCGTTCGAGAGCCATACTGACGGATGGTTAGCCTATTAGGGTCAGATCTAGGGACAGCCTTGCACTTTGCATTAACATCTAGCTAGCAGCCACGGGGTTTCTGTGCCTTTGGGTTAACACGTCTTCTGATACTAACATAATAAAGTTTTATCTCTTAGAATCTAACATTTCATAGGGGGGACTGATGTGGAATTATTAAAAATCTTTATTGTACTTGTATTGAATTATTGTACTAACTCCATTTTAACTTTATACTGTGACTTCGTCCTCCATTTTGTCCTCCTAACCTGACTTCTTCAATCCTCCATTTTGTCCTCATGACTTAACTTGTTCATTTTAAAACTACATTACGTGACTGAACTTCTCAACCCAATTAATACAGTAGACAAAGACCGTGTTTCCTTCAAGGACAAGTACCAGGAGGTGCTGGCTACTCCTTAAGACTTGCTGGCTACTCCTTAAGAGCTTGTAAGATAGTACAGTTTGAAGGCCACAGAACACAGTAGTAATGAAATGTTCTATTCATAAGAGACCTTGCACCTGGACATAAAGCCTGATATCACTGACCGTGTAAAATGACGCTTAGGACCCCCTTGTCCCCCACCCGTGTCCAGAATAATCCCACCTCTGATGGGTGGGCACGGGACTAACCTCTTAATTTTACTAACCAATAGGTAAGACACTAACTCCGTCACTTAACAATTAATCCAATTGATGATGTTTATTTGCTGATATTCTAATAATCAATGATGACGCAAAATGCCTCTTAAAAGGGCCTGCGCGCCCGCTTTTACTTCACTTGCCAATAAACTTTCTCGAAGTTATTTTAACCTGAACCTCGTGTGTCAGACTTAATTACTTCAGCGTATATACGCAATTTAATTTTATTGATTTGGACAGGAACAGATAGACTTTGAACATTTTGGTTTACTTTCAAAAAGTACCATAACACCCCCTTCAGTCTCTCCCCTCACTGTCTCCGATCCCACCCCACCTTGTCCCCTCCCTGTCTCCTCCGATCTCACCCGACCACTGTCTTCTACTCCACCCCCTAACATGCCTTCCAATTCCTCTCCTCCTACTGTCCCTCCCCCTACTGATTTGTCATCACTTCTCTCTGCCATTGCCGCCACTCTGGCCTGTCCTACTATTCCTGCTCCTCCTCCTACACCTCCTGACGTTCCCACTGTTTCTGACCCTCCTCTTCCTTCTACTATCCCTCCCCCTATTGATCTGTCGTCTCTTCTCTCCGCCATCTCTGCCTTGGCCCGTCCCTCTACTCCTGCCCCTCCCATTGCACCTTCCGACATCCCTCTCGTTCCTCCCCCTACTGACCTGTCATCATTACTCTCTGCCCTTTCCGCTTCCACGACCCCTCCTACTCCTGTCCATCCTACTCCACCTTCCATTGCTCCCTCCGTTCCTGTTTCCCCTTCCCCTGTTGTGTCCTCCTCCGATCCGTTGTCCGCCCTCATTTCTGCTCTGTCCGCTCACCTACCATGCCCGACTCAGACTACCCCTACTCCCTCCATGGCCCTCGTCCCTTACTCTCCTGATGCAGCCTCTAATTATCCGCTCATGGTGGTTGGTACGGACGAGTCTGCCGCCTCGGGACAACCCTATGCTATGGGTGTCTCTCCTGCAGCCTCAGGCTTTCATCCTACTACTTCACAGTTGGTTACCCCCCAAAACATTGTCATTGGCCCCCCTGTCTGTTACCCCGGTTGCCCAAGCTCCGGCTTCCCTTGATGCCGCTTCTTACCATGGTCTCCCATTCCCTGTCCCTCCCGAGGATGATAATGTGCAAGGGCATAGCCCGTTCCGCCCTCAGGATAATAGGCTCCCTCAAAGACAGGCCACTTCAGGCCTACACCTCCAAGTACCGAAGGGGCTCCACTTATGTATGTCACATTTAACCCTCCACAAGCTGCCACCCTGGTCACTTCCCTCCCTGACCCTGAAAAACAGCCCATGCCCTTCTTCCGCAGAATGGCTCAAATCCGTAAGACGTATTCCGCTGCTTGGCGGGACCTTTACAGTTTGTGTGAAATAAAAGCTGGTGATGCTTATTGGCCAATTATGGAAAGGAGTTTCAATGATGCTCCTCTCACCACTGACATGGATTTCTAGTTAGGTATTACCTTTTGTGAACAACTCCGTGTCTGGGCCCAAGATAAATTGGCCGATCAGGCTACCTGTATCAATGACATTGTTCAAGACAAGCTTGAATCTGTAGAGAAATATCACTCGCGACTGACTCAGACTTTCTCTGATCTTGGGTTCAGTGTACACAATAAAGCTCATACTCAGATGTTGTCTGCTGCCTTTGTAGATGGATTGAAGGAAAATATACGTAAAGGTTTGATACTCTCTCGGCCAGAATATAGAATAATCCCTTTAGATACTCTTTTGTTGGTTGCTAAAGGTTTAGAGTCAGTATCACAGCCCACACAGAGAAGAAATAACCCTCTGATGTTTACTGTAACCTGCCCCCCGGGCCCCGACTAGAACCTGTTTTAACAGTCACCAGGTGGACCACTTCCGGAGAGAGTGTCCTCATTCTAGGGCGAGCAGGCCACCTCTAAACAGATACCCTAATCCCTCTGAAGCGGCCTATGGCTACTTTCCGCCTGGTTACTTTCCCCCACCACCTCCACCAGTTAATGTTCCATATTTCCCACCCCCAGAGTATTCCCAAGCTCCTCCTCCTCCTCCTGATACCCGTACTTATCCCCCAGCTCCTGCTGACGGGTATAACACAGATGATTTTCAACAGGAAGAGCGCCCTATGCCTAGCCAGAGCCGCACTACTCGCCCTGTCTCTCAGCCATGTCTCCATTCTACCTCCACGCGCCACTACACTGGTCCTGACCAGGCTCACTTAGATCTATTGCAATAGGTAACTGGCAAACCTGTGTCTGACACCCCTGTCATGGCAGTGTCTACAGGGGATGGGGGGGCACTTGCTACAGTTGTCCTGCCTGTTGAGGGACATCCTACTACCTTTCTAGTTGACACAGGTGCAGCCCGCAGTGTTCTAAGAGAACAAGACCTGCCAGACCCATCCTGCCTGTCTGACACTGATGTATCCTGTTTAGGTGTTGACGGCACTCCACGCAGCAACCCACTGACTAAGCTCCTACGTGTAGGTTCTGACAACCTTTCACGTTTTGTTGTTTCCTCCACTTGTCCAATTAACCTTTTGGGTGCTGATGTCCTATCTCGCCTCCAGGCCTCAATTACATTCACTGCGGACGGTCAAGTCCAACTACTCACACCCCTATCACGCAAAGACACATCTGTCCTTTGTTCCCTACCCCTACTGTTACATCTCACATCCCCCACCGAGGGAGCAAGGGTCATGGATGCCCCCAGTGCTCTGGACAGGGTCCATGCTAAACTCTGGTCCACGGGCCCTGATGATATTGGCCGCCTCCGTGTTCCACCTGTTGTGGTTACCCTTCTACAAGGAGCTGCCCCACCACGTCGACCTCAGTACCCGTTGAAACCTGCACAGGCTCTCGCCATCTCCAAGCAAGTTGATAGCCTCCTGGCAAAAGGGGCTCTCATCAAATGTGTATCCCAATGTAACACACCCTTGTTTCCTGTCAAGAAGAAAACTGAAAAGGGTCAACCTGACCAGTACCGTATGGTCCAAGACCTACGTGCCGTTAATGACATCACTGTTCGAGATACTGCTGTTGTCCCCAATCCACATACGTTGTTGTCACAGGTTCCACCAACTGCCAAGTACTTCACGGTGAACGACCTTGCTAATGCCTTTTTCAGTGCACCTTTGGACTCCTCCTGTCAACACCTCTTCGCCTTTACTCATGACCGCCAACAGTACAGGGAGTGCAGAATTATTAGGCAAATGAGTATTTTGACCACATCATCCTCTTTATGCATGTTGTCTTACTCCAAGCTGTATAGGCTCGAAAGCCTACTACCAATTAAGCATATTAGGTGACGTGCATCTCTGTAATGAGAAGGGGTGTGGTCTAATGACATCAACACCCTATATCAGGTGTACATAATTATTAGGCAACTTCCTTTCCTTTGGCAAAATGGGTCAAAAGAAGGACTTGACAGGCTCAGAAAAGTCAAAAATAGTGAGATATCTTGCAGAGGGATGCAGCACTCTTAAAATTGCAAAGCTTCTGAAGCGTGATCATCGAACAATCAAGCGTTTCATTCAAAATAGTCAACAGGGTCGCAAGAAGCGTGTGGAAAAACCAAGGCGCAAAATAACTGCCCATGAACTGAGAAAAGTCAAGCGTGCAGCTGCCAAGATGCCACTTGCCACCAGTTTGGCCATATTTCAGAGCTGCAACATCACTGGAGTGCCCAAAAGCACAAGGTGTGCAATACTCAGAGACATGGCCAAGGTAAGAAAGGCTGAAAGACGACCACCACTGAACAAGACACACAAGCGAAACGTCAAGACTGGGCCAAGAAATATCTCAAGACTGATTTTTCTAAGGTTTTATGGACTGATGAAATGAGAGTGAGTCTTGATGGGCCAGATGGATGGGCCCGTGGCTGGATTGGTAAAGGGCAGAGAGCTCCAGTCCGACTCAGACGCCAGCAAGGTGGAGGTGGAGTACTGGTTTGGGCTGGTATCATCAAAGATGAGCTTGTGGGGCCTTTTCAGGTTGAGGATGGAGTCAAGCTCAACTCCCAGTCCTACTGCCAGTTTCTGGAAGACACCTTCTTAAAGCAGTGGTACAGGAAGAAGTCTGCATCCTTCAAGAAAAACATGATTTTCATGCAGGACAATGCTCCATCACACGCGTTCAAGTACTCCACAGCGTGGCTGGCAAGAAAGGGTATAAAAGAAGAAAATCTAATGACATGGCCTCCTTGTTCACCTGATCTGAACCCCATTGAGAACCTGTGGTCCATCATCAAATGTGAGATTTACAAGGAGGGAAAACAGTACACCTCTCTGAACAGTGTCTGGGAGGCTGTGGTTGCTTCTGCACGCAATGTTGATGGTGAACAGATCAAAACACTGACAGAATCCATGGATGGCAGGCTTTTGAGTGTCCTTGCAAAGAAAGGTGGCTATATTGGTCACTGATTTGTTTTTGTTATGTTTTTGAATGTAAGAAATGTATATTTGTGAATGTTGAGATGTTATATTGGTTTCACTGGTAAAAATAAATAATTGAAATGGGTATATATTTGTTTTTTGTTAAGTTGCCTAATAATTATGCACAGTAATAGTCACCTGCACACACAGATATCCCCCTAAAATAGCTAAAACTAAAAACAAACTAAAAACTACTTCCAAAAATATTCAGCTTTGATATTAATGAGTTTTTTGGGTTCATTGAGAACATGGTTGTTGTTCAATAATAAAATTAATCCTCAAAAATACAACTTGCCTAATAATTCTGCACTCCCTGTATACGTGGACTGTCATGCCACAGGGTGCACAAAACTCTCCTGCACAGTTTGCAAAGGCTATGTCTACTGTTCTGGAACCCTTGCAAAAATCTCATATAGATGTGGTCCTGCTCCAGTATGTTGATGATTTACTTCTCTGCGCTGATGATCTTCCAACTGCTGAATGTGACTCTGAGGACCTTTTGTGTTTCCTAGCTGAAGAAGGTTGCAAAGCCTCCAAGTCAAAGTTACAGTGGTGCCGGCCCTCTGTGGTCTTCTTGGGACATTGCCTTTCCCATGGCACCCGTCATCTCACCAGGAATAGAATCCTTGCTATTTTAAACTTGGATACAAAGCAAGATATACCTATACCTAAAAAATACAAAAGAAAATACGCTCATAGGGGATTAACGTGGATACAATAAAGTGCCCCTTATTTATATAACACACTCACAAGATTGAGGTTTTTTTCAAGCTCATCAGAATGATGTGGATTCTCTTGGACCCCTCGTTTGTTGAAGGAATAGATATTACATGCAAGAGATAAAAGATGACATAGTGTAATGCTGTTTTGAAAAAGTATAAATTGGCTTTAATGGTTACACTTACAGCATAAAAGTTGTAAAAAGGCTCATCAATACAAATCTGTCGTCCAGACAATGCAGGAAACGAAATCCTTGTAGAGATCTCAGCCAGATAGACAAATATAAAATCAAATAAAATAAAATCAAAGTTCAAATAACTCTACGCGTTTCGTCTGACTTCGCAGACTTCCTCAGGAGTGATGAAGTGCTTCAAATCTTCTGGGTGCTTTGTCCTCCATTTATAAGTCTTCCCGCCGTTGATTCGGATCGAAATCAGCTATAAATCATCTGTTGTATTTTAGTCCGTGATGTTTTCCCATATATGGAGTTCCGGAGCGTCTCTGTGGAACGCACGTGCGTTCCACCAACCCGGAAACATCCACCTTCATCTCGGCTGGGCGGAAGTCATCGACTTTGCGACGCAATGCGTCTCACTGGAACGCACATGCGTTCCATCTCACCCCCACGAAGCAGTCATCATAAAATGAAATTGGACAAATACATAATATTAGAAATTTGTTCACATCATTATCATTTTGAGCCAATATAAAAGTATATACTAGGACTCCAGTTATCTTCTAAAATATATTCTTAAGGAGTAAGACACTCATAGCGTTTTTGTGATCTTAAAGTGGTACCAATGTTGAGCACACATAGTAATATCAAGGTTTTTTCACATATAATGATTCTATACTTTCTCTTAACATTCTCTTAACATTCCTTGTTCACACTCTATTTTTGGGGAGTATCTTTTGGATGTAAAAAATATCCAAGACTAAATCGAATGGAGCATCACAATCCAAGAATTGGATACATAAAGAGACAAAAAAACAGAGGTAAAAAATAGGATACAGTGACTGGAATAAGTGCACGGTGGAGAAACCAGAGAGAGGGATTCTGGACTACAAAAAATGAATAGATAAAAATAAAAATAAAAATAAAAATGAAAATAAAAATAAAATAAAAATAAAAAATAAAAATAAAATTAAAAATGAAAAATAAAAATAAAAATAAATGTTAAAAAGGAGAGTTATAAAAAAGGAGAGTTATAAAAAACAAATTAAATCAAAATCCACATTCAGCCCTAAGGGCTGAAGTGTTTGCAGCTTATGAATCCAGAATCCCTCCCTCTGTCTGAGTTTCATCATAATGTCCCCTCCCCTTACATCCAAAATCACCCGTTCGATAACAACCCAGGATAAATTATGGGTCTTAAAAGCTGGGCATACATTGCAATGTGTGGGGACTGAATGGTTCCTGACCCCCTTCTTAATATTATTTAGATGTTCTAAAAAACGTATTTTAGCCTTGCGTCCTGTTCTCCCCACATATTGGGCTCCGCAACCACAGCTAAGTAGATAGACTACGTTGGTGGATAGGCATGTGGTATGCCCCTTAATCCTGAATTCCTCTCCCGTTGTTGTACTCTTAAAGCCTGAGATATGGCTTGGCATAAATCTACAAGCTTTGCATTTTCCGCATGTATAAAAACCCTTTCTACTGTTCTTTTCCTCCCTATTTTTGTTAGGAGGTTTAAATAGACTAGGTGTCAAGTGGGTTGAAAAATTTCTCCCTTTTCTATAAATCATTTTGGGGATGTCTGGTAATTGACATCTCAAAAATTCGTCCTGTTGTAAAATGGACCAGTGTTTTCTAAAGATTTTATTGATGTGGAATGCTTTCGAGTTGTACTGTGTGTTAAACGAGAACTCAAAGGGATTCTTTTTATTCAATAATCTTTTATTCCTATCCACCAGGAGGTCTCCCCTGTTGACATTTTTAATCTTTTGCACCTCAGCTTGTAATTGATCTTTCTTATAACCCTTTTCTACAAATTTCCTAGTGAGGAACTCTGCCTGCTCTGTATATAGTTTCACGTCTGAACAGTTTCGTCTCAATCTGGTGTACTGGCTTTTTGGAACACCTGCAAGCCACTTGGGATGATGTCCACTATCCGATTGGATGAAACTGTTCATATCCGTAGGCTTGAAGTATGTTTTGGTCCTAATCTCCAGATCTTCGATAAAGATCGTCAAGTCCAGGAAGTCTATAGTAGTGTGGTTAAAGATGGGTGTGAATACCAATGAGAATGTGTTATCGTTCAGATATGAAAAGAAATTTATCAATTGTTCATCAGATCCTTTCCAGATTACAAGGATGTCATCGATGTACCGACGCCAGAGCACCAGGTTCGCCCCAAACGGACTGTCAGCCCAAATGAAGGCTCTCTCCCAGTAGTCCATAAATATGTTGGCGTAACTAGGGGCGAACCTGGTGCCCATGGCCGTACCCTTGATCTGTAGAAAAAATTCGTCATTGAACATAAAAAAGTTGTGTGTTAGAATAAACCCAATGGCCTCTAATAAAAATGACCTAAACTCAAAATCCACCGTATCGTCCCCCTCTAAGTTCTCTCTCACTGCTTCTAGTCCTTGTTTGTGATCTATCACTGAGTACAGGGAACTCACATCTAGAGTAATCCAGATGTAGTCCTTCTGCCATTCGATGGATTCCAGTTCTTGTAAAAGATGTTTAGTATCTTTTAGGTAAGATTTGGCAGTTTGCGCATATTTTTGTAATGAGTGATCTATAAATTGAGATAACTTGGATGTGAGAGAATCTATTCCACTGATTATGGGTCTTCCTGGTGGGTTTGTTTTAGATTTGTGTACTTTCGGGAGAAAGTAAAATGTGGGGATCCTTGGGTGTTCTTGAAAAAGGAACTTATAGATGTTGGTATTAATCGTATTCTTAGTCAGGGCCTTATCTAGTAAAGTTTTCAGTTCATCTTTAAAAGTTGTATTTGGATTACTAGAAAGCTTTATATACGTTGTTTTATCTCCTAGTAATCTGTAGGCCTCTCCCAGGTAATATTCCGTGGACATCACCACTATGCCGCCCCCCTTATCTGAATTCTTGATTATTATATCATCCCTTTTTTTCAAATTATTCAGAGTTTGTGTTTCTTTTTTAGTCATATTATTACAAAACTCTTTTTTATTTGTTAGTTTCTCTAGATCCTTTGCTACCATTTTACCAAAAACTTCTATTTGACTGCCTTTGTCATACGGGCAGAAGGTGGATCGGGGTCTAAATTTTTATTTTTATTTTATTTTTATTTTTATTTTTAATTTTATTTTTATTTTTATTTTTATCTATTCATTTTTTGTAGTCCAGAATCCCTCTCTCTGGTTTCTCCACCGTGCACTTATTCCAGTCACTGTATCCTATTTTTTACCTCTGTTTTTTTGTCTCTTTGTGTATCCAATTCTTGGATTGTGATGCTCCATTCGATTTAGTCTTGGATATTTTTTACATCCAAAAGATACTCCCCAAAAATAGAGTGTGAACAAGGAATGTTAAGAGAATGTTAAGAGAAAGTATAGAATCATTATATGTGAAAAACCTTGATATTACTATGTGTGCTCAACATTGGTACCACTTTAAGATCACAAAAACGCTATGAGTGTCTTACTCCTTAAGAATATATTTTAGAAGATAACTGGAGTCCTAGTATATACTTTTATATTGGCTCAAAATGATAATGATGTGAACAAATTTCTAATATTATGTATTTGTCCAATTTCATTTTATGATGACTGCTTCGTGGGGGTGAGATGGAACGCATGTGCGTTCCAGTGAGACGCATTGCGTCGCAAAGTCGATGACTTCCGCCCAGCCGAGATGAAGGTGGATGTTTCCGGGTTGGTGGAACGCACGTGCGTTCCACAGAGACGCTCCGGAACTCCATATATGGGAAAACATCACGGACTAAAATACAACAGATGATTTATAGCTGATTTCGATCCGAATCAACGGCGGGAAGACTTATAAATGGAGGACAAAGCACCCAGAAGATTTGAAGCACTTCATCACTCCTGAGGAAGTCTGCGAAGTCAGACGAAACGCGTAGAGTTATTTGAACTTTGATTTTATTTTATTTGATTTTATATTTGTCTATCTGGCTGAGATCTCTACAAGGATTTCGTTTCCTGCATTGTCTGGACGACAGATTTGTATTGATGAGCCTTTTTACAACTTTTATGCTGTAAGTGTAACCATTAAAGCCAATTTATACTTTTTCAAAACAGCATTACACTATGTCATCTTTTATCTCTTGCATGTAATATCTATTCCTTCAACAAACGAGGGGTCCAAGAGAATCCACATCATTCTGATGAGCTTGAAAAAAACCTCAATCTTGTGAGTGTGTTATATAAATAAGGGGCACTTTATTGTATCCACGTTAATCCCCTATGAGCGTATTTTCTTTTGTATTTTTTAGGTATAGGTATATCTTGCTTTGTATCTGTGTATTTTAAGGACTAAGAGGAATCCTTTTGTTATACCTTACCATACGAAGGGAAGTAATTATCCTTTTGCATATTTTACACATACTGCACTTGGGTGGTCTAATATTTGTATCTCTATTTTAAACTTGGCCCCTCCATCTTCTCACCAAACCCTGCATGCCTTCTTGGGCCTGATTACTTACTGCAGATCCTGGATACCGGAGGCTTCTCAACTCATGCAACCTCTTTATGATGCTTTGAAAAGCGAACCATTTTCACTATCATCCCAAGCAATGGATTGCTACGCGGACCTACAAAAGGCAATTTCTTCCACTCCTGTCCTGGGCCTTCCTAACTACCAATTGCCCTTTAAGCTGTTTGTTTCAGAAAAGATGGGCCATGCTTCTGGGGTCCTTACTCAATCACACGGTTCTCGTCAGAGGCCAATTGGCTACTTCTCCTGCATGCTTGACCCCATCTCCTTCCTGCTTACGTGCTGTTTTTGCTGCCAGTGCATTATTAGACAAAACCAATGACTTTGTCCTTGGACATAAACTAACTGTCTTTGCTCTAAATGACATTTCCGCCATCTTGCATCAAGTCCAGCCAAAACACCTCTCCACACAACGACACCTTCGTCTACAGACTTCTCTTCTACTACCTGACAATGTTACCCTTCAAAGATGTTATACCCTGATCCGGCCACTCTTCTGCCACTTCCCAAGGGGGGAGTGCCCCACTACTGGTACAGCTTGGACATTAATCCTGATGTCCAAATGGAATTTCAAATACCTACTCCCACAGTTCCACATGATGAGCAGCCTGAGAACCTTCTACACTGCACCCTGTGGTTCAAAGACACTCCAGGCCCTGACTCATACTACGAAGAAGAGCTGTTCCGTCTAGTGGAAATACGCATCACGCTAACAGATTTATTCTGTGACTCCAAAGGCAACATGGTTCTATTGGTTTATCTACCAATGGAAGTATCACATCTTTATCATCATTGGGAAGTGGCCGTTCCTCATGTCTCATTCACCAAGTCCCCTGATCTCTCGTGGAAGGAGAAATCATGGAGTACTGCATCCCAAGAACAACTTGCATCGGCAGGAATCACTAAAAAGATCATTAACTGCAAGACAGCAAGTTATCCTCGGTACCACACTGAGATATGTGAGGATCTCCCTCCCACGAGGCAAGACCCCTCATGATTGTTTTGAACAAATGAAGATGGAAACCACTCACTTACCAACCGTGCATGAGGCTGCTCTGCCTAATCCAGACTGCACCTTGTTTGTGGATGGCTCTAGATTTGCTGATGAACAAGGGCAATACCATACTGGGTATGCAGTTACTACAGAAAGCCAAGTACTTCAGGCCTCTGCACTCCCACTGTCAAAATCAGCTCAAGAGGCCGAACTAACAGCCCTCACCGTGGCATGTAAGCTGTCAGAAGGCACACGTGTCAACATTTACACAGATTCATGATATGCCCTAGGTGTGGCACATGACTTTAGTCTGATTTGGAAAACCAAGGGTTTCCTTACAGCTACCGGTACTCCTGAGAAACATGGTGCAGCTATTGAAGAATTGATGGACGTCCTGCTGCTCCCTGAAGAGGTGGCCATACTAAAGGTAAAGGCCCACGGTAGGTTGAACTCAGGAGAAGCCCAGGGCAACCACCTGGCTGACCAGGTCGCTAAGGAGGCGGCACGGCAAGGCTGGAAAGTGGACAGAAGAGTGGCCATCGAAGAGATCCCTATTTACACCATGCAAACCTTACCTACGGATCTCAAATTTCTGAGAGAACAACAAGCCGTGGCAACCCCTCAAGAGAAACAGAGCTGGAAGGACAAAGGGGCAATCCTTAAAAATGATGTTTACTCTATCAACCTCAAGTTCTGTTTACCCAGGAACATGTATCCAGCTGTTGTTCAGTGGGCCCACGGACCAGCCCATTTGTCCAAGCATCTGATGAACTCTTTGACTGACAAATACTTTGAAGCACCTGGTATCACTACTCTGACACGGAACTATTGCAGATCTTGTACTATCTGCGCCAAATGCAACCCTGGGAAGGTTATCAAGGCTGCTCCTAACCACCTGGCCAAATAACATTATCCTTTCCAGAGAATCCAGATTGACCATATCCAAATGCCAAAGAGTGGGCAGCATGAGTACACACTAGTCATAGTGGATATGTTTTCGGGAGGGCCAGAAGCTTTTCCAGTTGCTAACCTCAAGGCCAAAACCACGGCAAAGCATCTCCTCACAGAAATTGTCTGCCGATATGGCGTTCCAGAAGTGATTGAAAGTGACCTCCTTTACCGCTTTGTTAACCAGGGAAGGCTGGGCAGCACTGGGGGTGACCCTTGCCTTTCACACACCCTATCACCCACAAAGTAGTGGTAATGTAGAACGCATGAATGGCTAACTGAAAGCCAGAATGCTTAAAATGTCCCAGGAAACTAACATGCCCTGGCCTGAGAGTCTCCCTTTAGCACTGTTCATTGTACGGTATACCCCAAGAGGGAAGTTCAGCCTATCCCCCTATGAGATTTTGTTCGGTACAGCACCCAGGTTAGGCTGTTATTTTCCCCAACAGCTTCAGATTCAGTAAGATGCTATGGTAGATTATATAACTGCACTCTCTCATGCCTTGGCCAAAATTCATGCCCAAGTGTTTTCTTCTATTCCAGATCCAGAGTCAAACACAGGCACTCACAAGTTACTTCCTGGTGATTGGGTTATGGTCAAGAAATTCCTCAGGAAGCATACTCTTGAACCAAGGTTTCATGGTCCATACCAAGTACTACTGACTGCAGCTACCTCAGTAAAGTTGGCCGGAAAGAGTACCTGGATACACGCTTCACATTGTAAGAAAGTACCTGATCCAGAGGAAGCTACCTCCGCTGAACCATGAGCTTCCTGTGCCTATTTTTGCTGCTAGGCCTAATAAAGGCCCAACAAGTTGCTATTACAAAAGACAATCATGTTTACACATTTTGGTACAATTCTTCAAACACACATGTGGTTAGATTTATTTTTGATTATTGTGATATTGTTTCTTGCACTTTTCCACAGACACAACACTCTGCTATATACAAAGACATACCTAACAAAAAGGACCCATATATCTGTGTAACAGGGGGACACTGGGGACATCACTGTAGTTCATGGAAGGCAGCGGGATGGAACACCGGTAGGCCATTGGGCTATAAACCCCAATGTGCCTTAGACAGAGTTGACAGAAATGGGAAGCCCTTGTTATACAGAATGACCCTGTGTAAGCCCGCAGGGTCAACTCCAATGAAACTTACCTTAAATATAGAACATCCCAGCCCAGGGGATGCTGGGGAATATGTAATGGGTATGTATTGGAAGGGGGGTGGTTCACATAATCAGTTGGGAACCTTCTACTTACAAGACATGCTCACATCACCTGACTGGGTAGGTACTACTCACATGACTGTCAATCCTCTAAAACCTCACATCAAGACTTTGAAAGACATGGTTGCCATTGCCAATCCCACATTTGGAGACAGTATGGCAGTAGAGACCGGATTTCTAGACACTAACCTGTGGCTTGAATGGATGAGGTATAATGCCAATTCACACAACAAAACTAACTGTTTGTAACGAGATTATACCCCAACACGCAGGATCCAGCTAAATAGAAGACAAGTCTACCGGACCTTAGAGTGGCCGGACTCGACGTATATAGGAGAAGTACAGAGTCAGGAACGATCCGAGGTCAAGGGCACAGAGAGACAGCGTAAACTAGGACTAGCCGGGGTCTGGTAAACAGTAAACAGCAAGCCGGCAAACAGAACAGATAAGGATAAAGAGTAAACAAAGTCAGAATACAAAGCCAAGGTCAAAACTAAGAAACACAACTGAACACCACAAGCGCTAAAGGGAACTGTAGCAGAAACCACGATAGGGCAAGGAACAAGGGAAAGAGGTAAGTATAAAAAGCCAAACCTCTATTATGATTGGTCCCTGTCATATCCACACCCCCAAAAGGTAATTGTATGGGGAGTGTGGCATGACAGGGACCAATGGGAGACCTTTTCTAATTAGGCTCCCACTGTCCCTTTAAGAGCGCGCCCGAGACTCGCGGCGCGCTCTTAGTGTCAGGCGGGACACGTGACCGCTTCTCGCGGTCACTGCCCGCCCTCCATCTCCAGCCGTCGGATGAGCTGCGCGCGGCTCGTGCAGCAGCTGAGCCGCGCGTGGCTTGAATAGAGGACCCCGGCCGGCACCCGGAAGGGTAAGTACCGCTACACTGTTATGTTTGTGGTGGGGCTAGACCCCACTTGGGTACGGTTCCCTTTAATCTACCTCCCGATGTTGAATTGTGTTTCTTAAGTCTCTATACACAATCACCCACTAACTCATCAATATGTGAATCATGGAAGAAGGTGTATCCAATCACCCAGGGAAACGTCAGACCACCTGATGGAGTCACCGTATACCCAGGAAATTACACCTGTTACACAGTGCATAAAAACACTGGTAAGTTTGTAGGCAAATTCCCATCTGGCTATTGTGCCATATATCATGACCCTCCCATGACATTATTAGTGAATCATGAATGAAAAAATAAATAGTGCGCCACTCGATTCCCCGCACACATACTTCCGAGTAAAAAGAGCCCCGTCCGAAGGAGTTTTGACCCACATGTTTATATTGATGCCATAGGAGTGCCAAGGGGGGTACCCAATGAATTCAAGGCCAGAGATGAGGTGGCAGCAGGATTCGAATCCTTGATTCCACTAATCACGGCTAACAAGAATGTCAATTGGATTAACTATATTTACTATAACCAACAGTGGTTTGTTAATTATACTAGAGATGCCCTTCAAGGCTTGGCAGAACAGCTGCAAGCTACCTCCCAGATGACATTTCAGAACAGGATGGCCCTAGACATGATCTTAGCAGAAAAAGGAGGCGTATGTAAAATACTCCCCGATACCATGACATGCTGTACTTTTATTCCAGACAATACTGGACCCAACGGTAAAGTAACCATGGCCATAGAGAAATTAGACAGTCTCTCTGACGAATTACAAAGGAACTCTGGGGTCCCTAATACATGGGACAGATGGTTTGGATGGATGAATGGTTGGCAGAAAAACCCTATTCCAGGTTGGAATTGCGGTCCTTACTGTGACAATTCTCTTCCTCTTCCTGACTTGTTGTGT
Organism: Pelobates fuscus; assembly: GCF_036172605.1. Classification (NCBI taxonomy): domain Eukaryota; kingdom Metazoa; phylum Chordata; class Amphibia; order Anura; family Pelobatidae; genus Pelobates; species Pelobates fuscus. The sequence goes on from NC_086321.1 coordinate 138,637,506, forward strand.
ACTGCCCTGCATACAGAAATATTTACAGAAGACTGTAGGACAAACCATTGATCACACAATAACTATATTCTTTCAATAAGACATCGATGACACAGAATGTGACACACCACACACACCCCTCCAATCCCACCAGTTCAAACAGACAACTGCATTTCTTTAGGGATAGCATCTGTCTCTACGGGCAAAAGTCTGTTGTGGGAGAAGTAGTGGGTTAGCCACTGCGGGATACCCACGGAGTGAAGTGTTCGAGGCCTGTTAAGACAGATGAGCTGCAGCCAATTAGGGACATTTTAGGGACAGTTGTAGTTGTCTTTTTAGTAAATAGTCATTTTAAGGGGGGACTGTCGTGGACATGAAATATTAACCTAATTTTAGTTAGTAAAATGTCTATTTACTTTATATAGTTTCAATCAGTATTTATCAATTCATATGTGATTTACCTAAAATGGCCGCTAGGGCTAGGGAGTTTCCCTTTGACATCGACTAACACCCTCACTAACAAGATGGCGCTGGAATCTGGGGGAGACCTGCAAGATGCCAGTGACATCACACCCGGTAGGAAGAGCAATAAATCAACCACTTAACCTCTAACCAATTATTGATGTATTATTCCATGTTATCTCTGACAAAGCATATGATGTAATTTTGCTTTATAAGGGGCATGCCACTCCCTCTGAATAAACATTCTTCAAGTTTTTCATTAACCTGAAACTTGTGTCTGGTGTGAATTACTTCGGGAGCGTGCACGCATTATTTCTTTAATTTGGCCAGGGGCAGGTACACAAATTAATCAATCGGATTGATATCCACTTCATTCTTGCACCCTGTTTTATGCTCTCCATAAGTTTAAAGGGTAATCCAGACATGGACCCCCTGCTCACGGTGCCTAGAGAGATATCAGTTATGCCGCACTGATGATACCTAACAAGGCTGAAACGATTGTCTGGGTTGCTGTGTCTCTTGTGCAGAGGGAATTTGCTGGCATTTTGAATCTGGACTGCCCATATGGGTGGGACCAGTCTGATATGTTTCAGAGATGTTCTCTCTGTAACGGCACAAGATGAGCTAAAACCAGCTTGAGATCTGAGCGGGGACCCACCGAAGGGCAGGCTATTTCAGCTGCTGCCTGTTCTCAGTATACTATTGTGCCCCGTTTTTTGCTCTCCATGCACATATAGAGTTTTATATCTCTCTTAATGCCCATTACATTGAGTTCATGAAGGCTTCCTGGGGCACAAAGGAGCACGCTTGGTATGATTGCCATGGGAAACCTCTATGGATGCTAGGAGGTATCATTTATGTGCACATGAGCCACTTCTACCCTCAGCATTACTCTAGATCCCTCCCCTTGGCTTTTTCTGTACCTGGACAAGAATCTCCAGAATTATAGGGTCTTGGGATAGTGACACATGAGACGGTGGGGTGACAAGTTATGGAAATCCCATTTTATTTTTGTCAGAACACATTTATTTCTGAAGCATTAAAAGGATTAGCTTGGTCACAGCTAGCCACATGTTCAGTAATGGTTTAGAAGAAGTGTTTTATTTGCCCCAAAGATCTTTATAGGCAGCAAAATATATAAACAAAAATACATTTTTATCTAGAAATCTTTCTTCTTCCTAACATCGCCATTAGATTTCTTATTAGGACTGTTATATATCAGAGGTTTATTTGATACATCAGAGAAAACTATGTGCCTCCCACACCTGCATATCTCCCAGTGTCCAGGATTTTTTTGGGCAGTGGCGATTTGGGATTAATGTTGCGCTCTCCCAGTTGGGGAAAACAGAAAACAAAAAGAACATGCACAAGCATACTGTTAAATTCATATTCTGTTGTGTGAGCCAATTTCCATGGTTCTGCTCATGCAGAACTACGTCTGTAATGCTCTGCACATGACCTGGCCTAATTGGCAATTGTCAGCACAGTGTACATACATCATGCTGACACAATGAATTTTCATGCCTTGATCTGTGTCATCATTAATGCACGTATGCATCAACTTTGCATATCCTTCCTCACAGTTTTTGGAGATATACTCAAACATGCACTAGAATATAGAGATTTCTATTAAACTGTATATTATTTAAAGAGCATATTAAAAAAAAAAGATTTTATCATTTACAAATCATAACATTGACAATAACTGTATAAACTATCTGGAGTACTAAAATTTATATTTTGGTTACTTTGACAATATATTACGACTTATGTCAACAAGCTCTGCCATTGTAGTGGCTGACACCAGCTGCAGTAAAAATGATTGGCCCTCACTCTGACAGAGAATCAAAGTAACATGGCTTACCTTATAGAGGACATAAAAGGATTATATGGTGTTTTAAACCCATAGCTGTCACACAGGCAGTGGTAAGTCCTATGACGCAAACAAAGAACAAAGGAATGAGGATAATGCTAACCCTTCACACATCTTCTGTGTTCACAACAAACAAACCACTTGAAACAAGAGAAACTCAAAAAAGCCTTACCGGCCATAGCCAAGGATTCCTCATTAGGAATGTAGCCTTTATCTCCACCTGTATAGTTACACACTTGATGATGCCATCATTTTGCATCAGAAATGCCATTGGAATTGTCACAGTAAAGGCCTATTAGATAACGCATAGAACTGTGTTAAGACACATGCTAAAAATTTTGATATGCCAATAGAAATAACATACAATGAAAGATTCACTTTTTCCTCCCCATTGAGAGTACAGTGGAACCTCGGAACTCAAACTTAATATGTTCAAAAAATTTCCTATAAGAATTAATGTATATTATATTAATCCGTTCCAAACCCCCACAATTACAGCATTTTAACACAAATTTTACAGTTTAATAGTACCTTACATGCGTAAAATCAAATAGAAAAATAATAAACACAATGTACAATAAATAGAAACTTAACTTCACTTTACCTGTAATGATGAGAGTTAATGACGTAGGTGGAAAGGAGAAGAGATATTGTTTTAATGGGGAGTCTGCCCTTCTGCCGTTCTTTCCCTTGATCATTTCACACCACTGATACCTGGTTGAGATTCACTGGACCTTTTCTTCACTAAAAAAAATGTCCATTGAGACTTTCTGTTGCCTATGTTTTAAAATGTGTCTAAAGTGAGACATAGCATTATCTTTGAACATGTTTGTGGCATGACTTACAGCAGCTTTGTCAGGGTGATATTTTTCAACGAAATGTTGAAGTTCAACCAATTTCTTTGATCAGTGCATTAGGAACATTTTCCCTTTCCTTCTCCACCTCCTCATCTGAAGACAATTCCTCAGATGCCATATGTTGCTGCTCTCTCTGAAGGTTTTGGTGTTTTTCTATGGTGAGTTATGTCTGGTGATTCTTCACTAACTTCTCCACATTTTCATAATTCACCTCCAAGCCCATTGACTTTTCCAGAGACACAATATACTCAACAACAGAAGCATCCTGTTCAAAAGACTTTTTCAGGGACAGCCTCTGGCCACAAGTCCATGGTCCTGTAAGTCACATTCCCTCATGCTTTATCTATGAGGTGTAAGCAATGAAGGATATTAAAATGTTTTTCCAGAATTATAAGGGTTTGATGTAAAGCTTCTTGAAGTTTGAAATTGCTTACTGGCCTAGGGGCTGGATAAGAGGAGTTTTTTTGTTTTTTTTTGGGGGGGGGGGCAAAAACATCACAGTAATAAAACTGAACTACTCCAACAGCTTTGTTGTTAGCCCTCCACATCACATGCAATTTGCTTTTCATGACATGGTTTTTCTTAAATACCCTTGGGTTCTCTGAGTGGTAGACTAGCAAAGGCTGCAATTTAAATTCCCCACTCACTTTCCCACACCACTTCTTTCCCCTATATAAACTCCAACTAGCCATGTTGTATTTTTCACTCCATTTGAAAAAGCCTATATTGGTGAAACGCGTTATGGATATTACTTTGCATTTCATTTAATAAAGGATTTTGGTTTTCACAATAGTCTATTGTGCCATCACCTTTATATTTTACCATGTATTTTTAATTTATACTTCCTGGCATTTTTATCATCGCTACTTTCAAGAATATCGCAGGTGGGGATCATACCACCAATGCTATCATCATAGCACAGTGAACCTGTTCTACTCTTGTGAGTATAATTCTGATTTATTTTAAACAACTTTTACTATTTTATTGAGAGCACTATCTGTCGCTATTTTTTATTCTCTGAGTACCTGGACACCCATCTGCTGTGAACGACCCTCACCATATCCCATAAGTGGGGATTGTACCACTGTATGCAATATACACTAGAGCTGGTCATAGCTCTGTTACATGTAAGTGCAACATCATTATTATTCACATACTGTCACATTAAGCTTTGACATATTGCACTATTAGGTTGCCTTGTCTTTCTCTATCCACATACGGAGACTAAAGACACTTAGATCTACCACATCCCCCAAGCATAAAGAACGTAACAGCGGCATCTACTTCCTGATAAGAAATGTGACAATTTGTATTGTTGAGACGAGACTATTTAGTTCTACCTGTTAAATTTTATGTGGCTCAGCCCTTCTCTCTCTTTTGTTTCACAGAATCAATATAAGCCTGCCAAAAACTCTCATTCTGGGCTGATAAGAACGCTGCCAGAATTGAGTTACACCTCTGTTAGCAAAGTGCTATATGTCACGTTTATTAATGGAATGCTGCACATACAGATTCTCAGCATCATAACCACTTGTGTATCTGACATGTGTATATGTGTTTGTGTCTTCATGTGTATTATCTGTGTGTGTGTCTGACAAATGGTATGACATTATGTATCCTCAGGTGTGTGTCTTGTAATGTGCATCTGTGTGTGTCTCAATGAGTATGAATCACTGTAGTTTTTGAGTGTACATGTTTGGGATTGTATGACAGGGGAAGTGAATAGTGTTTTTGTAAGGGAGAGCCCAATTATTCTAATGGCAGCTGTGAATAAACCCACATTTCTTATTAAACCACCATATATGCATGGCATATGCACTGCTTTGTTATACATAAAATAGTAATATACAAAAATGCATAGAGCACTCACCCAAACGTCTGCAACTATGGTGGACAACGCAGAAATCCCACGACAACCAGAAGCAGAGCGAATAAAGGAAAATGATCCATTACTTCTCCAGATATGTTTTAAAATATTTTATTGGTGTCTCCCTGAAGGCAACAATAAAAGATCTCCCATTCCAGCTATTTTACCTTATATTGTCATTTAGTTTGGAAGTCGACACAATAGGAAATTAATTATAGGGAACAAACAAGGAGATTGCCAATTTCAAGGGAAACTAGCAAGATGGCTATTTCAAACTAAAAAGTGTAATTCCCAGCCCAGAGAATAAACCCAATAGTTTTTAAAGACTTTCTTTTGACTTTTAGTAAGTTACAAGTTTTTTTTATTACATTTCACAACATACTAACCTTTTATTTCCAGCACAAACCATAGGTGTGCTCCAGACAGGGATACCTAAAATAATAATTTGCAGCTCTAGGCCCAGACAGCAAAAAGCAAACAAGAAAGAATTGATCAAACTCGGCATTTCTAGCCAAATATTCAAGTTCCTTACAGGTTACAGTAATTAACTCCGCACTACTTTGGCAGCAGCGCAAGTATATTTACAGTATGCCATTACAGAGAGCGACTGATACGATTGGATAGCTGACCATTTCACCACCCAATGAGCGCTAAGCGCGGTACGCTAGCCTCGTTGCTATTAGTCAAACATTCCGTCACTCCGCACCCGTTCAATCGCGTAAGCGCGAATATGTGCTTTTACATGTTCTTCCGCATATTGGCCAAAAGTAAAAAAAAAAAATAGTTCCGCGACTAATTACTTTAAGCATTTCTGCGTCGCTAGTAGATTCGGAATATATCCGCTCCGACTCTGATGCTAGAGCCCTACATTATAGCCTTTTAAATTGGATATTTAAATATATATTAAGTGCGGAGGGATCGGCTCTGCGAAGTGCTCCGCCCCTATTTCTAGACTGAGCCCCGCGCTGGATTTCAGACACGAGGAGCGTTGGTGTGTGTGCGGCATATTGAAGGTAACACGCAGATAACACGTGTGCCGATGGCTGTGCAAATGTATTGCTACTATAATGTGGGGCTATTGTATGAACCCTTTATTGAAATAGTTTGTGGATTTTTAGCTACTAAGTGCAAATGGCAGGTTGTGTCCAATTTGATATAATTTGCTCATAGAATTCAAGTTAATATCACTACATTCTACTCGAATCGTAGAAAGGATTGATTATTCTGTTTGGAATTCGAAAAGTTTATTTTTTTAAAAAATTTTTTGTTTGTTTTCTAAATGTTGCCGTTTTTAATGTAAAAGTAAAGCAGTCTGTATACACGTGCTCTTGATCATTATTATCACACTTTGCACCACTTTCATGATTAGAACGCTTTTATGTGCTAACCCCTCTCTAGAACTCAATAACCCCTATTTGTAGACAACATGAAATGTTAAGAATTTTTGTTTTAAACTGGGTTAACCCAAAGGATATTGCTGTTTTTATGTTGGCATTTTGTTTTATAGTTTAATATTGTAGGAATTACAGTGCATTTAATTATCTATTGCAGGGCTGAAGAATGACTGGAAGAGCCAGAGCAAGGGCTCGTGGGAGAGCACGTGGCCAGGAGCAAACCACACCTGGGCAGGTTGTGACATTATAGTGCTGGATAATTTTTTGCCACTTCTGATACTTTAAGGCATCGTAGCAACTCCACCTAAATAAGGTTGTTATGGTGCCAGCATGCCCCCGGTGCACTTTTACCTGAAGTGGTTGAACGATTTAACTCCAAACTTGCTTCCAGCGCTGATATCCAGTCCCCCTACCCACCCGCGACTGCTTCCGGCTCCTGAAACTTCAGTTTTAGGAAGTGCGGAGTGCCACAGGGCAGTGGTGCTACTGATTGGCTGAGAGTGATCCCCATTTGCAAAACTAACTCGGAAAGAAACTTACCTTTTCAAAGCCAGTTTAGTGAATGGATAGTCACTGGCTGAGAGTTAACTAACCACTCATGGCCAATCAGCAACCCACTTGCCTGGCGGCACTCTTCGCTACCTGAATCTGAAAATTCAGAATCTGCCTTGGGGGTTGGACATCGCTGCTGGAAGCAACTCTAACCCCTTGCGGGAAGATTGCCTCATGGCACTATAGCAGCATCATTTAGATCAGGGATGTCGAACATGCGGCCCCCCCAGATGTTGCTGAACTACAACTCCCATGATTCCCTGGCTATCTGTTTCATTGAAAGAATCATGGGAGTTGTAGTTCAGCAACATCTGGGGGGCCGCATGTTCGACATCTATGATTTAGATAGTTCTTTTGGTGTCTGGAGTGTCCCTTTAACCCCTTAAGGACACCTGACATGTCATGATTCCATTTTATTCCAGAAGTTTGGTCCTTAAGGGGTTAAGCTGTAGTGATTCTGGTGCTTGACGTCCCTTTAAATAAACACTGTAAGCATCAAAACGACATCTTACAGGATTACAAACCTGGATTTGGAATGTGCGTAGTGATTATGGTGCATGTACTCTGTAGATTGATACTTTTTAAACCTTGCCATTCTCAAGAACCAGTAGAGACACTTCCTCACAAAGAACTTCATTTAAAATCTTCTCATATGGTGTCATTACACACAGGATAATGCTGTGAATGAGTCTCATAGATAAATGGATTAATATATTAAAAAAATGTCTACTCCATGTGTGAGTGCAGAAATTGCTGTTCTGTCAGGGAGTTTAAAGCAATGATGCCAAACCTTTTTGATCCCAGGAGTCGTAACTCCAACTCAAAACCACTTCTTTATCTCAAAGTGCCAACACTGCAATTAAACCGGGAAAAATGACTGTCTAAACTATTTAAAGGGTTACTCCAAGCATCAGAACCACTACCGCCTGCTGTAGTTGTTATGCCAGGATTCCCCAAGCACCGTTCCATTAATCATAAGCATACTATGCTAGGATGTGCATTTACTGTAATTGTACACTAATTATACTTGTATATTCCCATCTATATACTTGTATATTCCCCATATTACCATACTTTTATCTCCCATCCCTCCCATGCCAGTATATTCTCATCCACAATGTGCATGCCATAGGTTTGCCATTGCTGGTTTCAAGGGTTCTTTTAAGCATCATAATCAGTACAGCCGGCTGTAGTGTTTATGATGAAAGGAGTATACTGAACTCTTTTCCCTTTAATGTGAAAACTAGCTTGCCTTCTTACCTGGGTCCCAGCTGGAAGCCAAAGCTCCTTTCAGCTCTAGTGGCTCTTTGCAGAAGCCAGATGCCTTTGCCAGTCATTCACTGAGATACCAGTTGACAGCTCTAGCCAATGAATTGAACAGTGCATTAAAATATGCACCTCTGGCAGCAAAGCTTAACGCTGCACATGGAAACTCCAGGCACCATGACTACTTCAAATCACTGAAATGGTCATGGTGCTTGCAGTAATCCTTTAAGATTTTGTATTATGTGTAGACATTTTGCCTCTCCACAGTGAAATTGGCAACTCTTTATCCATGGAATGTGCTGAGGATGCCACTTTGCTAGTACTCCAGGGGTTGACTGTCCATGGCCCACTCAAGCTATTTGCAGGGTAATACAGCTTGAGGCCCCTTCCTAACCTGGCATCAGACACAAAATTTAAAAATTGCTCAAGAGGCAGCCATCATAGGGAGACCTGCACATTACTAACAGTATTGGACGGGAATAGTAGAACACTTTTACTCCTGTACTACACCTTTTCACCCTCCTTTTTCCACTAAACTCTAAACTTGTTGTTCTATGAGACTTAAAGGGACTCTCCAGGCAGCCGTATTTACTCACCTGGTTCCAGCGCCGGGAGCCTCGTGAAGCCGCGCCCCCTATTTCGTCAAAATGACGAAATAGGCGGGCGCGAGCAGGGAGCAATCAGACGCTTCGCCGCACATGCGCACATACTTCAGAGGGTGGCATTCATGCCGCCCTCTGAAGTCCTGAGCGCACTACCGCGCATGCGCACGGTGTGCGCGGCCGCGAGCTGAGCTGACTGACAGCTCAGCTTGCGGTCTTTGCCCGCCTCCCTCCTCTGCTGACAGGCTGGAGAGAGAAGGCGCGCACACAGTGCCTTCTCTCTCCTGCACACGTCAGACGTATTTTAATACGTCTGACGTGTACAGGGCCCTGCATGATAGGAAGTCCCTCTGGTGGCCGTCTGAGTGACGGCCACTGGAGGTATTCCTATCAATCAATGTAAACACTGTATTTTCTCTGAAAATACAGTGTTTACATTAGATTGCCTGCAGGGAGCTATAGATCATACCTGAACAACTACATTAAGCTGTAGTTGTTCAGGTGACTATAGTGTCCCTTTATATGTCCCATATGTCCTCCTATTGGAAAGCATTGAATTTGTTGGGATTTTTATGGTTTCAGCTAAGGGAGAAAAGGGACATTTATTTATATATATATATATATATATATATATATATATATATATATATATAATATATATTTGTCATGACTAATTGTCACAAAAAGCCTGTATCCCATTTTTTTATATATATGTGTGTGTGTGTCGGACTTCATGGCACTCCGACCGGGCGCCTCCGTCAATCGATGCTCTTAGTGTTTACCGCCGCAGTTTGGTTGGGGTCTCGCCGTCCTCCACCCACCCTGGTTCCAAGACCAGCTTCCAGTGGGTGCACCTCTCCTCTGAGAGTATAGCTGTAAAGCTCTTACAAGAGCTAGTGGTTATAGCTTGTATAGCAGGACCCTACAAACGCGAGGCTCTATGTTGAGGGTGAAGGAAGACTGGTTTAATGCTATCCACACTGGCCTTTTATGCAGGTCCCCAAACAAGGGGTACTCCCACATGGACTGTGACACAAACTTACAAACCAATAATAAGAGCTAAAATATAAGGCACTCCCACACATGGCATACAATCCCTCCTCCTATGCCTGGGAGATAATTGATTCAGATACTGTATTAACCTAATTATCTCCAGGCAGAAAAAAAACACATTTTACAAAACCCCAAATATACCTCCAAAACACATGATATTCCCACAAATGTTATACCCCCTGATAGCCCTTCATCTCGGTGACCAACATATCCAAAAATCACCCAGATCATTTCAGGAATTTCCTGGTAGTCACATTTTGACCGACCGCACGCATGGTTCCATGCCCAAAAAAATGCCAGAGAATTGGGCTGTGCGGTCGGTTTACTTCGGGCATTCAAAGTAAAGTTCAAAATACTGAACATAGTCGTTTGTGAAGAAAGTCAGTGTATGTCTCTTGTTCGGGAGTTTATTCTTACCGAACGCCTTTAGACTCCCGTTCGCATAGCCAAACCTCCATAGAAGGTAAGAGTTTAGCGGTATTTGCGCCGTTGCTTGTCCGATTTGAATTCCATAAATGTGACGAGCAAACACCGCTCATTGTACTTGTGGTTTAACCCCTTAAGGACCGGACTGTTTTTGCGATGTTGTACATTTGCGACCATGCATCTTTTTACACTTTTGTGGTGTTTGTGTTTAGCTGTAATTTTCCGCTCTCTCATTTACTGTTCCCATACAAATTATATATTATTTTTTTTCAGGAAAAAAATACATGTTTTTTGACTTTTATGTGAAAAATATTTTACTCATCTACAAAAGCGAATGAAAAAAACTGCTAAGTAGATTCAATATTTTGTCCTGAGTTTAAAAATACCCAGTGTTTACATGTTTTTTGCTAATTTTCTGCATGTTATAGGGCTATAAGTACAAGTAGGATATTGCGGTTTCAAAACATACATTTTTAAAATGTATCAATAGTGACATTGTAACACTATTATCTGTCATAAATCGCTGAATAACAACCCACATGTACATATTTTTTTTTAAAGTAGACAACCCAGGGTATTCAATATGGGGTATGTCCAGACTTTTTTAGTAGCCACTTAGTCGCAAACACTGGCCAAAGTTAGCGTTCATATTTGTTTGTGTGTGAAAAAAGTAAAAAACTAAATTGAACGCTAATTTTGGCCAGTGTTTTTGACTAAGTGGTTACTAAAAAAGACTGGACATATCCCATTTGCAATACCTTGGGTTGTCTTATTTGGCAAATGGTATGCCATCATGGGGGTAATTATCATTCCTGGGCTACCATACGCTCTTGTTATGGTACTTTTTAGCAGTAAACCAAAATGTTTAAATGTCTATCTGTTCCTGTCCAAATCAATAAAATTGAATTGCGTATATACGCTGAAGTAATTAAGTCTGACACACAAGGTTCAGGTTAAAATAACTTCGAGAAAATTTATTGGCAAGTGATTAAAAAGCGGGCGCGCAGGCCCTTTTAAGAGCCATTTTACGTCATCATTGATTATTAGAATATCAGCAAATAAACATCATTAATTGGATTAATTGTTAAGTGTCGGGATTAGTGTCCTCCTATCAATATTATTAATTGGCTCAAAAACTAAGTGGTTAGTCCCGTGCCCACCCACCAAGAGGTGGGATTGTTCTGGACACGGGTGGGGACAAGGGGGTCTTGAGCGTCATTTTACACGGTCGGTGATCTCAGGCCTCGTGGCCAGGTGCAAGGTCTCTTATGAATAGAACATTTCATTACTACTGTGTTCTCATGGCCTTCAAATTATACTATGTTGCAAGTTTAAGGAAAAGTCAGCAATTCCTGTGTTAATCATGTCTTTATAGAAAATACTGTCTTTGTCTATTGTATTAGATGTGCTGGGAAATTCTGTCATGTAAGGTAGTTTTAAAATGAACAAGTTAGGTTATGAGGACAAAATGGAGGATTGAAGAAGTCAGGTTAGGAGGACAAAATGGAGGATTGTCACAGTATAAAGTTAAAATGGAGTTAGTGCAATAATTCAATACAAGTACAATAAAGATTTTTAATAATCCCACATCAGTCCCCCCTATGAAATGTTAGATTCTAAGAGATAAAAACTTTATTAAGTTAGTACCAGGAAGACGTGTTAACCCAAAGGCACAGAAACCCCGTGGCCGCTAGCTAGGTGTTAATGCAAAGTGCAAGACTGTCCCTAGATCTGACCCTGATAGGCTAACTCATCCGTCAGTATGGCTCTCGAACACTTCACACCCATGGGTGTCCCATGGCAGCTAACCCACCACTTCTCCACACGGGGCCTTTACCATTCACTGACAGATGCTGTCCCTAAGCTAGTCCCTTCCTAGAATTCCTGCACTTTATCAACAAAAGGGATTGTTTGCAGCGGCAGACAGGGTGAGTTGATGTCTTGGAAATCTTGGTCATCAACTTCGAGATGGGTGAAAGTGGGTGCCGCTTGGTCAACAGTCTTCATGAGGGATTTTCTCAGACATGGGAGGATACAACAAAAGAGAAGAGCAAAGATAAAAAGAAAAATTAGTATAGCCATACCAATATGCATTAAAGCCTTTTGCCATCCTGTCATCCAACCAAACCATCTTTCCCAGGGATCTTTTATCCCAGAATTCCTTTTTAACTCTTCAGACAGGTCATTTAATTTCTCAATGGCTAATGTAACTTTACCATTAGGGCCTGTGTTTTCTGGGATATAGGTACAACATGTCATGGTGTCGGGCAAAATTTTACAAACCCCTCCTTTTTCGGCTAGGATCATGTCTAGGGCCATTCTATTCTGGAAAGCCATTTGGGATGTGGCCTGCAACTGTTCGGCCAACCCCTGGAGGGCGTCTCGGGTATAATTAACAAAACGCTGTTGATTATAATAAATGTAATTTATCCAATTTAAATTCTTGTTTGTGGTAACTATGGCAAAAAGTGATTCAAATCCTGCAGCAACTTCATCTCTTGCTTTAAACTCATTGGGTACCCCCCTAGGCACTCCAATGGCATCAATACACACATGAGGATCAAAACTTCCTTTCACTGGGGCGTCACGCTTAACCTTAGTGTGCCTGGACTCATGGGTGACGAGGTGTGTGTCAGAGATGATATGTATAGGCATAATGGCTTTAGCCAGAGTACACTCCCCCCACCACTCTTTGTCCATTCTGGATCTTAGCTGTAAATCCCCACACAACCAGTAAATATCCCCTAATGACCTGGTGTGAAACTGCAACAAGTTCATAGAGACATTTCTGTAGGTAGCACAATACCCCTTAGAGAAGTTACCTAAGAATTTACCAATTCCATCATAATTAGCATAACAAGTGTAATTACCTTTATACACGGTAATACCATCTGGGGGTTTGACATCCTTGGTTAGGAGAGGATACTCCTTTGTCCATGCAATACATATGGACCTGTTAAAATTATAGTGATAGGCAAAAAGGCTTAAAACACATTCCTCTACATCTACTGGCAGGATTAGAGGTACAGTACCCAGGTGAGGCCGGGCACCGCCACACACATAGCATGCGGTCTTATTATGCTTATTAGGATTATATTTCATCCATTCTAACCATAAATTTACATCATTAAAACCTGTTTCAGCGGCCATGGTATCTTCAAAGGTGGGGTTAGCAATGGCCATCATGTCTTGAAAGGTCTGGATATGAGGTTTTAATGGGTTAGGGACCATATGGGTAGCCCCTTGCCACTCAGAAGAGTTACACATATCTTTGAGGTAGAAATGCCCTAATTTACGGTAGGAACCCTTTTTCCAATACATTCCCATCACATACTGGTCTGCATCTGTTGGGCTTGGATGCTCAATGTTAAGGATTAATTTCATAGGTGTACCCCCCCCCCAGGCTTTCTCAAAGTCATTCTCTGGAGAAGGGATCTACCATGATCATCTACTTTAGATGAGGCACTTTTTGGTTTGTAACCCCAGGCAGGCCCGGCATTCCATCCCGCCGCCCCCCAATGGTTACAATTGTGCCCCCATTGCTTGTCAACTACACAAACATATGGGTCTTTTGAATGAGGGATATCTCTATAGATACTCTGGATTTGTGATGTGGGAAATGGGCATTCTACGATATCACAATAGTCAAAGGTGTAAGTAGCCACATGGGTGCATGATGAATTGTACCAGAAGGTATACCCACTAATATCTTTGGTGATGGCTACTTGCTGGGCCTTTATGAGGCTAATTAAGGAGAAGGTGTACCAGAGGTACATGCTTGTGCGGTATCTGCTTCCTCGGGGACAGGAGATTTCTTGCAGTGGGAAGCGTGGATCCAATTTGGCCTACCGGCCAGTTTGACGGAGGTTGCGGTAATCAGGAGAACTTGGAATGGACCGTCAAATCTTGGTTCCAGGGTATTTTTCTGCACAAACTTCTTGACCAGAACCCAATCTCCGGGAAGCAGGTTATGGGTACCTGTATCCAATTCGGGATCTGGAATTGAAGAGAAAACTTGGGCATGTATTTTGTCTAAGGCATTTGCAAGTTCAGTTACATAGTCTACTAAAACATCTGATTGGAGCTGTAACTGCTGCGGATAATAACAACCTAGTCTGGGTGCTGTCCCAAATAGAATCTCATATGGGGACAGTGAATGCTTCCCTCTAGGTGTGTGCCTAACACTAAATAAAGCTATTGACAGGCTTTCTGGCCAGGGCATTTTTGTTTCTTGTGACATTTTTAACATTCTGGCTTTTAGAGTGCCATTCATGCGCTCTACTTTACCACTACTTTGTGGGTGGTAAGGGGTGTGGAAGGCTAGAGTCACCCCTAGAGCAGTCCAAATTTCTTTAGTCACTGTCGCTGTGAAAGCTGGGCCTTGATCACTTTCAATGACTTCTGGGAGTCCGAACCTACATACTATCTCTGTAAGTAGGCGTCTTGCGGTTGTTTTTGCAGTGATATTAGCCACTGGGTAGGCCTCTGGCCATCCTGAGAACATGTCCACTATGACTAGTGCATATTCATGGGGCCCACTCTTGGGCATTTGGATGTGGTCAATTTGAATTCGCTGGAAGGGGTACATGGGCTTTGCCAGATGTTTTGCAGGCACCTTGATTGGTCTTCCTGGATTGCATTTTGCACAAATGACACAGGCCTTACAGAAGCTGCTGATCAATGTTGTGATTCCGGGTGCTTCATAATACTTCTGTATGAGGGCGGCCATCAATTCCTTTGACAGGTGTGCAGGCCCATGTGCCCATTGGACAACTGCTGGATATAAATTTTTGGGAAGACAAAATTTGAAGTTGTTGTAATATACTCCGTCCTTTTGGACAGCTCCTTTCTTTTTCCATTTCTGGATTTCTTCAGGAGTGACTGCAGCTTGTTGTTCTCGCAAAATTCGCAAATCAGTAGGAAGAGTTTGCAGAGCAAAAATAGGGACTTCTTCTTCTTCTTGTCCGGACACTTCTTCATCCACTTCCTGCAGATCCCTGGCTGCTAGCTTAGCAGCCTGATCAGCCAAATGGTTGCCCTTTGCTTCATCTGTATCCAATTTCCCATGGGCCTTTACCTTCAAAACGGCCACTTCTTTAGGGAGTAGGAGGGCATCCATTAGCTCCTTGATTGCAGTGCTATGCTTGACTGGTGTACCGGCGGTGGTAAGAAATCCTCTTGTCTTCCAAATTAGGCCGAAGTCATGTGCCACACCCAGAGCATATCTTGAATCTGTATAGATGTTGGCACGTTTTCTTTCGGAAATTTTGCATGCTGAAGTCAGAGCCTGTAATTCAGCTTCTTGCGCAGACATTGCTGGCGGTAAGGATGATGATTTGATAACTTCATCTGTTGTGGTTACGGCATATCCTGTATGATATCTTCCTTCTTCATCAGCATATCTTGAACCGTCCACAAACAGGGTAAAATCTGGATCTGGTAATGGATTCTCATGCACAGTTGGTAGGTGCACTGTCTCCATTTTCATCTGTTCAAAACAGTCATGAGGTGTTTCAGGGTCATAATCATTCACTATGACCAGATCTTGAAATTCTTTTTCTAGGA
Source organism: Pelobates fuscus (assembly GCF_036172605.1). Classification (NCBI taxonomy): domain Eukaryota; kingdom Metazoa; phylum Chordata; class Amphibia; order Anura; family Pelobatidae; genus Pelobates; species Pelobates fuscus. Next base: position 138,653,402 of record NC_086321.1, read on the forward strand.
AGTGGCGTGGCCATGCTTCCAGAAGGTCAGTTGTTGGGTATTTGGCAATACCATTTTCCTGTAGCTGTTCTTCATCCATGGTGGCCCATAGCTTCGCCATGGGCCCAAGATCATTCCATGACCTTGTCTTCAATTTGGTAACAGGAATATGTGGGATAGCAGTATCCCAATGGCGGTAGAGGTAGTTAAGTTGTTGAGGTAGTTGGACCAAGACCATGCTATTGCCTTCAGAGTCACAATAGAAATCTTGAGCAGTGAGCTTCACATCAGTCCAGTGGTAAAGCTCATCTTCATAACAAGGTTCGGGAGTAATGTTTGGTTTGTACCACATGGTACAGAAGGCGTAATCTGGGCCTTCACAGAGAGGCTTTTCATCTTCATAAAATGTCAAATGTGGATGCATGACTTTCTTGATACATCCACAGAGCAGGTAAATGTAGGTTTCATCCGTGATAAATCCATAATAGATACCCCCCTCAGGGAGTGGAAGAAGAGTGGATGGGTTAAGAACTTGACATCTTTGGATGGAAATGTTGTCAGGTAGAAGATGACACTGTAGGCGTAGGTGTCTGGCTGGAGACACGTGCTTGAGCTGGACTTGGTTGATGATGGCAGAAATGTCATGAGGGGCCAAAACAACCAGAGGGTGGCCAAGGACCAGGTCTGAGGTTCTTTCTATGAGCTCTCTTGCAGCAAAAACAGCCCTGAGACAGGAAGGAGTCCCTCTGGCCACAATGTCCAGTTGACATGAGAAATATCCAATAGGCCTCTGGCGGCCTCTTAAGTCATTAGTTTGGGTGAGAACTCCTGTTGCATGGCCTTGTCTTTCAGAGACAAATAATTTGAAAGGTTTGGAGTAGTCAGGTAGGCCCAAGGCAGGAGCAGAAGCAATGGCACGTTTGAGAGCATTGAAATTGTCCAGAGCTTCATTAGTCAAACAGAATGGGTCAGACTTAAGTGCATCATAGAGAGGTTGCATAAGCAGAGAGGCTTCTGGGATCCATGCTCTGCAGTAGGAAATGAGGCCTAGGAAGGCATGAAGAGACTTTGAAGTCCTTGGAGGTGGAATGTCCAGTACAGCTCTTACCGGTCCCGAGTAAGATGTCTGGTGCCTTGAGATAGGCAATGTCCAAGGAAAATTACTGAAGGTTGGCAGAATTGGAGCTTGATGAGCGAGGCTTTGCATCCTTGTTCTGCCAAATAGCAAAGGAGACTAATTGAGCAATTTTCAGTAGTGGGTATATCATCTCCACAAAGCAACAAATCATCCACATACTGGAGCAGAACAACTTCTGGGTGCTCGGCTTGCCATGGGTCAAGGATGGTGGCCATGGCCTTTGCAAATTGACTTGGAGAATTCTGTGCCCCTTGGGGCATGACAGTCCAGGTATACTGTTGCATTTCATGGGTGAAGGCAAACAGGTATTGACAAGATGGGTCCAGTGGGACACTGAAAAAAGCATTAGCCAGGTCTATGACTGTGAAAAATTTTGCAGATGGTGGGACTCCAGAGAGCAGAGTATGGGGATTTGGTACAAGAGGGGTGTCCAGGACGGTAGTTTCATTGACAGCACGGAGATCCTGAACCATCCTGTACTTCTCTGGCTCACCTTTTGGAGTTTTCTTTTTCACAGGGAATAATGGGGTGTTGCATTCAGATTTACATTTTACCAGGGCACCCTTCTCCAAGAGTGCCTTGATGTGGATAGAAATGGCAGCAGCCTGTGCTGGTTTCAATGGATATTGTGGCTTTCTTGGTAACTTAGCTCCTGGAATAAGCTTTACCACCACAGGGGGAACATTTAGGTGACCTATGTCCTCTGGGCCTGAGGACCATAGCTTGGCGGGCACCTGTGTTTTTAATACCTCTGGGAAATTGGATCTTAATTCTGCTGCTTTCTCACGGGGTTTTTCCAAATGCAGCATCAGAGGCAAGGAGCACAAGGCTGAGGTGTCTGATTCAGATAGAGGTGTAGTCATTTCTATTTGCCCATCTGGGGTGAAGGTGATGGATGCTTGCAGGCGTGAGAGAACATCAGCACCTAACAGGTTAATTGGGCAAGTGGAGGATACCACAAAACGAGCAAGCAGGCTAGAGCCAACTCGTAGTGGAGTTGTTAAAGGGCTGTGTCTTGGCTGGCCATCCACTCCAACACAAGAGACATCAATATTGGACAAGAAAGATGGGTCTGGCAGGTCTTGTTCTCTCAGAACACTACGGGCTGCACCTGTGTCAACAAGAAATGTGGTTGGTTGGCCCTCAATGGGTAAAGTCACTGTAGCAAGTGGCCCCCCCTTATCCCCTGTAGACACTGCCATAACAGGGGTTAATGACACAGGCTTGCCAATTTCCTAATCATCTGGTTCCTCAATTATTGGAACCTCCTTCTCGGCCTTAGGGGCCGGGGCAGGCCTGGATGGCTTTCTTGGCTCTCTCCTGGGTTCCGGGCAATCACTTTTAAAATGCCCTTTGACCTTGCAATTAAAACAAACACCATCCTCTGGTCTGGTACCCTTGGGAATAGGGGTAGTGCGTGCCACCATAAGAGGAGCAGAGCTTGGCCTTCTGGGGGTCTGGGCAGACTCTAGGCCCCTAGCAACTAGGAGTAAAGTATCCAGGGGAACAACCTTACATTCAGGGCGGGCAGCGATAATTCCCTTGCGTATTGGGTCTTTAACACCTTGGACAAAAGCACCGGACAGCATTTGTGAATGAATCTTGTCAGTAAGATCAAACCCCAAATCTGTGAACATTTGATACAGTCTTGCATGAAACCTTTCCACTGATTCTCCTTTATCTTGTATAACATCAGTAAGGCCAGCAGCCTGATCTGCAAGTTTGTCCTTAGCCCAATCTCTTAATTGGTTGCAAAAAGTTACTCCGGAGGGGTAATCAATGTCACTGCCGAGCAGATCTGTACTGAGGTGTCGGGCCATGCTTGGCCAATATGCATCCCCTGCTTTAATAGCACAAATGCTCAGTAGATCACGCCATGCGGCGGAATAAGTCTTTTGGATTTGAACTATACCTCGGTAAAAGGGCATAGGCTGCTTTTCTGGGTCAGGGAGGGATTTCATTAAAGCACTAGCTTGAGTGGGGTTAAAAGCAACATACTTAGGAGGGGCCCGTTCTCCCCGACCCTTGTGGCCGAAGGGATCATCGATAGAACGATGAGCTGAGGCTCCCGCAGCAACCTCCGATGAGACATGGGAGACCCTGTCCTCCTCTTCGTCATCGAATTCTATGATATTGGCTCTCTTACGTGGTGCAGGGCCCGCGTGAGGTGAAAGGATCGGGGGATGGGAAGGAGCCCCAGATGCAGGGGTGGCTAGCGAGTCATAACCTGGGGACAGGTAGTCACCGGGGATTACCGGCATCAGGGCTGAACTGGGGGCCGCCATATTGGAGGCGGGAAAAGGAGTTGCATTAGGATTAAGGGAAGAAGTGGCGGCCATGTTTGATATGGGCACTTCCGGGGCAGACTGAGCCGGACTGGGCATGACCGGAACCTGGGGAGTGGCTTGGGGAAAGGGAGGGTAACCAGGGTAGGGCAGGGCCATGGGATATGGGAAGGGGTAGGGCCAGGCAGGGGAGGGCAGTAGAGTAGGGTGGGTAGGTACATTTAAGGAGGTAGGGTATTGGACTGGGGTGGAGCTGGTTATGGGAGGAGACAGGACGGGATTGGTGGGGATGGGTGCAGAAGGAGGAGTCGGAGCAAGGGAGGGAGGGGTAGTTAGTTGGGCGGATGCTGATGGGAGGGGATTAGCTACGGAGAGGGATTGCAGGGAGGAAATGGCAGATGAAATGTTAGGAATAGGCATGGAAGGTAGCGTCGGGATGGATGAGGATGATGGGACTGTTAGAGACGGGGAAGGGGTAAAGAAGGATCCATCAGAATTCAGGACCGGGCAGACAGGGGAGGTGATGGGATGGGATTCGGGAGGATTGGGAGTGGGGAACATAGTCAGCTGGCTATGACCTACTGCTGACTGAACCTTGGGGATAGACATCCCCTGGGCGCCATTTTGGGGCGCTGGCTGAGGGTAAACCCCAGCAACACAATTCTTATGATACACAAACAATTTCACACCTTTGTGATTTATTTCTTCCTCAACCCAACCTTCTAGCTGAATAGCCTTCGCTACTCTGTACCATGCTTCAGCAGTCTTTAATAAATCATTATCTGTAAGCTTGCCTTTCATTTCTGCCAGTAACTTGCGCCAGCTTTCTGGTTGCAATCTTCCACATGTCGGTACAGCAATTTTACATACTTTTGCAATCCTTTCAACACCTTTAACCATCTCCTCACCCTCTCTGTTCTCTACTAAATCACATGCTAACCAGCCCTTGGTGGGCTTATCTAAATCCTGTCCCATAGTCCCTTTACCCCTATACCAGCGTCCTAGATATAGAGAGAGAGAAGGAAAATTGAACAGGAACGTCTACAATGCTCGACTGCCACCCGAGAACCGTGGGACTTTCTCAGGTGCGTCTTCCCAAAACGTAGACTAGTCACTGAATCCGCCTACCCGGGGTGGTAGACACGGATTGGAGCGAGGTGAGAAGTGTGTGACCAATCACTTCTCTTTTAAGAGGAATGGGAGTGGATAGTATAACAATATAGGAAGTGTAGAAAAGATGAAAGGCAAGGAAAATCCTTAGAGACAGACACAGGAGTTCATGAGACTCCTCATTAAACAAACAAGACAACAATACAGTTGAAATACAGTGCATGCATCACAGTTCAAATGAAATCAACAGTAATTCCTTTCCTTTACTCGTGTGCTTACTCCAAAGTCACCTCCCTCAACCCCGTAGTGTCTCCGCTCGGAGAACAACTTTCATAAGTCTCACTACCAGCGGCCACGGAAAACAACTGACACCGGTCCGAGTTCCGTCAGCCTCCCTCTGCACAGTAGTCCACAAGAATGTGGCCACCTCTATCCTCACTCCCGTAGTGCCCCTATAAAACCCACTTATAAGTCTCACTACCACGTGATGCGGAAAACAAGCAATGCCTACTTGAATCCCCCCAGGAAACAGAGTCCCCTGCCACAAGACTAAGCCCCCCTCACAAATAAAACAGAAAACTGGAATTCCACCAGCCCCAGCGCTCAGGGTTGTGGTTACCAAAGAAAACCGGACTCCCCCCAGCCGAAGCTGTGGGTTACCAAAACCGGACTCCCCCCAGCCGAAGCTGTGGGTTACCAAAACCGGACTCCCCCCAGCCGAAGCTGTGGGTTACCAAAACCGGACTCCCCCCAGCCGAAGCTGTGGGTTACCAAAACCGGACTCCCCCCAGCCGAAGCTGTGGGTTACCAAAACCGGACTCCCCCCAGCCGAAGCTGTGGGTTACCAAAACCGGACTCCCCCCAGCCGAAGCTGTGGGTTACCAAAACCGGACTCCCCCCAGCCGAAGCTGTGGGTTACCAAAACCGGACTCCCCTCAGCCGAAGCTGTGGGTTACCAAAACCGGACTCCCCTCAGCCGAAGCTGTGGGTTACCAAAACCGGACTCCCCTCAGCCGAAGCTGTGGGTTACCAAAACCGGACTCCCCTCAGCCGAAGCTGTGGGTTACCAAAACCGGACTCCCCTCAGCCGAAGCTGTGGGTTACCAAAACCGGACTCCCCTCAGCCGAAGCTGTGGGTTACCAAAACCGGACTCCCCTCAGCCGAAGCTGTGGGTTACCAAAACCGGACTCCCCTCAGCCGAAGCTGTGGGTTACCAAAACCGGACTCCCCTCAGCCGAAGCTGTGGGTTACCAAAACCGGACTCCCCTCAGCCGAAGCTGTGGGTTACCAAAACCGGACTCCCCTCAGCCGAAGCTGTGGGTTACCAAAACCGGACTCCCCTCAGCCGAAGCTGTGGGTTACCAAAACCGGACTCCCCTCAGCCGAAGCTGTGGGTTACCAAAACCGGACTCCCCTCAGCCGAAGCTGTGGGTTACCAAAACCGGACTCCCCTCAGCCGAAGCTGTGGGTTACCAAAACCGGACTCCCCTCAGCCGAAGCTGTGGGTTACCAAAACCGGACTCCCCTCAGCCGAAGCTGTGGGTTACCAAAACGCTAGCTAGGCTGTAAAACAGGCAACAGAAGACCCAGGCAAATCCCCTCAGGTCCACCCCCCTTTATCCCAAAAGGGGTAAAATACAAACAGATAGACTAACAAACTGAAGACCCAGGCAAATCCCCTCAGGTCCACCCCCCTTTATCCCAAAAGGGGTAAAATACAAACAGATAGACTAACAAACTGAAGACCCAGGCAAATCCCCTCAGGTCCACCCCCCTTTATCCCAAAAAGGGGAAAACAAGCAAGACAGAGAACCCCAGGCAAATCCCCCGCAGGTCCACCCCCCTTTATCTCAAAATGGGGAAACAGGCAAACAATTCAAACACACCCAGGCAACAGACTAAAATGCAGGTAAACAAGTGAGTAACGAGGCACCGGGCAAGATATTACCTGTCTTTGATGTCCTCCCGGGAAGCAGTCACAGACACGTGGACGGGTCAATCAAAGGGGCCGGAACATACCGGTGGCTCTGCAGAAGTCTCTACCGTGTACCTGGAGGTGATCAATCTCCTTTCCTTCCCCCTGGATTCCTCCGTCCACCCTTGTCTTCCTTAGGACGGCTCACCGGCCGGACATAGCCCGATGCCCCACGTTGGGCGCCAAGTTGTTATGGTACTTTTTAGCAGTAAACCAAAATGTTTAAATGTCTATCTGTTCCTGTCCAAATCAATAAAATTGAATTGCGTATATACGCTGAAGTAATTAAGTCTGACACAAAAAGGTTCAGGTTAAAATAACTTCGAGAAAATTTATTGGCAAGTGATTAAAAAGCGGGCGCGCAGGCCCTTTTAAGAGACATTTTACGTCATCATTGATTATTAGAATATCAGCAAATAAACATCATTAATTGGATTAATTGTTAAGTGTCGGGATTAGTGTCCTCCTATCAATATTATTAATTGGCTCAAAAACTAAGTGGTTAGTCCCGTGCCCACCCACCAAGAGGTGGGATTGTTCTGGACACGGGTGGGGACAAGGGGGTCTTGAGCGTCATTTTACACGGTCGGTGATCTCAGGCCTCGTGGCCAGGTGCAAGGTCTCTTATGAATAGAACATTTCATTACTACTGTGTTCTCATGGACTTCAAATTATACTATGTTGCAAGTTTAAGGAAAAGTCAGCAATTCCTGTGTTAATCATGTCTTTATAGAAAATACTGTCTTTGTCTATTGTATTAGATGTGCTGGGAAATTCTGTCATGTACGGTAGTTTTAAAATGAACAAGTTAGGTTATGAGGACAAAATGGAGGATTGAAGAAGTCAGGTTAGGAGGACAAAATGGAGGATTGTCACAGTATAAAGTTAAAATGGAGTTAGTGCAATAATTCAATACAAGTACAATAAAGATTTTTAATAATCCCACATCACTCTCAAAGGCAACGTAACCAACCTGGCCATTTTCAATGTAAAAATATTTGACCCATATATTTCACCATGTAACTTTCAAAAACGCTATAAAACCTGTACATGGGGGGCTACTGTTATACTCAGGAGACTTTGCTGAACACAAATATTAGTGTTTAAAAACTGGAAAATGTATCACAACAATTATATCATCAGTAAAAGTGCTATTTGTGTGTGAAAAATTAAAAAAAAGTCACTTTCACTGACAATATCATCGCTGTGATATGCTTTACTGTTTTGAATCACTAATATTTGTGTTCAGCGAAGTCTCCCGAGTAAAACAGTACCCCCCATGTACAGGTTTTAGGGTGTCGTAGAACGTTACAGGGTAAAATACAGTGATGGCAAATTAAATTCTCTGGACTTTCGGCCTGGGTTGGCAGGCAGGTCCCTTAAATTGCAATCAATAAAATAACTTAATTATGTAAAAATATGACATAAATACGCACATAGAATTTAAATATATATGCATATTTATATATTTGAAGTCTACGTGTATATTTATATAATTATTTATGTAATTTTGTATATGGACATATGAATAGTTTGTATTCTTTTTATTTATTTATATATACATAGATATATATACAATTTCATTCTAAGTGTATTTTGATATAAATATATATATATTAATATCAAAATACAGTTAGAATAAAATTTCGTATAGATATATATTTTTTACATTTTTATTATTTTTACATGTTTAATTTAATTTAAATTACTTATTATTTGTATTTTATTATAATATATATATATATATACAATATATATAGTTATTATATATGATATATATACGTGTGTAATTTAATTATAAGTGTATATTTATATTAATATATGTACATATTAATATAAAAATACACTTAGCATGACATTATATATATATATATATATATATATATATATATATGACATATATTATATAGTTATAATATATGTCTATATATCATATATATATATACACATATATAATAATAATTTTTTTTTATTCACTTTAACTTTATTTTTTGTTATGATTTTACAGCAGCAGGGAGACTGCCTGTCAGCACAGACAGTCCCCCTGCAGGCAGACACATGGACACCTATTGTGACCATGTGGTCGCCCTGTTGAGCGATCACATGGCCACAGGGGTCCTAATCTGCCATGGGGAGACTGTCTGGGCTGCAGGCAGTCTCCCCACAACAGGAGCACCGCCGATCGCCGCCGGGGGAACGACGGCGATCGGGTAAGTACATCTTAAATTTAGGACGGTTCAGGACCGTCGTCGGTCGGCAATGAAAAAATGCCGATGACGGTCCTGAACCGTCCTGCGTCCTTAAGGGGTTAAGATAGTGCCACTTCGAAAGTTTGAATTGTTCCTGTTATAAGTCCCAACAGGCACAAATGTTTTTTCAACCAGGGTTTAACACAGGGACTATAGTCACAGGGTAAGAGGCTGGCAAGTATGCCCCTCAAAAACCCGTGATGAGGTCCAATTCTTCAATCTATATATAAATTATTTATCTGGTTACCATCTGGGAATGGGTCTTTTAAGTTGGTATTTGTTTCACCTACCACTTTTGGGTGTTTTTGCTTTTTGTTGTGAACAAAATCAAAGCCACCTTCCTAATATTGTGTAGATCTGCCAAAACAGCTCTGATGTGTCAAGCATGGACTTCACAACACCTCTGAACTTGTCCTGTCGTATCTGCTTAAGTTCTGCAAATTGCGAGGTGGGGCCACCATGGTCCGGATTTCTTTTGTCCCAGCACATCCCACAGATGCTCAGTCAGATTTGAGATCTGGGAAATTTGGAAGCCAAGGGAAGAGTTCTTTTTTTTTTTTTTTTTTCAAACCATTCATGAACATTATTAGCAGGGTGCATTATCCTGCCAAAAGAGGCCAGTGCCACCATAAAACACCATTGGTGTGAACAATCTCTTGGTAGGACGTGCCAAATTAACATCCACATGAATGCAAGGTTTGCCTGCAGAACTTTGCTAACGGTTTCCCTTTTTTTTTTTTTTTTTTTTTTCCTGTTTTAAACAAATTAAATTCAAGAACTGACTATTCACTTGCTACCTAATATATATCCCATCCCTTGACAGGTGTCATTGTAATAATATAACGAATGTTATTTGCTTCACCTACAATTTAATCTTTAAAGATACAGTAAAATGTCTCTTGCAAAATGTCTAGATTTCTCTTAACTCAGAGGTAAAAAAAACACAGCCCTTTTCCCTCCCCCTCCTCTAAATCAGATCAGCAGGGCAGGATGGGGGGGTTACGGAAGTGTTACCATGACGGGTTACCGTGGCAACGCTCCGCGCGACCGCGATACTTACAGTGGAGGACAAGGGAGCTGCACGGACCGGAGGAGAGAGAAGGGAGCTGCAGGAAAGGTAAGTAACAGCTCTCTGCCAGCCCCCCTCCTACACAGCCCATCCGCTTGACCACCAGGGAATGAGAGCCCCCCTCCCTGGCCAGCTAACAAGCAGGGAGGAAGGACGAATGAAAATTTAAATAAGAAAATAAAATAATATTAAAAAATAAGAAAATAAAAAAAAAATATAGCAAAAAAAATGAATATTAAAATAATAATTTTAAAAAAATAATAAAAATACCCACCCCCCACCAAGGCTCTGCATCACATACACACACACACTCTGCATTCATGCACACACACGGCATTCATTATATACACACACTGTAAATAAATATTCAATTAATATACATTTTTGGGGATATAATTTTATTTAGAAATTTACCAGCAGCTGCTGCATTTCCCACCCATGTCTTGTCAATACTCGAGTCAATAAGTTTTCCCAGTTTTTTGGGGTAAAATTAGGGGTCTCTACTTATGTTCGGCTCGACTTATACTCGAGTATATACGGTAATCTTTTAACATAATTATGTGATTTAATTAAAATTTGATTGACGTGCCTGACAACCCAGGCAGAAAGTGCAAAGAATGTAATTTGGAAGCACTTTATTTAACCCTGTAACTTTCCAAGACACCATAAAACCTGTACATGGGGGGAAGGAGGGGGTACTGTTTTACTCGGAAGACTTCGCTGAACACAAATATTAGTGTTTCAAAATGATAACTGGTATTACGATATTTTCAGTAAAAGTGAAGTTTTTTGCATTTTTCACACACGAACAGCACTTTTACTGACCATACTATTGTGATGTTTTACTGTTTTGAAACACTTATAGGAGCACTATAGTCAGGAACACAAACATGTATTCCTGAACCTATAAGGTTAAAACCACCATCTAGCCACCCTGAGCCCCTCATGCCTCCATAAATATAGCAAACTCTTACTGTATTCAAGCCAGAAGCTGTAACTGCTTGCTGTTTGCCTAAATAAATAAGCAGTCTGCTGACATCAGCAGAAGTGGTAGCTTGATCCAATCACAATGCTTCCCCATAGGATTGTCTGAGAGTGACAAAGAGGCAGATGAGGGGCAGAGCCAGCATGATTCAAACACATCCTTGACCAATCAGCATCTCCTCATAGAGCTGAATTGAATCAATGAATCTCTATGAGGAAAGTTCAGTGTCTGCATGCAGAGGGAGGAGATACTGAATGTTTGGCAGCCATGACCCAGGAAGGATCTCTAACAGCCATCTGAGGAGTGGCCAGTGAAGTTATCACTAGGCTGTAATGTAAACACTGCATTTACTCTGAAAAGACTGTTTACAGCAAAAAGCCTGAAGGTAATGATTCGACTCACCAGAACAAATTCAATAAGCTGTAGTTGTTCTGGTGACTATAGTGTCCCTTTAAGTTTGTGTTCAGTGAAGTCTCCCAAGTATAACAGTACCCCCAATTTATAGGTTTTATGGTGTTTTGGAAAGTTAGTGTCAAATATAAGGCTTGCATTTCATTGTTTTCACATTGAAATTTGCCAGTTTGGTAATGTTGCCTTTGAGAGTGTATGGTAGCCCAGGAATGAGAATTACCCGCATGATTGCAAATGGGGTATGTCCAGTCATTTTTAGTAGCCACTTAGTCACAAACACTGGTCAAATATTCGTTTTTTGTTTTTTTTCACACAAAAATAATTATGAACGCTAACTTTGGCCAGTGTTTGTAACTAAGTGGCTTCTGAAAAAAGACTGGACATAACCCACTTGCAATACCTTGGGTTGTGTACTTTTGCAAATGGTATGCCATCGTGGGGGTAATTCTCAATCTTGAGCTACCACACGGTCTCAAAGGTAACATTACTAATCTTGCAAATTTTAATGTATGCAAAATGGAATGTGCTATTTTGACCCTGTAACTTTCCTAAACACCATAAAACTTGCCAATGGGGGGGGTACTGTTTTACTCGTGAGACATTGCTGAATACAAATATGTGCATTTTTTTTTTTTTTTTTTTAATTCTTTATTTTTATTGACACAGGTTTTATGGTACATCACAAATGCACAAGTGTTTACATTACAATATGCCACATACATGGTATACAACAAATATACAACATATTCAGTGCCTCCTCTCACCTTGACCCCAATCCTAATGCTCCGAGCTAACGCTCCCTGTCAGGCACTCTGCTCCCTTTCCATTCTACATAGAGATTGGGTTACCTTATGTCAATATAGTTTTTCAAGTTTTATTTAGAAAAATAACAATAAACTGAAAATAAAACCGGTACCACAGAAAAATAAAATGATCAATCGTAGGTGTGTGTCATACTGGCTATTACCTTTCCTTTCAGCTGCCCCCGGTCTTAGCCCATGTAGGACAGCCATTTAGAAGACTTCCGTCTCCCAGGGGGCCAAACATGTTCTCCCTGTAGTGCGTCACACCTCTTCCCTTTACCAGTTTTCAATGATTCCTCCCCCTGAAGTTACAGGGAGAATTGTGCTTCTCAACAACTTAAGGAGAGAACAGAAAGATAGATTGAAACGAAAGACAGAAGAAAAAGAACAAAGTACAATGGTGGTATAAGAGGGTCAGGGGGGGCACATTCCCCTGTCGATCAGTATGTGCCATGAAGGGGGGGGTGGGCGGCACCCGGCCATCTAGCTCAGTGGGCCCTCCTCCCCTACTGTAAACCAAGGAAATGTGGTAACATATTTACCTTGTCTGTTGACCAAATACATACACGATGTAGGAGTGTGCCCACCAACTGCCGGAATCCCTCTGATCCGATAGTGCGTATATGTGAAGGGTTGCTTTGTGTGTGAGATTTAAGGAGTCTTCTGTGGATTTTCCACCCCCCGGTGTTGTGAGGTCCCGTAGTCTCCCATTGCGGGCATCAGTGCACGCTCTACCTATTACCGGCAGCCGGTAGGGACCCCAGAGGGCTTTGGTGTGTGCCCCATTAGTCACCCCTATGCCTTAAGTCGTGTTCTGGGTGTACCTCACCCTTTTCCCTCTTGGAGAGAAATGTTTCACATGTAAAGAGATGTATAAAGAACTAAAAATGTGTTGAAATAAAAGTAGAAAAAGGTAGAGTGGGGGGGGGGGGGAGGGGAGGGTGAGGAGCAAATATGTGCATTTTAATACAGTAAAAGCGAACCGTATCATGACATTTACAGCTGAAACGTCAGGCGGAACTACAATTTTTTTTTCAAATCTTGATTCATAATAAGTTATGTTTTATATATGAATAGTTCATTAGAAATTAAAGCCCTGTTTCTCCTGAACAAAATGATATATAATAAGTGTGGGTGCACTTAATGTGAAAGAGGTGAATTAGGGTTGAACAAACATATAGCGCAAATCCCAGTTTTTGTTACATTTTGTTTTGATCAGAACGTGTACTATTGACTCCGTCCTGAAGGGGTTAATAGCGTACTAGACATTGCATGAACCTCCTGTGTGGGATTACCCTTTAATTTACAGAACAGGTGATAACAATATATAAAAATAAAGTTAACGTGATTGAAAATGTAAAAAAAAAAACATTTCATGCAGGCTTTGTCACAGCCGGGGGGGTATGGCATGGGCTGCATAGACAGAAACAAAAGCAATTCAATGAATGTAATTCAGCATAAGCAATCATTTTGGAATTTCATGTTAATCCATTTTGTGTAATTTATGTAAATTCTTGGTTTATTGATTATCTAGTAACAATGGATGTGCTAAAATGACGAATTATAGTTAAATTAATAGGGAAAAAATTTAATGTAATCAAATTTAGTGAATTATTTTAATGGTCTTTGCACAGTCACAACTGCCTGGACGTATTACAGAGAAACCTACTGAACAGCCTCAAGCGGCTGCTGCAGAGCTTGTGGGACGGGGAAGGCAGAGAGGAGCTCCTGCAGGTCCAGCAACCAAGGCAAAGACAGGAGGTACATTTTGTTGAAGACCGTTTACAACTCAATAGACATGATTTTAATTCTGTTAATAAATAAAAGTTGCTTTAAGTGGACCTGCCGTGCCAGGTACAAGTTCCAACTCTGTTTATGAGGTACAATTAATTGAACACTCCAGTATTCTAATTAACTATCTTTTACTTATTACTCTAGAATGATTTCAAGATTTTAGATTCCTGCATGCCTGTCCGGAGGTGCTGCAATAAACCCTGCAATAACTATTGCTGCATGTGATTGGAGGGAAGCAGGTCACCTAAACTGACACACTTTGATACACACACTCTCTTCCAGACACACATACACCAACTGATACTGCAACACTCACAAATTAATACTTTTATTTAAATTTAAATCCACCCAGCCTCCTTACCTTTGGAAGAGCTGGAGTGTATCCGTTTTCCCTGGGGTTCAGTGGGGCTGCTGTCATCTCTCTGCTCTGTTCCCTAGAGAGCTCATAACCTGGGAGATTACAGCTCCCTTGCCACTGCACTTAGTCAGCTACCTGCCTCAGCCCTTCTTGAGCCGACTGCCTGCCTTCACTTCAGGCAGCCAGTCACCATGGGGACCTGGGATTTGTCGAGCCCTGTTCTAAATTAAATCCTAATTATAATCCTAATCCTAAACAAATTCCTTATTAGTCCTATACCCATGGTGTTATACGAATTTCTTATGCTGATGTGAGCAGAGGAATTACTTTGCTGGATCGAATACTAATCATTAATCCAGTGCTCAACAAATCTCAGGCTGCCTTGGCAACTAGAAATTTTGTCCTGGCACCTTGGTTTGGTCTGCCTGTTCCCTCTGAGTCAAAGGCAAGCAATGCATCCGCATTGCTTGCCTTTGACTCAGAGGGAACAGGCAGAGAAGGAGCTGTAAAATTATCCACTCCAGCTCTTCCAAAGTTATGGAGGTTGGGTGGAATTAAATTAAAATTGCTCTGTCATAGACCTTAAACATCTTTTATATTTATATATAAAAGTAGATTATAAGACATAAGTACCATCAGCCCTGTGTTGTTTTCACAAGCAGGGTGAGGGCTCCTTATGATATAGGTACTCCATACAGCACTCATAGATTACTTTGGACGTATATTTTACTCTGGATTTATATTTTACTATGGACTTTCCATTTTATTATGTTATGGACATTTAATTAAGGGTTACATACATAATACATATTATTCTGAATACTGCATTTACGCACTATTTATTATCTGTATTTTATTCTATATTATTTTTTTATTTTTTAGCTCCTGTACTTACACTATATTTTATGGTGTACTCTATTTAAAGTGTTTCGAATCAATGAGTGTCTGTTGTCCCCTCCTCCGATCACATGGGAAAGGTGTTTTTTACTCACCTTTTTTCCCTCAACGTGGCTGGCCACTCCTCCATGGCTGAGTACTTAAACCTTGATCTCAGCCAATCCAATAGGGAAGCATTGGGAGACTGTTGCACATGCACGGCAAAATGCTGCGCTGTGCCGATCTGCTTCTCTTCATAGGGATGCCTTGAATTAATGTATCTCTCTGGGGGACATTCAGTGCCTCCATGTAGAGCGTAGAGATGCTGAATTTAGGTGCTGCACACTGCAGCACTGGACTAGGAAGCACCTCTAGTAGCCATTTGAGTGAAAGTCACTAGAGGTGTCCCTAGGCAGCAATATAAACACTGCCTTTACATTAAAAAGCCTTTAGGGACAAGGCTACATTAAGCTATAGTGGTTCTGGTGACTATAGCGTCACTTTAAGAATTGTATTTTTGGTGTTGGAAAATAAAGCTTTGTTGGTTAAAAACAAAACTTTCTCCTGATTTTCTAGCCGGCTCCAATTTCAAAGCAAATTTGTCACGCCCTGTCTTAATCTAATCCCAAAATATTCCTTCTGCTAATATTAGTACTTATATTGGCAAAGAGAATTATAAGCTAAATCAGACTGTTTTCAGCATGCCCAGTAAAAAAAAACGTGTCCTGCCGATAAGTATAGAATTTGCCATTCTTTTGTGATCTGTGCTGGGTAACTGGCAAAGCCAGCACTATTCAGAATGGCAAGCAGGGAGATCCTGTCAGGGTAGTTTAGATCCTTGGGGGTCTTCCAAAGAATAGAATGCAACACCAAGTTTGTATCAAAGGAGGTTTAAATCCCTTTGTAAAGAGCTGAGTTACATGGTAGTCTATGTTGAAATAAGACTAAGGTCCATAAAGTTTAACAGGGTACTATAGTGCCAGGAATACAAAGCTGTATTGCTGGCACTATAGCTCCCTCCATAACCATCACCACCCCCTACCTGTGGTAAGTAAATGGTTAAAAACACTTTATTTATTTACCTGATCCCAGCACCAATGTCGTGGTTCTGCCTCCCTCTCCAATCTATGTGTGAATCACTGCTTTCTTCTTGGGAAATAGCTGACGCTGGATGTCCTGATGCAGAGCGTGAGGATGTCCAGCGTAGATTACCGAACTAGGAAGCGACTCTAGTGGCTGTTTGGTAGACTTAGTGCTGCAATGTAAACATTAGTTTCTCTGGCCCCAAGTGCCATAGGGACACTGTACCCAAACCACTTCAATGAGCTGAGTGCATGTAGTGTCTCTTAAACCATGAAACGTTTTTATTTTCTTTTTTTAATGCTGTTGATCCAATAGAAGGAAAAAAACATCAATTGTCATTATGCCAAAATTAGCATTAGAATTTATGTTTTGCATTTTCCACACAAACAAAATATGAATGCTAATTTTGACCAGTGTTTGTGACTAAGTGGCTATTAAAAAAGACTGGACATACCCCATTTGTAATACCTTGGGTTGTCTTAATTTTGCAAGTGGTTTGCTTTTGAGAGATTCTCATTTACTCGTGAGATGGGGCTGAATAACAAATGTGTACTTATTTGCAGTAACCGCTAACAGTATTATGACATTTACAGTAAAAATGCCATGCAGAACTAAAACAAAATAACAGTTTCTTATTTCTCAGATATATTTCATTTATTTATTTTTTTTCATATTAAATTGTTTCTTATATAAATATTTGATGTGTAATGAAAGCCCTGTTTATCCTGAACAAAATGATATACAGGTAGTTCCCGACTTTACAAACAAGTGTAAGTCTGCGAAGACTACCTCCATTCCCATGTACCCTTCATACTTTCGGGGATCACATCATTTTGGACTTATAATAAGGTTTTGGACTTATATGCATAATTTTATGATTTTACCGCACCCTTCCTTTCTGTTTTGTGTTTCTGTATTTTATCTACTACGAGGGGATTAGGGGAACTCCCCTTTTTTAAGGTGTGCAGCCGTCTACTGTATATTATATATTTCTCTGTGGCAGCTTAGCGCTGACTCTCCTTGTTTTTTCCAATACACTGCATTCACTACACACGCACATATATTCTTGAAAACATAGAAAATTATGACTGACATGTATATTTTGTGCATTTACCTTAACCCCTTAAGGACGCATGACGGAAAATTTCCGTCATTGCAGCACTCCCCTTAAGGACGCATGATGGAAAATTTCCGTCATAAATGAAAATTAACCCCTGATTGCCGCAATCGTGGGGTTAATCTTCATGTAGTGTCTCCCTATCGGAGGCACACTACCATGGGCATTTTCACTAATTCAGCCCATGTGATCGCTCTGACCGGGAGTCAAAGTGATCACACGTGCTGCTGTGAAACCCTATCTGTTTCCCTGCAGCTCTGTGTGAGCTGTGAACAGCAGAGAGACAGATCGGTGCTGATCTGTCTCTGGCTGTAAAAAAAAAGTGTTGGTAACAAAATCCCACCCCCCCTCACCTCTTTCAAATAAAATTTAACCCCTTCCCTGCCCTTTGATCACTGCCTGCCGTGATCAAAATACAGATCACAGTATTTCACTGTGATCTGATTTTTTTTCTTTTAACCCCTGAGGGTTAACTTTTATTTCTTTTAATCCTCAGGGGTTAAATGTATTTAATTCTTTTAAATATTTTAAAATATTTATTTATTTAGCTA
The DNA here is from genome assembly GCF_036172605.1 of Pelobates fuscus. Taxonomy (NCBI): domain Eukaryota; kingdom Metazoa; phylum Chordata; class Amphibia; order Anura; family Pelobatidae; genus Pelobates; species Pelobates fuscus. The sequence continues at coordinate 138,671,186 of NC_086321.1, forward strand.
AGGTGGGTAGAAGTTAGTGGGGAAATTTGGGGATTTACGGTTAGGCTAGTTAGGGGTTAAAAGTTTAAAAAAAAAACAATAAAAAGTTTAAAAAAACTTCTGAAAAGTTTAAACAAAGTTTTAAAATAGTAAAATAAGTTGTTAAATGCTAAATAAAACTTTTTAAAAGTTAAAAAAATTTTTAAAAAGTAAAAACAAATTTAAAAAAAGGGGGAAAATGCGTATTACCGCTACACTTGGTACAGGCTAGCGGAAAAAAATTATACCACGGTAAGGTTTCAAATATGCCTTTTGAAACACCCTGAGGTGTCTTCTTTAGGAAATGGTATGCCTTTATGGGGTAGCTGGAATAATTAACCTACAAACAAACCTCCAAAGTGGGGTATGGACACAGCGTAAAAATGTAAAGTTTGAAAAAACTTAAATGGCTGTGTCTCAAATGTGCCCCTTCAATGTCCGCATATACCTGGCAAAGGTACATATGGGGGTATTGCTGTGCTCAGATGACACAGCTGAGCAAGATAGGAAGTATTGTATAGCTGTAGCACACATAAGGTTTGCAAAATACACAGTAGAAACTCACGGTGTGTGTCAAAAAAGCAGAAAAAATGCTTATTACCACTACACTTGGTACAAGCTAGCAAAAAATTGATCCCCCACTAAGGTTCAAAATATGCCTTTTGAAATACCCTGGGATGTCTTCTTTAAGAAATAGTATGCTTTTATGGGATAGTTGGAATATATAGCCTGCTAAAAAACTTCAAAGTGGAGTAACAACACAGCGTAAAAATTCAAAGTTTGACAAAACCTGCAATGGCTGTGTCTGAAATGTGCCCCTTCAACGTCCCCATTTAACTGGCAAAGGTACATACGGGGGTATTGCTGTACTCAGACAACATAGCTGAGCAACATATGTAGTATTACACAGTCGTAGCACACATACGATTTGCAAAATATACAGTACAAACTCACGGTGTGTCAAAAAGGCAGAAAAAAATGCTTTTTACCACTGCACTTGATACAAGCGAACGGAAACATTATCCCACGCTAAGGTTCAAAATTTGCCATTTGAAATACCCTTGGGTGTCTTCTTTAAGAAATAGTATGCCTTTTTGGGGTAATTGGAAAAAGCAGCCTGCTGACATATTTAAAAATAGAATACGGACCCATTAAAACTCTCCGTAAATTCACACTTAAAAACCTGAACTTATCACATTTCTTTCACAGCACTGTAACTTCACAAAATAGTGTCTGGGTCATACATTGGGCATATTGTTTTAGTCAGAAGAGGTAACTGATCATACTTAGGGGGAATTTATGACAGTGGCACTTATCAAATGTAAGAAATACCCAGCGAAAATGCAACATGTATGTAAAAAAATTTTTTTTTTTTTCTCACCACAAAATTTGAAATAAATTGGTGAAAACATGGTGGCAAGTTAAGGTATAATATATGCCTAATAACATACCATTGGGTGTCTGCTTTCTCAAATGGAAGGCCTTTATGGGGTTATTTGAACAGTCAAATGGCTATAATGCCACAAATTCAGACATATGACCATCTATGAAAATTCCAACTATAGAAACTGAAATAGCATGGTCTCCTATATGGCACTGTAGCTTCACAGAATAGGGGCAAAGGTATACAATGGGGGTATCGTTGTACTCAGCAGATGTAGCTGAACACAATATGGGGTTCTGTACAGGGATAGCACACACTAGATTTGCGAAATACACATTACAAAAACCTTGTTATATGTGAATATGCCAAAATAGAGAAACACCATTTTACTCCAATATTTAGCAGAGATTGGCGGTGAAATGGCTACGCAAAAAGTGTCAAACTAACCTTAGGTAAATAGCCTGTGATGTCTACTTTATATAAATATATACTTTTGTGTGGCAATTTTGTTTCCTGTAATGGGTATTAAACTTCCAAGAAAACATACCAACTTCTAAAATTGTTTCACATTGAAATTTTATTTTAGACCTTGTAGTTTGTGACCTGTAACTTTCAAAATAAACTGAAATCCTACACATATTATGTACTTTGTAAATCAAGACACATAAATTAATTGATTTTGAATTACTTTTCCTAAGCTGTACATATTATGCACACATTATTATTGCCGAAACGTGGGGAAAAAAGCGTTTTTTTTTTTGTTTTTTCCACATTATTTTGCATTTTTTTGTAATAAATGAGAATTTATACATGTATAGGTCACATCAAATTAAAGCCCTTTTTGTTGTCTAAAAAACGGTATATAATATGTGTTGGTACAATAAATGAGAGAGATGCAAATTGCAGTTGAACACAAACAGCAAAAAATGCTTGTGTCCTTAAGGGTATGTCCAGCTTCTGAAGCTGTGTCCTTAAGGGGTTAATAAAAAAGATTTGCAAAATAAATAAAATAAACATGTTCAGTTAACAGTAGATTTGTGTAGAAAAAATCTTTATTTTTTTAAAATGGTAAATGTACAGAATATCGATACGTTATCGGTCGATCCCTTATTACAACTACACCATAAAGCCATACCATTTCTTAAAGAAGACATCCCAGAGTATTTCGAAAGGCATATTGTGAACCTTGGCGTGGGATCATTTATCCGCTAGCTTGTACCAAGTGTAGTGGTAATAAGTGTTTTTTTTTTTTTCTGCCTTTTGGACACAAAGTGAGTTTGCACAGTATATTTTGCAAATCGTATGTGTGCTACGACTGTGTAATACTACATATGTTGCTCAGCTATGTTGTCTGAGTACAGCAATACCCCCGTATGTACCTGTGCCAGGTATATGTGGATGTTAAAGGGGCACATTTGAGACGCAGCCATTCAGTTTTTTAACTTTGACGTTTTACACTGTGTCCATGTTTCATTTTGAAGTAGTTTACCTCTTTGGTTATTCAAACTTCCCACAAACACATACTTATTGATTAAAGAATACACCCTGGGGTAATTCAAGAGGCATATTTTGAACAATCGCGTGGGAGCATTTTTTCTTTATTTTGTTCCAGGTGTAGTGGTAATGAGCTTTTTTTTTTTTTTTTTTTTTTTTAAATTCTTTATTTTTGCGTGCAAGATATTACATGCTAGCCGTGTTGCCACAATAGCAGTCACAGGCTTATTGTCATCATACATGGTCATACATGGCATACAGAAGATCTGCACATTTTTATATTATTATTATTATTATAACATGTAGATATGCAGTGCTCCAACATTATTCACCAAGTGTATTGGCAGATCTAGCAATTGGAGCAGAGTATAACAAGCTTAGTTTGAATTAAATGCAGCTTCACTAGTGTTTGTACCTCATAGTGGTAAATGGTTACAGGCTATGGTCGCGTGAATGTTTGGTCTCTATTGTGTCGTTTGGGCTGTACGTTTGTTCTTTATCTTAGTCTGCCACGGGTGCCAACGTGTGGTGTGTCTGGTCTGCCGGTACTCCCCTAGATAGGTCTGTGGTCCATGTCAGTAGTCGTGGGGGTTGTCATGGCCTGTGTGTAATATGATCGTCTGTGGTGTCGTGAGTCCGTCAAGCGCTGTGTTGTGGTATGTGCGTTAGATGCTCTCTGGGTACTAATGGTATTGCTTGGTTGTCAGGTAAGTCGATGGGTGTGTGGGGCTGCGAGTGCATTCTGTGGTTTCCGCTACTGCAAAAAATGAATCCGCTCACAAGTGCTGGGTACAGTGTCCAGGGTTAGCCGATGCCTAGGCTTGGTAGTGGCGAGCGTAGGGGGCCGTAGGCGGTGTAGTAGCAAAGTTCTGGTAAACCCTCCTCAGGGCCCTGGACTGTCCTGGGAACCCGCAGCCGCGAACCGCCGGTGAGGGACGCTTTCTTTCTTGTGTAGGGGTTATCGATGATCCTGGCATGGGGTCTCCTTCTGTAGCATCGAATCTTCCGCACCTGTAGCTGGTGTGTCAGGGGTAATCCCACGGTTGACTTGCATTTGAATGGGCTCAATTTGTGACTGTGTGTGCACTGTGCAATTGAAGTGCCCGGGTGGGACCTCCACGTTTCCCGCTCTTTGTCTCTCCGCCTGTGTGTCATTGCCGGTGCTTGTAGCCGCTTGGGGAGGGTAGCTGGCGTGTCTCGGAGGCTTGTAAAGTTTGAATGTCTGTTCTGCCGTTTGGGTGCATGGACGTTCAGTGGTGGTTCACTCTCTGCCTGCGCTTGTGGCTGCGTGGTGTCTGCCATTTTGGTGCGCGCCATCTGGGTCTTAGTTTGCGGTTTAGTTTGAGCTGGGGTTTGTTAGCATTTGTCAGCATTGGTCGCCCATGGGGACCGGAATATCCCCCACCGGTCCAAAGGGGGGGGGGGGGGGGACACAGCAGGACGCCGTTCGGAGAACCGGGGGAGCGGCCGGCTCACCCCGGCTCAAGCTCGTGTAGGCCCCAGACCTTGTTCAGGTTACTCCAGTGCCGTACCGGGTCAGAAGCGGTATCACCGTGTGCGCCCTCATCTAGTGAGTATAGTGAGCTTCGATTTGGAATGGTGGCTGCTGATGGCACGGAGTTGGCTCCGAATTTCTGGCCCAGATGCCAGAGCTCAGACGGGACACGTCTGATCTGTCCAGCGGTCAGGCTCCGCCCCCCGGTAATGAGCATTTTTAAATGTGTTTTTTTTTATTTTTTTTTACTTTTAAAACTAGTTTTTAAACTTATTTTGCTTATTTCATTTTTTAAACTTTCTTAAAACTTTCTTAATTTATTTAATTAATTTAAATATTTTAAAATTTGTTCCCGGGGCAGGGGGCAAATTTGGACCTCCTTTTTCATATTTAAAGTATCCCCTATGGCGGGCTATGTTCTCACCTATTATTTCACAGGCCTCATCCCCATGGAGGTCAAATTGTCCCCATAAAATTTGTATTTAATTTTACTTGTGGCCAGCTGCCTCATAATTAACCCATGTGCCATCAAGGGTTTAACCATTTACCTGCTGTCTCACAGAGATGCCAGCAGGCAATAGTTCAGATTTTTTTTTTTTTAATTCGGGCCCTGATTTAATTAATTGGTCCAGATTTCAACTATTTGATGGTGTTCATCAATTCCTTCATCTGTGTCTGAATTTTTCAGTCCCAATGACCCCGTACAGCAATGAGTAGTTTTTACCCTTTTGGTACAGGCCCATTTGGACTTTATTGAATAACCCTATTGGTTAACTACTCCGTGTGACAGAAGCTCCCCTGCCATGGCCTCTTGGAGAGGCTTGAAGGCCAGCATCTTGGCCTGACTATGAACCTGGTCCCAAGAGCCCCTAAAAGGGGCTTGTGATAGCATTTGAAAAACAAACTATTCATCGTTACTTGATAACTCTGCAGACTTAATTGAATGCTGGTATGCAAAATAGGGCAACCAAATAAGCAGTTAAATGTATATATTGTTCCTTTTAGTGTTTGAAAATGTTGCTTGCGTTTGATATAGTTCATGTATTAATTATAATTGCTCGTTCTCCAATTTTCTATATATTTGTATTTTAAATGTTTGTCACCATCACCACATGCCTTTAGGGACAATTCCTTGTCCAAAATAAAGAATGCTATGTTCGTTCCTTTTGGAACTATGTGGATTTGTTGAGGGATCCCTGTAATAGTCTTTTGACCTGTTGACTGACTGCATTGTCCCTGTAGCCTGGGACTAGTGCAAAAGTGCTAAGCCTAAGCACCTTTGTAAAGGCAGTAGCTAATCACATTACAGGCACAGATGTGAATACATACCTTGGTAAAAAAAAAAAAAAAAAAAAGAAGAGCCAATAACAGAGGGGACGACACCTGCCTGGAAGAAGAGAACTGCAGCCTGGTCAGGTGGAAGAGTACCCACGGTAACTGGGTCTGAATTGCTCCAGAGTCCCCTATAGCAGTTTGGAAGCGAACCTTGCAGAGGTACTCAGAGTACAGGAGCTCTGTCACATTCAGATTGTACAATCTAAAAATAGAACAGAAAGGAGGGACTAGTTTGTCAAAAGGTAAAGCTTCTGTGTTTTATTAATTTGTTAGTGTCGGTTTTGGGAAATAGATATTTCATACATCTCGGTCTGGTATATGGCGCATCCAGCAGGCACTAACTACTTATAGTTTAATTTCTGTACTGCTGCACAGAGCATGGTTGTAGTTCAATGAACAGCATACACAAAGAAAAATAGACATTTACAAGGCTACTTAAAATCACCTTTCTACGCAAATAAATGAGGATTCCGTTCCACCATATGGCCATATTGTGTTAAAGGACCACTATAGGCACCCAGACCACTTCAGCTCAATGAAGTGGTCTGGGTGCCAGGTCCCTCTAGTTTTAACCCTGCAGCTGAAAACATAGCAGTTTCAAAGAGGGTTAAAGGAACACTATAGTCACCTAAATTACTTTAGCTAAATAAAGCAGTTTTAGTGTATAGATCATTCCCCTGCAATTTCACTGCTCAATTCACTGTCATTTAGGAGTTAAATCACTTTGTTTCTGTTTATGCAGCCCTAGCCACACCTCCCCTGGCTATGATTGACAGAGCCTGCATGAAAACAAAAACTGGTTTCACTTTCAAACAGATGTAATTTACCTTAAATAATTGTATCTCAATCTCTAAATTGAACTTTAATCACATACAGGAGGCTCTTGCAGGGTCTAGCAAGCTATTAACACAGCAGGGGATATGAAAATCTTAATTAAACAGAACTTGCAATAAAGAAAGCCTAAATAGTGCTCTCTTTACAGGAAGTGTTTATGGAAGGCTGTGCAAGTCACATGCAGGGAGGTGTGACTAGGGTTCATAAACAAAGGGATTTAATTCCTAAATGGCAGAGGATTGAGCAGTGAGGCTGCAGGGGCATGTTATATACACCAAAACTACTTCATTAAGCTAAAGTTGTTCAGGTGACTATAGTGTCCCTTTAATCCAGCCTCTAGTGGCTTTCTCAATGACAGCCGCTAGAGGAGCTTCCGTGATTCTCACTGTGAAAATCACAGCGAGTAGATGCTGGACATCCATAGGAAAGCATTGAGTAATGCTTTCCTATTGGCGGTTTGAATGCGGATTCGGCGCTGATTTCTGCAGGGAGAGGTCACCGACGCTGAGAGAGCCCGGCACTGGAGAAAGGTAAGTGGCTGAAGGGCTTCTAACTAGGGATCGACCGATATTGATTTTTTTAGAGCCGATACCGATATTCTGTGAACTTTCAGGCCGATAGCCGATATAATTTGCCGATATTCTGTACATTTACCATTTTGGAAAATAAAAACTATTTCTAAAGGTAAATGCACAAAATATACATGCCACGTGTAGTGGATGCAGTGTGTTTATACAGGGGAGCTGTGTATGTTTGTGTAGTGTGTGTGTAGGGGATGCAGTGTTTGTTTAGTGTGTGTGTGTAGGGGATGCAGTGTTTGTTTAGTGTGTGTGTGTAGGGGATGCAGTGTTTGTTTAGTGTGTGTGTGTGTAGGGGATGCAGTGTGTGTTTGTGTTGTGGATGCAGTGTGTATTTGTGTAGTGTGCGTAAAGTGAATGCAGTGTGTGTGTAAAGTGAATGCTGTATATACTAAATGCAAAGTGTGTGTGTTTGTGTAGTGTGTGTGTATAGTGAATGTAGTGTGTGTTTGTATAGTGTATGTATATAATGCAGAGTGTGTATTATATAAACACACTACACAAACACACACTGAATTATATAAACACACTACACAAACACACACTGAATTCACACTACACAAACACACTGTATATAATGCAGTGTTTATATAATGCAGTGTGTTTGTATAGTGTGTGTATAATGCAGTGTATTTGTATAGTGTGTGTGTATATATAATGCAGTGTGTTTGTATAGTGTGTGTATATATAATGCAGTGTGTGTTTGTATAGTGTGTGTGTATATAATGCAGTGTGTGTTTGTATAGTGTGTGTGTGTGTATATAATGCAGTGTGTGTTTGTATAGTGTGTGTCTATACAAACACACTGCATTATATACATACACACAATACAAACACACTATACAAACACACACTGCATTATAAACACACACTGCATTATAAACACACACACTATACAAACACACACTGCATTATTATACACACACACTGCATTATATACACACACACACTATACAAACACACACTGCATTATTATACACACACACACTATTCAAACACACTGAATTATATACACAGTGTGTTTGTGTAGTGTATGTGTATAATAATAGAGTGTATGTGTGTGAGGGGGCATTTTTTATTTTTATATATTAAATTAATATTTTTTTTATATGTTTAATTATTATAATTTTTTTGTTGTTGTCCCCCCTCCCTGTTTTTTGCCTTGCCAGGGAGGGGGGGCCAGTCAGTGGCATTGGCTTAAGCTGCTGGGGGGGGGGGGGGGGGAGGTGAGCGGGCAGCAAGCGTTTACTCACCTCCCAGCAGCTCCTCCAGCTCCCCAGTGTAAATCTCGCGAGACCCGCGGCCGTCAGAGCTGGCCGCGGGTCTCGCAAAATTTACACTGGGGAGCTGGAGGAGTTGCTGGGAGGTGAGTAAATGCTTGCTGCCCGCCCCCCCCCCCCCCCAGGACGGCCGGGCTTGTAATGAGCCTGGCGGTCCTGGGAGGTATTATCGGCAATATCGGTATCCCTATTGGCCGATACCGATATTGCCGAAAATACCGAATATCGGCCGATTATATCGGTAAAAATGATAATCGGTCGATCCCTACTTCTAACCCCTTCAGCCCAGTGGGAGGGGGGCCCTAAGGGTGGGGGGGACCTAATGACCCTATAGTGTCAGGAAAACAAGTTCGTTTTCCTGGCACTATAGTGGTCCTTTAAGCCCACCACTACGTCACAGTACGTTAATATCGGTGGGTTTCATCTAATTTTGAAACATGGGAGGTTAACATGCTAACTTGCAATACTTAATTGTATTAACTGTTTCAAGCAACTCGTCAGTTTAAACGTTCCTGTGGTCCCCTCCAAAGGGGCACCCATCATGGATGGGTGAGGTGCTCCGCTCAATAGAAATCTGGTCTGGATTCCAAATCTACACAGAATAAATTGGGAAATGGGGGCTCAGAGCATGCTTGTCACATTTATGGGTATTTACCAAATGTGCAAAAAAATTATAAAGATGACCGTTACTTTTAAATCTGTATTTTGCTAGGCCAAATCAAAGTGTGAAGTAGGACAATATTTGTTTTTAAAATCCTGTCAAAAATATATTCTGACTCAAATATTAAGGAGCTTTTGCGTTACATTTCCACAAGTAGTATTTGGTTTTACAAAACGAAGGATACTAGCCTTCAAATGAGGTAGGACCAACCTTTTATGTTTCGAATTCAATTTGAACAACTACCATTCAAGCGCTTGCCTGGTATTAATTTAGGCTATTGCACAACTAGTACATTGTCCTGCATTTTTTCTGATGAAGATCGTGATATGTTAATTTTTGCATTCAGAATGTTTTTTGCATTGCTTTTTCTTTTAGCTCAAGAGCTCCAGATTTCAGCTGGATTTCAGGACATATGTATTGGTGAACGTGGTGGCCGCAGGCGTGATTTCAATGATCTGGGGGTTAATACACGTCAGTCAATTGATCATGTCAAAGAGTCCAAGACAGGTAAATATTTATGCTACAACAATATTGTGGTTATTTATAGAGAGGCTAAAATATCTTTCATTTTGTCACCTTTACACACATTGTGAAATCCTCGTGTGCAAAATTGGAGATTACTGTTAATCACTGTTGGGATTTGAGTTTTTTTTTTTGTTTTTTTTTTTTGTGTGTATCAAAACTGAAGCCAAAATTTGGCGAATTTTTCCGGATTTGCTAATTTTGCCTCCGCTTTTCCATTATGATTTTAGCGAATAACGTTGTTATTGTATTACCTATATTGTGAAAAAAACTCTGGTGTTTTTACTACTTTTAACAGCCATACAAAAAAAATGTAAGTGCTTAAACGGTCCAGTTAATGAGTAGCAGCAACAACCTGCCAAGGTTCTCTCTTCTTGGCTGAAGAGTTTTTCACAATACGTTTGTGGTTGTGCATCAGTTTGATGAATATGTAAAGCAAAATAAAGTTCAATGGTGGACCAGATATACTCCATCATTGGTTTTTTTGTTTTTTTTCTACCTGAAGCGCAACCACCAACCGATTGTGAAAAATAATTTTACTATTTTTGCATCTGCATTCCCATTCGTTTTTTTTAATTTGCGAAAATTAAATGAATTGGAATGTAGGGGCAAGAATTAATTTTGAATTTTGGTGCGTATTCCGTCTGGTTGCTGTGTGCAGTACTTTGACACAAATCAGGAAAAATTTGCTATTATTAGAATTGAGTATAGGTCGTTATGTGATGTAAAAGGGAATTTATAGGACTGATGATAGCAATTGTTTTGGTACTGCAGAATGACAATGTTTTCTGTTGCTGGATGTGGTCTGGGTGCCTATAGTGTCCTTTTTAAGTTTAGTTGTTCTGTCTTATACTGTCCATTTATTACAGTGGTAAGAAAGTATGTGAACCCCTTAGAATGGTTGTTTGGTATATAAGGCAGTCCATGGTATGGGACCAGACTATCTGAAGGATAAATTCACACGCTATACTCCCAGTCGATCCTTGAGATCGGCTGATTTAGCCTTATTGAAGATTCCAAATTTTAAAAGAAAAAGTGCGGAGGGAGAACGAGTGATGTTCAGGGAGCGCAATTTTGGAACTCCCTGCCTCTGACATTAAGACTTGAGAATGATCTACTGAAGTTTCGCCGGAGCTTAAAAACAGTTTTATTTGCTCAGGCGTATGGGATGACATGAAACTTTTAACCTGGTTCAAATGCATGTGATTATAATGCTGTTGTTTGCTGGATATTGTTTTGTCTGTTTTATTGCTGGTATGCGCATCGAGACCCTATGGGTAATAAGACTGCGTTTCTTAAGAATTTTTAATAAATAAATAAATAAATAGAAACCACTGCATTTATGTATACATTTGTCTTAAAACAAGTTGTGTTTGTGGGTTATTGTAAGTTAGATGAACATCAAACCAGATTTTAACCAAGTTATTTTATTGTTTTTATACATATTGAATATATCATTCAAAGATTCACAGTATAGGTTGGAAAAGTGTGTTCTACCCCAGACTAATGACTTCAACAAAAGCTAGTTAGAGTTAAAATGAGCAAACCTGGTATCCCATTAATGAAACCAGATTGAAGGTGTGGGTTAGAGCTACTTTGGCTTATAAAAAGTAATCAAACATTTTGAGTTTGCTATTCACAAAAATCATCTGATTTGAACAATGCCTCTCAAGAAACAGCTATCAGATCTGCAATCAAATTCTGGCTTTACATAAAGCTGGAAAGGGTTACAACGTTATCTCAAAGAGCTTAGATTTTCATCTGTTCACTGTTAGACAGATTGTCGATAAATGCATAAAATTTAGTACTGTTGCTTGTTCAGCCAAAATTACTTACAGGGTACACTATGCAATTCTCAATGAGCTAAATGTATGGCATTACAAAGAAAGAAAAGCAAAAAACATTGTTGTGCAAATTAAGTTTGCCAAAGACAACCATGCCACTCCACAACCCTATTGGGAAATTGTTTTGTGGGCTGATAAAACTATGGTTGAGTTGCTTGGGAAGAACACCAACACTATGTAGGGGCGGTGTTTGAGAACCCCTGATGTAGGGCATAAAAAGGACACCGCATAGCAACATGAAACCTCAACGGTTAAAGGACGGCTCCACAAAGATATTTGTTGTGCCCCCAATTCCCATTTATATTTTTATAGTCAAGATACTCCAACAAATACAAGCTGCAGCCTTTGCAAGCTATCCCCCTTTTCCCCAGAAGACTTTCCGTCTCTACTGGGAAATAACATCTAATTCTTCTGTTATTCATCACCAAAAAAAAGTCCATAATAAACTCTATAATAACACACCACTAATTGAAATGAGGAGAAAGGCATTAAGGTGCAAAAAATCTAAACCTATTCACCCATGCAGAGTTTGCAGCAGAATGAGCTGATTTTAACTTGGCCTTTTTTGTATATTTATACAAAATCCAGCACACTCACTCATTCACTAAACCGCAATTTCAAGTTTTGCAGAATGTAAGAGTTTAATTTAAAAAGACCTCACCTAGGCAAAACAAAAAAAGGGTTTAGTTATAGTATATGATCCTACATTTCAAAAGCCTGCCACAACATCAGTATACCCCATATTTGGCAGGTCCTACTCTAACAACCTAATGTCCGCTCTTAGATTATTCCACTTAGTTGGAAAATGCTTCCCAGGCTGGATTTTGTATGTTGTATGAATTGGCCCCAGTGGCACCCTTATAAGTATGCATTTTCAGGTTGGTTTCATATATAGTTGAGTCCAGGCCAACTCCTTGGTTTTGCACCCCTCCCTGTCATATGTGCCCCATCCCAGGAGCCTATTTAACCTTGACCTGCAGAGAGTCCCAGGAACAAACATTTCCCAAGTAAGTGGGCTACATAATACCTAATGCTTTGCCAGCATTATTGTTGTAAGAGCATGATGGGAGATGTAGTCCACATAATCTGGTGTGCCTAAGGATGCCTACCTCTGTGAAATTGACTAAACGAAAAAGTACATAATCTTTGAATGACAGAGTACAGAACCATGCAACACATACACCGTGAACAAATAACGTGTCTACTCCTAAGAACTAGGCTGCATATTATCGCAAATTGATAAGTATGTAGAAAAACCCAAACTATCATAGCTAAAATAATAAAAAAAGAAAAATGGAATATTAACCAAATTCAGTAGATCAGGGGTGCCCAAAAGGTAGATCCACAGATGTTGAAGAACAACTCCCATGGTGCTTTGCCTTTAGAATGACAAAGCATCATAGTAGTTGTAGTTTTAAAACATCTAGGGATCTATATTTTAAGGCACCCCTGCATTAACTTTATCTTTGGTCGCCATGCAGCCGTTGGTAAATGTCCAATTTGTTCCTGTGCTTTATCTTGGTTCGGATGAGGATATTGGTGATTTTCTGAACTTTTGCAGAATCGGTTGGACCAACCAAATCCTGAAAATAAATGAATCGGCTAAGGCAGAGGAAACTGCCGGAGCAAAAAATGTATCCATGTGGCGGCTTTGTCAAAATTGATATCAAAATACACTTAGAACTAAATATACATATATCTATACACAAATATATACGTGTGTAAAATGTATTATTCTAAGTATATATTTAAATAATATTTTTACATAATTCCTTTTTATTAATTACAATTTGCAGGACCTGCCTGATAACCTTGGCAGAAAGTCCAAATAATTTAATTTGCTAGCACTATATTTAACCCTGTAACTTTCCAAAACACCATAAAACCTGTACCTGGGGGGTACTGTTTTACTCAGGAAATTTCGCTGAACACAAATATTAGTGTTTCAAAATGTATTACAACAATCATCAGTAAAAATGCAGTTTTTTGCATTTTTCACACACAAACGGCACTTACACTGACGATATAATTGTTGTGATAGGTTTTACGGTTTTGAAACCCTAATATTTGCGTTCAGCAATGTCTCCTGAATAAACAGTACCCTTTTAAGAGTGTTCCTAATCTCAGCTCGTTACTTGTACAAAAGACACCTGGGAGCCAGAAATCTTGCTGATTGATAGAAGACCAAATACTTATTTCACTCATTGGATTTTTTTTTTATTCTGTCTCACTGTTAAAATACACCTACCATTAAAATTATAGACTGATCATTTCTTTGTCAGTGGACAAAAGTTAAAAATCAGCAGGGGATCAAATACTTTTTCCTCGTTGTACATCTGTAGCTGTGTCAGTGCTTGGATCTATGTATTTGACTGTGTTTATCAGTGTCTGTGCAACCGCATGTGTCCATTTTTGTGATTTTTTTTTCATCTGTATGTCAGTATTTTTAGGTGTCTGTGCATCCACATGTATTTTGTATGTGTGTATCTGCTTGTGTGTGTCACACACCCACATCCGGGGCAGAGAAAATATTTATTTCAAATAAAAGTAACTATTTACAAACATTTTGCTAATATGAGTGGTACAATTTATGTAAATAGGCTACCAAGGGTTACACAAGTGGATATGGATGGGAGCCAATGATCTAGATGATGCTTAATTGTTACTAGGCCTCCATGGGGAATTGTGGAATACAAGGAGACAACATCCATTGTAACCCAGATGTAATTTTGCGCACCTGAACCTTATCCAAGGTAAAGAGAAACCTTAAAGGATCACTATAGGGTCAGGAACACAAACCTGTATTCCTGACCCTATAGTGTTAAAACCACCATCTAGCTCCCCTGGGCCCCTCATGCCTCCATAAATATTGCAAAATCGTACTGTATTAAAGCCTGAAGCTGTAGATCTGCATGCTGTTTGCCTCAGAAAAACAAGCAGTCTGCTGACATCAGAAGTGGTAGCCTGATCCAATCACAATGCTTCCCCATATGATTGGCTGAGAGTGACAAAGAGGCAGTTTAGGGGCAGAGCCAGCATGATTCAAACACAGCCCTGGCCAATCAGCATCTCCTCATAGAGATGAATTGAATCAATAAATCTATATGAGGAAAGATCAATGTCTTCATGCAGAGGGAGGAGATACTGAATGTTTGGATGCATTTTGGACAGCCATGACCCAGGAAGGATCTATAGCAGCCATCTGAGGAGTGGCCGGTGAAGTTATCACTAGGCTGTAATGTAAACACTGCATTTTCTCTGAAAAGACCATATTTACAGCAAAAAGCCTGAAGGTAATGATTCTACTCACCAGAACAAATTCAATAAGCTGTAGTTGTACTGGTGGCTATAGTGTCCATATAAGGAAAGACTTAAAGCATAACACTAAGGGCTGTTAGTATATATCCACAAATTTTGCCATCCTCTTATTTAAAGAGATCACCTACAATAGGTTGACCTTTGATATCCACACCATTATTCTAAATATTTAATTTATCTTTATGAAAGTCATTTTGGCAGGGGAATGACAGGGCCGTTTTAATGTTTAATGAAGATGTGAAAGAATTGTGTGGTGTTACTTTAAGCACATTTTGTTTGTTAATACTTGGGACATTCAAGATGTGATGATGTGTTGTGACCAAATAATACAGAAAACCCACTCATTCAAAAAGGTTCACACACTTTCTTTGAAAATTTAATGTGCTGGAAGGAGAGAATGTTTGCAGTTTTATAATTCAACAGAACATTATAATAAAACTAGATTTTTTTATTTTAATGTTTAGTTCTTTTAGTTCTCTCAGATAAATATAGAATAATACAGAAGCACAAACATGCAATAATGCAAGATGTAGGACACTGTAACAGCATTAAGTGCTATAGTGAAAGGCAAATACAGCTGAAAAAGCAATAACCGTAGCATCTAGATGTTATCAGTCTTGCAATTTAAACAGTTCTGCAATAATTTTCAATATAGTTCCACTGGCAACTACAGCAATATTATACAGCAGTAAGTCTGTGCCTATACATTATAAAACTAGACATATCGTTAAAACTTGCTCAAATCTAACTTGTGATTTATTTTTATGTAACTTTAGGATCTTCGGGTGTGCCAATTCAGCTTAGCACCAACCATATCAAACTGGTATCACGACCACAATGGGTGTTATACCAGTACCACGTTGGCTTCAATCCACAGATGGAATCCAGGCTCTTGAGATCTGCCTTGCTTTTTCAACATGAAGACTTGATTGGAAAAGCTCGTGCGTTTGATGGAACAATATTATTTTTGCCCAGAAGACTTGATAAGGTAATTATAATTTCCATTGAAGTACATTTGCAGATTTTAAAGTGTGTTGTGCACAAATTCAAAATAAGAACACTCCATACTTCATAACCACTACAGAGCATTGACACCTTCTCCGTCCGTGTAAGCAGTTAAAATGTTCAACGTTTTGACAATTTACCTGTGGCTTGCTAGTCAATGGCCACTTCTGGTCTAGCCCAGCAGCGCAAGTTCCAGCTCATTGGCTAAGAGTACTCAAATGATTGTCTCAGTCCATAGGAGTGCTTAAAGTGTCTGTCACCTCAAACTTACAGTTCTCCTTTTGTTTCCTCTTTCAGAATGTGTTCTTTTCTTCATATCAGAATTATTTCTCTTTAAAACATCAGATTAAAGTCGAAATTACACTTAATCAAACCCCTCTTACTTTGTCAAGCTTACAAGTGTGAATGCCTATGTATAACTTTCTATGCATTAAAATGTGCACAGAATTCCCATTGGCCAGCCCAGATTGATTCTTCTGTGCTGGCTAATGACACTGCTGTTACATCTCTGGCATCAAAGAGGATAAACTGCATTTTTAAAACACCCTGACTCTAATTTACACAACCTGCATGAAAAAATGTTTTAACTTTCAATCTGACCAGTACTTTAGGAGTTCTAATCTGCTGCTATGTTATTGAGCTTTAATCACACACACAGGAGGTTGTTATAGACCTATTTTGCAAAGACACGTGCAATGATGTCAGCAAAAACCGTACAGTATGGTTTCAAGCCCCTGAAGAATCATAAATTAGACTAACTATATAATAGACAGATGAGAATGAAAACAACCACCACCCTCCAACTTGGCAAACACGGTGGGACATAGATGAAGGGAAAATACTCTCCTCCTGTCATTACTAAAATTAAGATTATAAGTATGTTGCCATAAATTACAATTTACCATATGACAGGGGGCTTCATATTTGGCATTTTTAACTCTAGAAGTAAAGTGAAAGAAGTGTGAGAAGGGTAAATATAAAAGACCAGAAAGGTATCTTCTCTTGACCAATCTTCAGAATGCATTCACCAATAAAGTATGTGACGCAGCCATATCCCGTACGGAAGGTGCACCAGTAACCAGCAAACCCATCTTGCTATAGTATTAGTAGACAAGACTTCGTATGGCTTGACAGAAGAAATGAGCCGTTGACCGGACAGAGAAGGTCACAGAGGAGCTGTAACTTCAACATGGCGCAATAACGCCTTATCCACATGGAGTCGCATAAAGGTCATGTTAAAGCTATGGAAAAACCCATTGAAAAATAGCAGCATGACAAAGGCCTCTGTGAAGGCTGAAACGTTGCAAATTCAGTTCTCAATAAATCTGCATATTTGAAGAAACATTGAGTTCCTGGACCTACTATTATCTACTAAGAAAGACTGGGCATACCCCATTTTGAATACCTTGGGTTTTTACATTTTTCAAATGGTATGCCATTAATGTGGGTAATTTTTCATTCCTGGGCGGCTATAAGGTCTCAAAGGAAACATAGAGAATCTGTCAAATTTCAATGTGTAATAACTGGAAGGGGGAAAGCCCTACATTTTACTCTGTAACTTTCCAAAACACCATAAAACCTGTACATACTGTTGAACTCATGAGACATCACTGTACATAAATTTGTGTATTTTATTGCAGTAAAAGCTAACCCTATTATGACATTCACAGTAAAAATGACACGCAGAACTAAGACAATAAAACATTTTACATTTCACTTTTTTTCTCTTTTAGAATTTATTAATATTAAATAATATTTTATATCTAAATATTTGAAGGGAAATGAAAGCCATGTTTCTCCTTAACAAAGTGATATATAAGTGTGGGTGCATCTAATATAAAAAGTGAATTACTGTTGAACAAACATATGCAAATTATAGGTTTTGTTTACATTTGCCTCAGTCCTTGAGTGGTTAACCCCTTAAGGACAGCGGGCGTTCTATGCTGTCCTTTTAGGGGTGGCTCTAAACACTGGCGGGTGGCATAGAATGTCCCTGCTGTCCTTGTTACTTACACGATCGCAGTCGTTTCGCCGCTGGCGATCAGTGTTCCTCCTGTTCTAGGGGGACTGTTTGACAGCCCAGACAGTCCCCCTTTGGCAAATTAGGCCCCCACGGGCCATGTGATCGCTTTGAAAGAGCGGTCACATGGCCGCAATATGCCTGTGTTTTTGCTTGACAGGCAGTCGCCCTTCACCTGTAAAATAAAATAAAAAAATGTAGTAAATAAAACAAAATTGTGTGTGTGTGTGTGTGTGTGTGTGTGTATATATATATATATATATATATATATATATATATATATATATATATAGAAAAAATGTACAATACCTTGCACTCAGGCTGCTATAGTGTTTATAAACCGGGTGCAATACCTGGGCTGTAATCCATACATACAAAGAGAGATGGCTGCACTCACGGGTATTCCTTAAAACTTAGCTTTTATTCGGTTCCATAAAACAGATCAACGTTTCAGTCCAACATGTGGACTTTCATCAGGATCATATGAACATTAACAAACTTATCGCTTATATATGAATGTAATGATTATAAAAAGTGGTTAACTCACCCCAGGTGCTGTGTGTGAAGAGACCGGCGTCCTTCCCGGCAAAGTGCGCATGTGCCGTTATTTCCCCGCCCACTAGCGTGACGTCGGATATAGCGTGACGTTCATATATAAGCGATAAGTTTGTTAATGTTCATATGATCCTGATGAAAGTCCACATGTTGGACTGAAACGTTGATCTGTTTTATGGAACCGAATAAAAGCTAAGTTTTAAGGAATACCCGTGAGTGCAGCCATCTCTTTGTGTATGTGTATATGTATGTATGTATGTATGTATACACACTCCTCATTTATCGACCGTATTAGGAATTAGTCGTTAAGTGAGGAGTTAAGGGTTTCCCTGCTCTGGTGCGTTAGTCTAGGTTCGGGGAAGTTTCCCCGAACATAGACGAACGCACCAGAGCACGGAATACCTCTGATCTATGCTTGGGGAAATTTCCCGAACATAGATTAGAGGGATTCCCTGCTCTGGTGCGTTAGTTTCCCTGAACATAGACATGCGCACCAGAGCAAGGAATACCCACGACTGCTCGTACTTGCGCCTTGTTTTAAGTGCGAGCCGTCGTAAAACAGGTAGGTCGCTAAATGAGGGCCACCTGTATCTTATGTCATACTAAGTGTATTTTTTTATTAATTTATACACACCCTTAGTGTAAAATTACGTGTGTGTATATATATATATATATATATATATATATATATATATATATATATATATATATATAGTAAAAATAAATAATTTGTTTTAAAAATTATATGTAATTGCATTATATATATATATATATATATACCAAAATACACTTAGAATGAAATTATATATAAATACATAAAAATAATAAAATGTATAAATATACTATACACATAATTACATGAATAAATTCATAAATATACATGTAGACTTCAAATATATAAATATGTATATATAAATTCTACTTGCATATTTAGGTAATGTTTTTACATAATTAATTTTATTGATTACAATTTGAGGGACCTGCCTGACAACCCAGGCAGAAAATCCAGAAAATTAAATTTGCTAGCACTTTATTTAACCCTGTAACTTTCAAAGACACCCTAAAACCTGTACATGGGGCTACTGTTTTATTCGAGAGCCTTTGCTCAGAGCACTTGCCTTGGAAAGATTTCTAATGGAAAATGTGGGTTAGAAAGGGGATTTTAAAAGCAGCAGAAAAGATAAATGCAGATTTTGCAAGCTGTTTTTAGATATAACTCCAATGAAAGAAAATGATAAATGCATGCACATTTTAATTGGGGGTATTACTACTAAATAGTGAATAATGTATTTATTTTTCTTGTATTTGGGCAGTGGAATGTTCCTTTAATTCCTCTAGCATTCCATTGCCTACAGATATACCATCACAACACTTTACTTTTACTTTTTTTTTTTTTTTTTTAATCCTTTCCCATATAGGTTAGCGAAGTTTTCAGCCAGACCCGTAATGGAGAGAACGTGAGGATTACAATAACTTTAACAAATGAGTTACCCCCTACTTCACCTACCTGCTTTCAATTCTACAACATCATTTTCCGAAGGTGAATTTTTCCATATGCATGTGAACGTTTTTTTCATGATGTGTGTATGTAATATATTTGTCTTTATATAAAAGTTGCACGTAAAATAGAACAATGTAGTTGCTTGCAGTGTTTGTTCCTAAAACGTTTCTGGTAAAAATAAAAAGGGAACTTTTAATTTCCCTACTTTTATCACAAACAAATAACCAACTAAAAGTTAGCATTTGGTTATGCTAAAAAAGTAAAATGTGTTACAATTTAAATACTTTCACGTTGCTCATGGGCATATATGGCAATGCTAGAAAAAAATCCTAACACACACAACATCATGAGATGTGACAGTAGGGATAAGGTTTTTCTTTTTTTTTTTTTTTTTTTACTTAAGCGTCTGCTGCACTATTTGCCAATGAAGGTTTTTTTTTTTTGTTTGTTTTTTAAATGTTGGTCACTTTCCAGTATATTTACAGGGTATTTCACTAAGCAGCTTTTGTCTGGATGGATAAAATCCGATTAAAATTACAGAATTCCAACTGTGATATCAATTCTCACATTTACTGAACTCAAATTTACAGCAATTGCCCAGATGCATTCAGTGTCTGGATTAAAAGCCTTGCTTTTGCATCCAAAATCTGTACAAATTATAGAATTCGGGAGAGTCACAAAATTCGGAACCAAATTATTCCAGCAGGATGCACATTCACAAATGATTGCTCTTTGCTCTCTAGGCTATGAAGGAGCTGGACAGTGACTTTGGTGCCAGCTCTTATGCGGCATATATTTTAAAATGCAGTTCCGTTACTCCTGTTGCTTCAGGATAGTTGACCCGCAGGGGATGCAATCTTAGACCCATTAGATGAGCCACTCATTCGTCCGATTGAGCTTAACGTGGATCACGTTGTGTGTTTTTTTTTATATATATATAATTGGGTTAGGTACCTTATGTGACAGAGCTTCTGTACTCCCGACAGAGTACCTCCCCCCCAGTCCGCTTCCTAGCCACTTGCTGGGACCCTGGAACGCTTTAGCCCCAGTCGTCGAAGCTTGACTGGGGTCTCTCTGGAGCTCTTTCCTTCCGTTGTCTATTTTTCTGCAGGTATGCACCTCTGCCTGTAATGTAATAGCTCTTGTCTTTATAAAGACACTTGTGGCTGTCGTGCCTAGTTCTTTTTGATTTGCCCCCGAGCTAGAGGGATCGTGCAACCAGCTAATATGTCTGAAGACTGTGTTACTGGGATTTCTAAGAATCCATACAGGACACAGTTCCAAAAGGAACCAATCTAAAACTGGTTTGCATGCCTGTCTAGTCTTTTCTTCTCTCTTCTATATATTTATTTTTCCACCAGGAGCTAATATACGTGGACCTTACAGCTCTTCTGGGCAAGGAGGCAATAATACGGGCTTCCTCTGTCTGTCGCTGAGTGTGTCAGCAAAATTTTCCTGGTGCAGAGAAAGAGTAGTCAGATGTGGCTGTGAATCAGTCTTCTCTCGCGCTTGTTCATTATCAGCATTTCAAAATGAACATTATCCTACTGTTGCGGGACTTACTTCCTTGAGGTGAAGCACAATCTGAATTAGCACAGTGGTGGAGGCGTCTCGGGATGTTCTGTTTTCTTTAGAGAGTACAGGTATGGCGTTTTACATATCTTCACTCTGGTCTCTTGTCGGCTCCTTTTTAGTGTTTCACTAAGCTGATGTGACCGTTTTGCAGCTTGGCAACGCTGTTGCAGAGTTCGGCTAATTATGTGGATGATCATCAAGGTGAACGATCGAAACACTTTTTATTCGGGAGAAGTCCTGTCTCCATCCAGGAAACTAAGTGACTGATCATCCTAAGGCTTTTGGCTTATTGTGTCCTCGATTCAGGTACTGCTTCCAAGTTAGGCACCCAAGAAATTAAAAAACCAATGCTCAAAACATTCCAAAAAACTGAATACTGAGGCCTGGGAGGACAAGCAAGCTTGGCACCCTTAAGCAGATAAAAAAACAAAAGGGATATTGACCAGTAGGCATCGACCAAACCCTCTGTGCACTGAAAAATTGCAGATCAGTACAAATTGTACGTCCTGTACGCCTATCATTTTTCATAAAGAGTAATTGCTTGACCATGTTTACAGAAGCCAAAAGGAAATCCAATTACCAAACTGTATTCCTGGCACTATCGCTCCGCCTGCCTGCCTCCTCCCCTTCTCCCCCCACCCCCTCAGTAAATACATTGCAGCACTAAGGGAAAAGGGACACTGTACCCAGACCACTTCAATGACCTTTAAATGACTTCATAGGAACACCTCCAGTGGTTCAGAAGGCCACTAGAGGCGCTTCCTGAGTTAGTGCTGTACAATGTCTAACACTGACGTTCAGAGTCTCCACGCTCTGCATGGAGACACTGAATGTTCCTTAGAGATGCATTGATTCACTGCATCTAAGGAAATGCTGATTAATGCAGCATTGGGTTTTGCCGCACGCGCAATAGCATTGGATTGGCTGATATCAAAAGTGGTGAACTCCGCTGTGTAGTCAGAGCCAACTGCAAGGAGACCCACGCGATTCTGGTAAAAGGTGAGTAAAATAACTAATGCAAGGGGGGTCCGACACCCAAATGGTGTAATAAGTCCTATAGTTTCAGGAATACATGTTTGTATTCCTGACACTATAGTGTTCCTTTTCATAATAAAACATAGAAATTCATATATAAGATACAAGGAATTATCTGCCTAAAAGTTGTTTTCCATTTTTTTTTATTTGGGAAAATTCTTGAACGGATATACAATAGTGAGGTCAAACAAGTAGTGTATGTGGCTAAATCAGGCATTACCCTCATAAGCAACAACCTTATAACCAGTTGACTAATATGTTCCCCCCGTGTTGCCAAAACTACTCTGATGTGTTGAGGCATAAACTCCACAAGACCTGAACCAGTCCTGTGATGTCAAGCATGAAGAAGAAATTCACATCAGGTCCTTTAACCCTTTATGGATGGCGGACGTACTATGCCATCCTTAAGGCGGCGGCTTAGTATGTCCAGCTGCACCGCGCAACACTTACCTAGGACAATGATCCCGGGAGGGGTGCCTGCCTGACAACCCAGGCAATCTCCCTGCAGCAATGCTACCTCTCCGCCCTCCTGGGCCATGTGATCATGATGATCACATGGCCGCAATATGTACTAAGAGCTCCCTGGGTTTTCAGGCAGTCCCCTAAACTGCCCCAAAAAAATATAAAAGTTTATAATTAAGTCTTCCAAGAAATATATATTTTTTTTTTTTTCAATTTGACAATTTTTATTTTGCAGTCATGTGGGGTACAGAAAAAAGATAAGGGTGGGAACAGTAAATCAAGGTTTACATATCATACAACATAGTCAACAGTGTTTCTCCATTACTTTTCAATCACATCTCATTAGCTTTTTCTTAGTTGCATGGGGTTGGGGGAGGGTGGGGAAGGATAAGGGATGGTTGCCAACAGTAACTTAGCATTATACATATCATAAGGTCATTCAAACCATTTTTGAGCTATGCCCCTCTGTGTTCTAGCATTCGCCTCTCCGAGACAAAGTACCTTTCCCTCATGGGTTTTAATTAAGCCTCTGTTAAACCTGAGAAGTAGCCTGTGTTGTGGTTTTGGTTTGTGTGTGCTCCCAATATTCTTTCCACATCAAATTAGCTTTTGCCATTGTCTGGTTCATTCCTTTTTGTTGTGCAAACATCGTTTCATATTGCCAATTAGTATGAATTTGGTTGAGAAGAGCGTGGTGGGTTGGTGGTGTAGGTGATTTCCAAAGCCTGGCTATCACTGTTGCTGCTGATATCAGTATGTGGTAGGTTACTGCCCATTGGGCCCTAGACATGTCCTCTGGAGGGATAAATAAGAGGTACGTCTCGACAGTGGGCTCCGTTTCTGAGTTTGTGGATTTCTGAATGAGTTGTGTAACCTTGCGCCAAAAGGGCAGCAATTTATCACATGACCACCATATGTGTAACATCGTCCCCACCTTGGCTTTGCACCTCCAGCACTGGTTAGTGGAGGTTTGAGGCCATATTTTGTGTATTCTATCAGGTACTAGGTACCAACGATACAGTATTTTCCTTTGGAGTTCTAAATGGCCAGTGCATGATGTGATGCCTCGGTGTGAAGAGTAGGCTCTCTCCCAGCTTTCCTCATTAATTATGTGGTTCAGTTCTTTGTGCCAAGCCTGTTTATATGTGAGTTTTACTTTAGGTTGTGAATGTATTAGGGCTTTATAACACAATGAAATCACTTTTTTGGGTGGTAGTGCGTTCGTGCATATTTTATCAAAGCCAGAGAGTGTTTGGTGTTGCGTAAGGGCATGCGGCTGAGGGTTGGTACCTGTTAGATAAGATTTAAGCTGTAAGTATGGAAATAGCATTCGGTGTGGGAGGTTATATGTTTTTTGTAATACCGGGAACTGCATGAGCTCCGCTTTATCATACAGCTGTGCAATATATTTAATATCATGCTCTAGCCACTTTTTGTGATCCAGTGTGGGTATCGTTCTCGACATTACTTCCATTGGTGTCGCTAGCGGAAAAGGGTAATAGGCTGTTACACTTTTATACACTGAGTCCCAGATTTCGAGTAGTAATTGGGATGTGGGGAGTAAGTGGTGCGTTGGGGGTCTACATTGTCTTGGAGTCCATAGGTATGAATTAGGGATCGACCGATATTGATTTTTTAGAGCCGATACCGATATTCTGTGAACTTTCAGGCCGATAGCCGATATAATTTGCCGATATTCTGTACATTTACCATTGGAAAATAAAAAACTATTTCTAAAAGTAAATGCACAAAATATACATGCCACGTGTAGTGGATGCAGTGTGTTTAGACAGGGGAGCTGTGTATGTGTGTGTAGCGGATGCAGTGTGTGTGTAGCGGATGCAGTGTGTGTTTGTGTAGTGGATGCAGTGTGTATTTGTCTAGTGTGTATATAATGAAAGCAGCGTGTCTGTAGTGTGTGGGTAGTGTGCGTAAAGTGAATGCAGTGTGTGTAAAGTGAATGCTGTATATACTAAATGCAAAGTGTGTGTGCATATAAGGAATGCAGAGTGTGTATTTGTGTTGTGTGTGTATAGTGAATGTAGTGTGTTTATATAATGCAGAGTGTGTGTTTGTATAGTGTGTGTATAAAATGCAGAGTGTGTGTGTGTAGTGTGCATTATATAAACACACTACACAAACACACTGCATTATATAAACACACTACACAAACACTGTGTATATAATGCAGTGTGTTTGTGTAATGTTTGTATAGTGTGTGTGTGTGTGTGTATATAATGCAGTGTTTGTATAGTGTGTGTGTTTATGTAGTGTGTGTGTGTATATAATGCAGTGTGTTTGTATAGTGTGTGTGTATATAATGCAGTGTGTGTATATAATGCAGTGTGTTTGTATAGTGTGTGTGTGTATATAATGCAGTGTGTGTTTGTATAGTGTGTGTGTGTATATAATGCAGTGTGTGTTTGTATAGTGTGCATTATATACACACACTATACAAACACACTGCATTATATATACACACACACTATTCAAACACACTGAATTAGATATACACACACACTATTCAAACACACTGAATTATATACACAGTGTGTTTGTGTAGTGTATGTGTATAATAATAGTGTATGTGCGAGGGGGCATTTTTTAAAAAAGGAGGGAGGATATGTTAATCCCTGGTGGTCCAGTGGCATTAGCTTAGCGAGGGGAGGGGGTGTGGGGTGGGCAGCAAGCGTTTACTCGCCTCCCAGCAGCTCCTCCAGCTCCCCAGTGTAAATCTCGCGAGACCCGCGGCCGTCAGAGCTGGCCGCGGGTCTCGCGAGATTTACACTGGGGAGCTGGAGGAGCTGCTGGGAGCTGAGTAAACGCTTGCTGCCCGCCCCCCCAGGACCGCCTGCTTGTAATGAGCCCGGCGGTACTGGGAGGTATTATCGGCAATATCGGTATCCCTATTGGCCGATACTGATATTGCCGAAAAAACCGAATATCGGCCGATTATATCGGTAAAACCGATAATCGGTCGATCCCTAGTATGAATATATTGTGGAGTGTTGAGCCCAATGAGATTCTATGTGTAGCCATTGCGGCTGGTCAGGGCGTGGCGACAGTTGCGAGATTGTATGAAGTATTGCTGCATTGTAATATTTTTGTATGTCAGGGAATCCCAGGCCTCCCTCGATTGTGTCCCTCTGCAAGATCTTTGTGGCTATTCTCAATTTCTTGTTTTGCCACACAAATCTGAGGAGCAAATTTTGGGTCGTGCGGAAAAAACTGTTAGGCAGTGGTATTTGTAGTGTCCGGTAAAGATATTGTAGTTTTGGCAACAGTGTCATTTTGACCGCTGCTATGCGGCCCACCCACGAGATGAACTTGCCCTCCCAAGTCTTTAGAGTATCTTTGAAGTGCGACAGGATGTGTAAATAGTTGAGTTTATACAAATCCATTGGGTTTTTTGCTATTTTCAGACCCAGGAAGGTTAGGAAGTCTGTGCGCCAGTCTAGTGTAAATTTTTCTTTTAGTATCTCCATTTGCTGTGTTTTAATATTAATCCCCATAGCTTGCGTTTTGGTCAAGCTGAGTTTATAGTAAGAGTATTTCCCATATTGTGCTATATGTTTCATGAGGTTAGGGAGTGAGATGTATGGCTCTGTCAGGGTCAGAAAGATATCGTCCGCAAATAGGCTTAGTTTGTATTCATCGTTTCCTAGCCGGACCCCTTTTATGGATATTTCTTCTCTATTCTAGAGCCAGTACGTATAGCAGAGGCGACAAGGGGCACCCCTGTCTTGTACCATTGGTGATCCTGATGGTATCTGAGCAAAATCCTGCTGTCACTACTTTGGCCGTTGGGCTGCTATATAGGGCTTTGATCACTTTGATAAATTGTTGCGGGAATGCGAATTTGTTTAACACCTCCTGCAGGAAGGACCAACTTAGGCGATCGAAGGCCTTCTCAGCATCAAGAGACACCAGGAGGCCTCCGATCCCTCCTCTTCTCATGCTGTGCACCAGGTCCAGCACCTTGCGTGTGTTATCTGCTCCCTGCCTACCAGCTACAAAGCCCACCTGATCTGTGTGTACCAGGTGGGGCAGTATGTTGCTTAACCTGTGTGCATGCACTTTGGCGTATAGTTTAGCATCGGTGTTGAGGAGCGATATCGGTCTGAAGTTGGGGCAGTGCGTTGGAGGTTTGCCTGGTTTTGGGAGTGTGATAATATGTGCCATTAGTAGTTCCTCCGGGAGTGTACATGTTTGTGTAGCCCTATTAAACAGCAGTGTGAGGTAAGGTGATAAGATATGGTGGAATTTTTGGTAGTATATGTTAGAGAAGCCGTCTGGCCCTGGTGCCTTGTTTTTCGGTAACGCTTTAATGGCGGCTGTGACTTCTTGTGATGTCATGGGAGCTGTAAGTTCTCCTATCTGTGTGGGTGTCAGAGTGGGTAAGTGAGTGGTTTCTAGGTATGAGCGTATGTCTTCTTCCTTTTGTTTTAAGTGGGTATCGTCCTTTAAGTTATAAAGTCCTCCATAGTAAGAGGCGAATGCGTTGCTTATATCCACAGGGGATAAGAGTTTTTTGTTGTTTTGATCTATTATGTATGGTATTCTGCTATTGGTTACTCGTTGCTTAAGTCTGGACGCTAGCAGCTTACTGGCCCTGTTGCCCTGTGTATATTGTTGTTGTTTGAGTTTATGAATATTGTAGCTTACTCTTTTTAGAGTGTGTTCTCTGATTTTATCCTGTATGTCCTTGATTTGGGCTTGTAGTGTGTCCGTCGGTGACGTTTTGTTTTTAGTGGTTAGGTCGGTCAATTGAGTGTTCCATTGTATCCATTGTCTTTGGGAGCTGCGTTTGATTTGCGCCGCTCTTCGTATTAGCAAGCCCCTAGTGACTGATTTGTGTGCCTGCCATACTATATTTACGTCAGTCTGTTCCGTGTAGTTTGTGTCGAAATACTGAGTCAGTTCGTCCTCTAGTTGTCTGGTGAAAGTATGGTCATGTAACAAGGATTCATTGAGTCTCCACGGACTTCTATGTTTGTAGTCATATTGATCTTTAACTGTGAGTGTTATAGCCGCATGATCTGACCAATTAATTGTATTGATGTTGCTATCAAGTATCTGGTCTAGGCATGTTCTGTGGATGTGGAATCTATCGATGCGGGTGTATGTTTTATGCGGGGCCGAGTAATATGTGTAATCTTTTGATTGTGGGTTAAGTATTCTCCATGTATCATACAGTTGGTGGTCGTCTAGCAGTTTTTGGTATGTCTTACATGCCTGAGTCTGTTTCCTCTTCGCCTGTGAGCCCGGCTGTGCTGTGGTGTCTAGTTTGGGATCTAAAATGTGGTTAGAATCCCCACAAAGGATTAGCATCCCTTTCTGGAGTCGCGTGACCTTGGTTAACAGCTGATGTAGGAAATTTCTTTGACCTCCATTGGGTGCATATGCCGAGACAATGGTGTATAAGCTATTGTTTATAGTGCATACTAAGATAATGTATCTGCCCAGCGGGTCTATGAGGGAGTCATGGTATGTGTATGCTATTTTACTGCTGATTAGTATTGTTACTCCTTTGGATTTGTGTCCTGTGGTTGCGTGGTATTGATGGGGGAACTGATCTGGTCTTAGATTCGGGCTGATCTTAAAGTGTGTTTCTTGGAGGCATACAATTTCGGCCGCCTCTTGTTTCAACGCTCTGAAGAGGCAATGGCGTTTATAAGGCGTGTTTAGTCCTTTTACATTATGGGAATATATTTTCATATTGGGATTTTATTGTGTGGGAGCTGTCCATTCCACAGAGTCTATTTTTACTTGTGTTGGGTGTCATTGCGGTTTGGGGGCTGATGCTCCTATACTTTTTATCTCTAGGCTTCATGTTATACCATGCTACTTTCGTTAGCGTGTAGCTATGTTCATGGGCATACCTGGAACATTTTACTGAGGCTATAGGGGTATTGGATATCGGTTTGAGGGTCATAGGGGGGTAACTGGGAAAAAACATAACGGTGGTCGTCACCACTAATACCCAAACGTGGGTTTGGTTACTATTCCACGTAACCTCGTGGGGGTGGGATTTCTGTCCCATCTTCAGTGTGTCTGTATTCGACTAGGCCCTTATTATTCAGGTGTCTCAAAAGATTATCATTTAGCTGTCAGACATCGTCCGCGACTGGTATCTTCCAGGTCTAACGTCTCCTACTGTCCTCCCTCTGTACACCTTGTGCTGCCTACTTGTACCAAATTAACATACTTGTACTTTTACACACTGTAGCAGAATTCGGCTCTCCTAGCCGTTGCAAATATAACATACATCGTTCTAACAAAAACATTAAACATTTAACATTCCTATCGCGGCTTCCCAGGGGTTTTTGGGTGTTAGCTCACGTTGCACTAGTCACCTTCTAGCAACCTGTTGTCCTAACCCGTGCTATGTTACATCTTGTGTTACTACCTATGATCTGATTTGCCGCTCCATTTGGCGTCTATACTTAGTCGGTGTCAGCCTGGTACCTTCAGAGGAGCCGTAGTGACTCCCAGCCTATAACCTGCATTATAAAATCGTTGTGCACATGGGACTAATGTCAACCTTCGGGCCTGTTTGATATGGATGCCCTTACCGCACTCCTGTTCCTACATTTCATATACACAAACATTGTCTCTGCCCGGTACCTTAGCTCCCATAGCCTGCGCAAGTTAGCTGCTCTTAGGCTGACGATCGTGTGAGGCTTGCGCCTCTAGTAGCAGGTTTGTGCTCATGCTAGTGACTATCTCTGAGCAAATCCTGGCAATTACAGGTCCTATTCACAGATTAACATAACTTTACTTATAATTTAACTGAACTTATAATTTCTGCCAACAAAATCAACAATGCAACAGTACATTTGTGTGTGTGCGTATTATCAAACCCTTTCGACATAGTAGTCGCGTCGGTGATCAGTTGTGCCCAGGGTAGGCTCACTTGCGTTGCCTCTTCCACTCTGGCGATAGCCTCTCAGTTGTGGAGCTTTTTTCGGGATGTTGGGGTGTTGCTATCCCCCAGGAGCGGAGAATTTTCCTGCCCTCGTCCGGGGACATAATGGTAGTAATCGTTCAGTTTCTCTGGATCGTGAGGCGGACGGGTGTCCCCACCGGTACGGTACTTGCTGAGCTCTGAGTGCTTCTGTAATGTCTTTAAATTCCCTGCGTTTTTGCAAAGTCATGGCAGATAGGTCTGAGTAGAGCTGGATGGATTTTTATTTGTCCGGCATGTCTCTGCGTCTCCTTGAGGCCTGCATTATTTCCTCTTTGATATGGTAGTAATGCATTTTCGCTAGTACGTCTCTAGGTGCTTCGGCCGGTAGGAATTTGGGCTTTGCCACCCTATGTGCTCTGTCTATTAGCAGCATGGCGGCTGGTATGTCCGGGGACATGGTTTGAAATAAGTCTGTCAGGTATGCTGTCAAATCCGGGTGTTTCACATCCTCAGGGATACCCCTGAATCTTATGTTCTGTCTCCGTGATCTGTCTTCTAAGTCCATCACCTTCAATTGAAGCTGGTGCTGTTGATTTTCCAGGCTCTGCACGTGGTCCGCCATATCGTTGTGGGCCTCAGCATATTCGTCCATTTTGTTTTCCACTCTGGCAGTGCGGTCACCCAGATCTCGCATATCCTTTCTGATCTCTGCTAATTGTCTGTTTAGAGTGTCCAGGATCTTGTTGGACATAGCGTCCAGACACTTTTGCAGTACTTCTTGTGTGACCGGTAAGTTCCCTGCCGGATCAGTGTGTAGAGGCAGTGTATCGTCACCGTCGTCGCCATCTTGGTCGCTCTCGTGTGCAGCGGCTTGTTTAGACAGCCGCGATTTGGTTCCGAAGAACGCGTTTTTGTCTCCCTTATCCTGGGGCTTTTGTTTAGTCTTCAGTTGGGACATCTTGTCTGAAGATTGCGGAGGAGTTCTGGTAGATTTCGCTGGTTAAAAACGCTTTTTTGGGCCGTTTGGAGCGGAGCGCTAGTTACATGCGACCGTCCGCGCCATGAGCTTGGCCACGCCCCCCAAGAAATATATTTTATATGTGTAATATTAAGAAAATACTTTCATTATTTTATTATGTTTTATATAAAGTACAAATAGTTTTGCAGCGCCTAAAGTGTCCCTTTAAAAAATAAATACATTATATATATATATATATATATATATATATATATATATATATATATATATACACATACATACATACATACATACATACATACATACATACATACATACATACATACATACGATGGAAACATAAGCAGCTCTGCGGATATGGGCTTAGGCAATTATAGTGTAGTGCCCACTTGGAAGTATAGCTGGTGTTCTTTTCCCTCCAGAAATATAGAAGAGAAGAAAAAAAAAACAGAAAACAATTAAAGTGGTAAGAAATTTACTAACATTTGATGGAGCAGATGTGAACTGCTCTATCCTCAGGCTTGGGTGGTACAATCCCCACCATGGATATGCTAGTTCAAGCAGAATGGCAGCAAAGGTTGGACCAATAAAGTACTTTTATTTAAAGGTAATTCATTTAAAAATATAAAACACGAAAAAATACACTGAAAGTGAGGTAGAGAATAATAAATACACTTAACTCGTTTCACCTGGCAAGAGGCTTTTTCAAAAGTTTTAATTTTTCTCCTATGTATGTAATTGTGAAACTATTTTTGAACCTTCCTTCTTTCCATGTTTCATATTTGTTTGTCTTTACATTTGCAAAATGTTTGCTAAAATAAAGACTGTCCAAAAAACAAGATTCAGGTGCAAGCAGACTTTTTATTCTACCATAAGGGGGTAGAAAAGGTGCTTGGTTCACATTTCTCGGGCGAGGAATCCAGTTTTCCAACATCTGGGGAGTTTAACCCCTTAAGGACCAAACTTCTGGAATAAAAGGGAATCATGACATGTCACACATGTCATGTGTCCTTAAGGGGTTAAAATAAATATAAAGGAAGGGTAAAGAAAGAAGGAATTGACAATGGGTGGTGTGTGTTTGGACAAATCTAGGAATCAGTGGGTTTCATTACAGCAAAGGGACTCAAATTCATATAGGTAGTAATTGAGTCCTGTCGAGTGATCTGAACTGTATGATTAATGGGGACCAATTGGTAACCTATTGGAGATATCTGTAAGTGAAGCAATCGTGGCTTCCATAGTATTGCTTTGACCCTTTTTAGCCATTGATGAATGCTGGGGCTATGCTGTTGACACCAGAGGAGCATTACCTGGCACCTCACTGCTGTCGGATGTTTTATGAGTTACCTTGTTAGGTCATTAAGGGAAGGGTGTTGTGCTGGAATACTTCTATATTGTTAATATAAATAAGTATTTCCACTGCTGCATGAGGAAATTGCTCTTCAAGTCTGCGTGGATGACCCTTTGTACATTTCATGTATGTGCACAGGTTACCAGAGAACGGTTTGTACTGAACCTTTTTGATACTGCTATCATTATTTACTAGCTTTTTGTAACAAAAAATTTCATTTTCTTTATTAAAGTGATACTTTTTCCTTGGGTTCTTTCTCTGTCAAAAGAACACTCCTATTACCACAATTCTGTAATATCAATAAATTAGTTGTTCCTGGGGTCCTCTAGCGACGTTTTACCTTCTAGTGTTTAAACCTTTGTCAAATGGTTTAACAAGAAGTTGTGCCCAGCTGCCTCTCCTTTTGTGCTCGGTCTAATAAAGAAGCATTAGTTCGAGACGTTAAGGGACGGAAATGATCGACTGGTGATCATCTGGTGATCTGGTCTCCTATCGAGAGTATGTACATATACGTTTTCTTAACTGTACTTACTGCAGTTGTCCAGTGATAGGCTGAGGGTGTCAGCTGACAATTAACAGTTCCCTGGAATGAGTGACTGACGGATGGAGCCCCTTCTTAGTCTGGAAATAA
Organism: Pelobates fuscus; assembly: GCF_036172605.1. NCBI lineage: Eukaryota > Metazoa > Chordata > Amphibia > Anura > Pelobatidae > Pelobates > Pelobates fuscus. The sequence goes on from NC_086321.1 coordinate 138,703,973, forward strand.
CTTCTGCTTGCCTGTGGATTTGCAACGGCATCTTACATAGCTGAAAAGAGACTTGCGTCCATCAAGTTCAGCCTTCCTCAAATGTTTTTGCTGTTGATCCAAAAGGCAAAAAACCCAGTCTGAAGCGCTTCCAATTTTGAAACAAACTTGGAAAAAATTCCTTCTTGACCCCAAAATAGCAGTCAGATGTCTCCTTGGATCAAGCAGCTGTTACCCCACTAATTATAAATTGTGTCCCTGTAAGTTATTTTTTTCTGCAAGTATTTTTCCAATTGCAGTTTAAACATCTGTATGGACTGAAAAAATATATATTTATAAAGTGCATTAAAATATATGGATCACTGACTGCTTGTAGTTTCTTTGTTCATATGTATAAATTATGGTTTGAAACTATGTATACTTGCATATTGTTCTTATTAATCATATCCTTTTTATATATTTTTCTTTTTCAGACTTCTGAAGATGATGAATATGAAGCAGATTGGCCGCAATTATTACAACCCTAACGATCCTATTGACATCAAAACTCACCAGTATGTTCCCATAAATTTACAAGAAAGCTTTAAACCTAAATACTACAAGCTCAGTAGTTTATAAGCCAGCCTCTAAATCTCTGAAACCAAAGGAATACTTTTACCTATTCCCTTGCTGTCAGAGGTCTGTCCAGTTTGTGTGTTTTTAGCATACACAACCAGAATTGTCATCTCTCTCGGTGAGAGGGCGAATTTAGCTCTGAAAACTCCTGCACATTGCACTGTTTTGCAAAATTTTGAACGGAGCTGTATGTATAAAATAACAGTCACGGTATTGTTGCTGAGTGGTGAGTGGCTCTGCACCAGGATTCCATTCAGTGTTAAACTGTTCTTACCGTTTTAATGCTAAGTGAGTCCCCAGCAGCCCGTCCCCCTCTGTGCTGCTTGGGCTAATAAGAATGAGCAGCAATGGGTGGCGGTGACTGGCTAAGAGTATCAGCTGACAACTTCCAGCCTATCATTGCCGGTTTAAATTGGTATGGCTAGAAGGGTGTGTTTAATTCTTTTTTAAATGTACAACTGTTCGAAAATGGTTTCACACTAAAGAATAGACCGTGCAGAACGTTCCAAGCACAATCATTCGGTGAAATGGATATTGTGCCTTCAGTGTTCCTTTTTAGACACTTAAATACACTGAGGTGAGCAATGAACTAAATTGTGTCCAGTTTCAAACATTTAGGACATAAAACGTGTGATTGATTGTCCCTTAGTTAATATGCACTCTGAGCAGGAGCATTTATTAGATTAAATATATTTTGAGGAGTTCCTCCAGTTATTCACAATTGTATTCACCGGTATTCCAGTAGTAAGCATTCTCAGCGCAATTATTGAAATCCTTCTTAGGGGGAAAACAAAACGCAAGTATGAGAACTCTAGGAACAGACAAACAATTGCCAGCGAATTGTAACAGATACCCCAAATGCAACACTCGGATGGCATTCCGTAACCATACACTAAAAATTTTCTTAGTTGTACCGTTTTTTTTTTGTTTTTTTTAAGTGTGAAAACATGGACATACTTGTATCATTACATAAAGACCAACATGAAGCAAGATCATTATGTCAAGTAAAGAATCGGAGAGGACACATTTCGCGCCTCCTTGCTAGCGCTTGCTCAATATTGAGAAAAAGGAAGGAGCAAGGAGGCACAACGCTTTTATTGTGTTTTGGTTTCCCTCTGAACCCCAACAACCCTCTTTTCTTCACTTAATGAACTTGTTGCAGTTTGGCTTTTATGTATAATGATACAAGTATGTCAGTGTTTTCCCACTTGTTTTTAATAAACCGGAAAGAAGGAATTTATTACCAGCACCGAGGACTTGGTAAACCTGCAGTTTATATTTATGTGAGTAAGTGGTTAATTAAATCACCTTGTGATGAGAAAATATCCTCCGGAATACTGGGGTAGCAGCATGTAACTTTAATTAACTTGTGTAACTGATGACCCTGTAATCGGTGAGCATGGGATCCATGTCTAGATTACCCTTTTAACTTCGGGACAGCCTAAGCAAATGCATTGAAGTAAAAACAGAGCAGTTGCTCACATACGCCAATACAGAATGAACCTATACCATTTGCATATCAGACTGATTCTTCCCACTTGGGTAATCCAAATGCCAGCAAGTGGGCTCAGTCTAATATGCAACTGGGGATTTACCTTGTCTAAGCTTTTTACTGTTCCCATATTCTGTTTTTGTTCCTTCACTAGAAAATGCCTATTGTGGCTTTCTGCCATGGGGGGCATTCTGACAGTGTGTAGGGACTGGGTCTATTCTCCTAAAGAGAAACTCCTAAACTTTAATGTAGGGTACATTATGGTTTTGCAGCTTTGTGTACATTTTAGGGGAAATTGAATCTGATATATTTCGTGCAAGCCCAAATGTTTAATAATATTTTAAAGCACAAACTATAGAGCACTATATTTCAATATAAATTTTAAAAAAACTAAATAGGGTCAGGAACACAAACTGGTATTTCTGACCCTATAGTGTTAACTCTTCCCTCCCCTCTTTCTAAATTTAGTAAATATATGGTAAGTAAATATAGCTGCCTGTGATCTGCCTCTTTGGCTCACATCAGAAGGGATGATCTCAGCCAATCACAATGCTTTTTCCTACAGGAAATGATCAATTCTACAATTGTCAATCCTACAGAGATTATCAATTCTGATGATTTTAGCTAGGGAGACAGGCTGGGGGCGGAGCCAAACCCCACCTTAAACAATCAGCATCTCCTCATAGAGATGCATTGAATCAATGTATCTCTGAGGACAGTTCAGTATCTGCATCCAGAGAGTGGAGACACTGAAAGTCAGTCCTGCAAACTGCGACACTGCCCCAGCAAGCACCTCTTGTAGCCATCCTGGAGTGGCCACTGGAGATGTCCACGGGGAGCAATGTGAACACTGCCTTTTCTCTGAAAAGACTATTTTATGCAAAAAGCCTGCAGGGAATGACTATAATCACCAGAACTACTCCATTAAGCTGCAGTTGTTCGGATGGCTATAGTATCCCTTTAAGCTAAGAATCTGGATTTTGCAATCCGAATGGCCATGTGCGGCACTGAATGGTTTAGTCTCATTCTGTACAGGGCCATTCGAACTTTATTGAATGGACCCTTTAGTGTGATGTAATAGTAAAAACTGAAAATTTATGAAAAAATCCACATTTGTGTAAATTGAATTATAATTATCTCCCAACTTTTTTTTCCCCCTTCCCCTCAGCCTAACTATATGGCCAGGCTTCACCACCTCCATTCTACAGTATGAAACTAGTATAATGTTGTGTATTGATGTGAGCCATAAAGTCCTAAGAAATGAAACTGTTCTGGATATTATGTACAACTTGTACGGAAAAGTTGGAGCAAATCACTTTCGTGATGCATGTAGCAAGGAATTAATCGGGCAGATTGTTCTCACAAAGTAAGATTGTTTTCCTCCATAATTTACTTGTGTTTTAATAAACTTGTATGTTCGTCTATATAGTCGTTTTGATTAGAAATAATTTTTTAAAAGCGGGGCATATTGAGAACTGACAGGGGTTTTAGATCTAAATAAGTTCATGAGAAAAATTCTCCAGCTCGAGTCTGTTTGTTGACTATTTATTGTAACCCATGTTTTGCTAATCCCTTGGCAATTCTCATTAATTTTCAGCTTAGAGCTTTACGCTTCAATGCTGATGCTCTCAGCTTATTACCAGCTCCCAAGGGTAAAGCTTACAAATCAGGGTGAAAGGAGGGTGCAGAAGGGCTATGCATGTAGAAAATGTACGGTTTAAACATGTAGAAAACTCTTTTTTTAACCATGAAAGTTAGGATTACCGTCTTAACCAAACCTCAAGACGACATAACTACTTAATTCAGATGAAGGCATTATGGGGCCTGTAGAAATCTTTGAATTTCATTATTAAAGTGATAATTCAAAATATTGCCTTTTTTATCTTATCTCACTCACAGATATCTAAATTTCCCCAATTTTTGTAATCTCAGGTCATGCAACACCCCCTTCCAATCAACAACCTCATTTTATCTTCCCCTTGGTTTGCCTTACGTTCTCCCCTTTTATTTTGTCATCAGCCCTCTGAACCCATCATCTTATTTATAGCCCCTATATAATTTGTTTCTTGTAGGAACTGCAAGGCTCTCATGTTGATTCCATCATTGCTGTCCTGGATCACCATGTAGCATAAATTTTAAAAACAGTTATCTGATGAAACAGCATCTAAAGTCTCTGCAGATTTATTTATTGAAGCATGCATTTTCTTTTCAATATAACTTGTTTATGTAAAGGTGGAAGTGTTCTTTTTCATTGTATAGTTCAATTTTTCATTTTACAGATGGTCTAGGTGCATTGGTTAACTTGTGTGCCTGTGACACATTAAAGATATAAGTCAAACTAATTTGATATTAATGGTTTTACAACACCCAGGTACAACAACAAGACTTACCGTGTTGATGATATCAACTGGGATTTCTCACCAGAGTCAAAATTTAAAAAATCAAACGGAAGTGAAATAAGCTACATTGAATACTACAGAACAGTATGGCACCTTTATTGTGTTGTTAATTTTTTTTTGTGTGTGGTTGAATATATTTTAAATATAGCTGCCTAGACCAATAAACTACTGTGCACATAGTGGGAAAAAATGGTTGGTTGTCCTTTTGTTACCTTTTAACCATTTAAGGATGGAAAAGGTGGGCTTTAATGCTGCAGGGTGAGGTGTAAATATAATTTAAATATAAGTGTATTTTGATATTAATATACACACACATTTTTACCTCTGTGTATTTTGATATCAAAATACACATAGAAGTAAAAATGTGTGTGTGTGTATAAGCAGGAAAAAAACTCTTGATCTCCTCTTCAACGATCTATGTACTGCCTTAACTCTCTCCATGGTTTAATTTCCTCTGACTACCATCTGCTGAACTTTGACATTGGCATACTCCATACCCAAATTATACCAGCCTCTGTACATCCATCTCACTGAAACCGGTCTTGTTTTACAGAGATTCTCCACCAATCTCCAAACTTTCCTTTTACCTATCACAAACCTAACCTAACCTGCCTCTACAACTCTATCCTCTCAACTAGATCTCATCGCACCCCCTACATTTAAATGTGGCAAGTGTCCCAATTACAACCATGGCACACCAAGCTGACCTGGTACCTCCCAAAAATGCTCCAGAACTGTTGAACACTGTTTTAGGAATCTTTCTGCGCTTGACTTCCTCCACTATAAATGTATGCTACGCTCATACAGATGGCCCTCTGCAAAAGAAAACTACTTAAATAACATTTTAACTCTTTTCTTTGCTCCTTCTCCTTAATTGACTGATACAAACCTTGCAACTCGTTTACTGGGAAGATTTCTACAATCAGGGAAGAGATCTCTCTCCTTCCCTTGTCAATTCTTCTCCCACTCCCTCCGCGTTTCTACACTCTGGTCCTCCCGCCCCCCCCACCGGTTTCCTCGGTTCTATTCCCTTGTATCTCATTCACACTGAATATTTTAGTGAGAGGCAAAGCAAGGAGACAATTTCTCAATCACCTCTGGCATATTTACTTCAACTTTCACACATGCAATCGTACCCAGATTTCTTTAAAAAAAAAAAATAATAACTCAGCCTTGACCCTAACTCCTCATTCAACTGTCTCCTTATCTTGTTGCTACTATTTTCATCCAAGATCCTTGAGAGAGTTGTGTATGCGAGATTGACCAATTTTTTTTCGAATCTTGACCTGTTTCAGTCTAGATTCTGCTCCCGTCACTCTGTCGAAACAGCTCTACCCAAAGTATTCAATAATTGAATCACTACAAAATCTAGTGGTCACTATTCTATCCTAATTCTTCTTGAACTTTCTGCTGCTTTCAACACTAATCAAGTTCTTTTCATCCTCTGTAATCTCGGTTTACAAGACACTGCTCTCTCATGGTGCTCCTTTAACCCCTTAAGGACACATGACATGTGTGACATGTCATGATTCCCTTTTATTCAAGAAGTTTGGTCCTTAAGGGGTTAAGTATTTTTTTTTTTTTCTACCCTCTGGCTTTGTATCTTTTCCGCAACCCCTCTCTGTTGGTGTTCCCCAAAGTTCTGCCCTTTGTCCTCTCCTGTTCTTGATCTATGCGGTCTCCCTTGGTAAACTCATTAGCTCTTTTAGCTTCCTATTGCTGTCAACTCCCTCTCGACTTGTGTCTCTGACTGCCTCCTTGGATGGCTGCTCACTTACACAAACTTAACTGGTCCAAAACAGAAATCTTGTCTTTCCTCCCTCAATTGTTGCTACTCTCATATCTGTCTCCTTCCAAATCAACGGTATTACCATCACCTCTACCTTGTAGTCTTGCTGCCTAGGTGTTCCTTGACTCCAGCCTCTCCTTCGCTTCTCATGAACATCTATTTAATGCTGGACGGGGCTAAGTTGCTCGTCAATGCTGCTGTCCTCTCTCGCTTTGACTACTGTAATCTGCTTCTCAGTGGTTTTACATGTTCCAAACTTGACCCATAACAGTCTATAATAAATGTGGCGGTGAGGCTCATCTTCCTGTCTGTCTGCACTTCAATTGCCTCCCACCTCTGTTAGTCCCTACATTGTCTTCTCATTAGATAGATTTGTTTATTTGTGTGTGTGTATATGTGTGTGTGTGTGTGTGTATGTATATATATATATATATTGTGTGTGTGTGTGTGTGTGTATGTATATATAGTGTGTGTTTATGTGTGTGTGTGTGTGTGTGTATGTATATATATTCTGGTACTTGTTTATAGACGCAGCAAACCAATCTGACAAATTCCATATGTTAAACCTGAAATGGGAAATATGATAACAAATCTATGCAATGTTTCCAGTCTTTAATACTACATGAAAACGAATGAATGAACATGTAGACAATATACTCTTTTCTCATGCAGCAATACAATAAGGAAATTACAGACCAAACACAGCCATCTGTGATTCACAATCCCAAAAAGTCCAAGACCCCATCTGGTGTTCCTGAAGGACCAATTCAACTGATCCCTGAATTTTGTTACCTGACAGGTATTTTTCTGAATGTATACAAAAAAGTGAGATTTGTGGAAAATTACTTTCCTAATCCATGCACCAATCTGCTTCAGAACCGTTTTAATCAAAACCTTTGTTTGTGCTGTGCAAGGTGTGCCCTAAAGTACAGTAATAAATTAAGTGTCTTGTGTAGATTTGTGGAGAATGAGCAGTTAAATAAAATAATGCATGTAGTGTTCCAAATTTAAAGCGGCACTGTCATGCCAAACTTGGCTTTTATCCAATTGTTTCCTCTTCTCTTTCTCTCCCAGAATCTGTTCTTTACTTTATTTCTGATCTAGTTTTCTTTAAAACATAAAAGCAAGGACTACTTTGTCTTATGTATTTTTCCTATGCTTAACTGTCTTTACCAAAGGAGAGTTTCGTTCCATTTCTTGTGTCAAGGAGAAGGATGAGTTTTCTCTGACACAGGAAATGGAGCTGACTTAAGCTTCTCCTTCAGTCAAAGAAAGTCAAGCGTAGGAAAAATACATAATACCAATACTTTATCTAATGTTTTAAAGAAAATAAGAACCGATTCTGAGAGGAAGAGAAGTCGAAACAATAGGCTGTTCAGCATGACAGGTTTTAAAAAGGTTCTGGACTGGCTAATGACACTGCGGAGGTAGAATTACACATCTGGCAATTTAGGGATTAATCTCTGCTAGCAAATTTATAGATTTGGTAAAAAAACATATATTAATAGAATTTACTCTCATGTGTTACTTGGCAGACACTCAATGCTGAAGAATTGAGGGAGAGCAGAAAAGACTTCCCACGGTAGGTCCCGCTGCTCTCCATCCAAAAAAAAAATCGCATGCTCTCTGGTTGCTAGTGGTAACTTTCTAGCTGGTGCTGGCTAGAGAGTATAAAAATGGAGTGACATGATGTCACTCCGTGTAGACTCCGGCAGCAAAGCGGCTGTGCCGGCGTCATAGAGGATAGTTCTTTTTGGGAACCTGGTAAGTGGTAGCAGTTTCCCCTTAAATGTAGTAAAACGTTTAAAAAAAAAATGAGACGTTAAAATTTGGACCAAACTTCTGGAATAAAAGGGAATCATGACATGTCACACATGTCATGTGTCCTTAAGGGGTTAAAAGACCACTATAGGCAATGAAGTGGTCTGGGTGCCAGGTCCATTTAGGGTTAACCTGCCTTCTGTAAATATAGCAGTTTTAGGAAAATCTGTTTACATTAGGGTTAATCCAGCCTCTAGTGGCTGTCTCATTGACAGCTGTTAGAGGCGCTTCCGCGCTTCTCACTGTGATTTTCACAGTGAGAAGATGCTGCCGTCCATAGGAAAGCATTGAGAAATGCTTTCCTATGGACTGACTGAATGTGCGCGCAGCGCATTCGGAGGAAGAGGGAGGAGAGTCCCCAGCGCCGAGGTAGCCCAGCGCTGGAGAAAGGTAAGCCTTTAACCCCTGCCTCCCCCTAGAACCCGGCAGGAGGGGGGACCTATTAACACTATAGTGCCAGGAAAACAGGTTTGTTTTCCTGACACTATAGTGGTCTTTTAAGGCACGGATACCAAAGGAAGAGTCAACTAAGATGTAATTCCTCTAAATTAAACTTATTTAAATGTAACTACTTTTTAGATGTTAGCTTTTTTTCAGTTAATTACGGTATGTTTAATTTCACTTTTTTTTTTTTTTTTTTTTTTTGAAGGTTTAACTGATAAAATGAGGAGTGATTTTACTGTGATGAAAGATTTGGCAATACATACCAGGTTAACACCTGATCAAAGAGAAAAGCAAATGGGAAAATTCTTAAACTATATCCACAAGTAAGTAGAACTCTGTTGCAATGTCAAGTTGTCTATATTTTGGTTGTAGTTCATAAATTTATTGATTCTGGCTCGTAAATCCTAAGCTTTGTGTATATTCTCAACATTTTTTTCAACGTGTATGTTTTTGTTTATAAAAATGTATTACACATTTTTCCCACAGGGATGAAAATGTTCAGAAAGAACTACGTGACTGGGGAATTAATTTTGACACCAAACTTATGCCATTTACTGGTCGAATTGCTCCTCCAGAGAAGATTTTGCAGGCCAGGGGAACAGTTAAGTACATGGTTTTATTTAGATCAGGGGCAGTCAACCTTTTTAATGTTTGATCTTTTTATTATTTTTGTATTAAACCTACTCACATGATAAAACAAACCGCATGAATAGACATCACAATACAAACCTCAAAGACGTGACCTAGCTTAATCCCATTCTCAAATTCACCATTACAAAAAGACCTAGTATACCAAGATTAGTAGCTTTAATCTGATAACTTGTATAAAAAGATTCCCTTATTTTGTTAATCCATTGGTTGTAATTTTGTATATGTTTAACCCCTTAAGGACACGTGACATGTCATGATTCCCTTTTATTACAGAAGTTTGGTCCTTAAGGGGTTATTGTTTGGATAGGAAACTCCCGTTTCCATTTCCAGTTGAAAGAAGAGTTGTTTTTTATATTTTTATTTTTATATATTATATATTAATATTTTATATTATATATTATGTTTTTTTGTGTGTTTTTTTGCGGACGTAAGGTAATGAAGCAATATTTGTTGATTTTTATTATTATTATTTTTTAAATAGTTTGCCTCAATTGAGGTGTAGAAGGCCCGTTTCTGGGGAGTATATTAAATCCCAAAATGTAGAGATTCTTGGACTATTGCACCAAATGTAGCATTGAACCCTCATAGGCTAGGCATCTCCAACATAGTGGAGAGTTAGCCAGAGATATTTTAACCAATCTAGTTGGAGCGAAGTACCATCTATGTACTACTTTAAAAAAATGTTTCTATAATATTAAGGCAATGTTTGTATTTTTTTTTTTTTTTTTTTAATAATCTCAAGGAGGAACATCATTCCTCTACTGTAATTTTTAGATTCAGATATATTTCCCATTTCTTTTTGGCTGGGTTCTATACTTGAATATGATTGTCTAATTCTATGGCAATTGAACGAACTGCTTTTACCTCAGTATTTTTAAAGATTTTATAAATTAGCCTCGTCTTATCTCCCTCTACCTTTTAAGAGAAATTCATTTAAAAAGCCATTCACTCTTGTATACGTAAAAATGTCTTTGTCAGAAATATCCAGTTGTGTTTTTAGGTTTTCAAATGAATAGAATTTAAAAGAAGTTCTTCAATAAAATGTCTTAATGGGTTCTCCATGAACTTTAAATCTGGCATAAATCTTTCTAGGAGTCGGAGATTGACTCCTTCAAATATTTTATTGTTTATCTTAAGATTCTTTTTTATTAATTTCCATTCTTCTATAATCTGATTTAGGACACTTGAGTTAAAATCCTTTAGTTGATTGTTAGGCTTGGTAAAGTCATCCCATAACAGAAGGGCTAAATCCTTTTCTTTAGATTTTGTACCAGGCTAGCTCTCTTGAATTATAGATTTGAAGTTTATGGATATGGGTAATTGTTAGTCCAGTAAATATCCTTTATTAGGGGGTATCCCATACCTCCTTTGTTGCTATTTGTTTTTTTGTCAAGAGATGTGATTTGGTTCTTGGCATCTTTCCTTTCCATAAGGAGAGCTGAATCATATCCAGCCCAGCCCTATGGAATTTTAGTGGGATCATATTTAAAAGATAGGCCCATTTGGGGATGATATATGTCCTTTTTTGTGCTGATTCTTCCCCACCAGGAAATTTTCAATTTAAAAAAAAAAAAAAAAAGCCATTTTCTTTAAGATTTTTATTTGTGTGTTTTATCAATTTAAAAAAATTGGTTTCAACTATAGTTTTTGGGTTTGCTGTTAAAATTATTCCTAAATATTGGAATTCTTTCTTGGACCAACATAAATTATACTTGGCTGTTAAGGCCTCTAGAGAGGAAAGGTTAAGATTTATAGTCAAAGCTATTGTTTTGTGTATGTTAATGTTATAGTTAGAGATATACCCATATTTTTAGACCTCCTGCATTAGGTAGCCCAGTGAGGAGATAGGATCAGAACATCGTCTGCATACAGACAAATTTTCGGCTCTGTTACCTATAATCATACCTTTTATTTCAGTGTTATTTCTGATACTGATCGCAAACGGCTCAATTGAGAGAACATATAGGATGGGAGACAGAGGACAGCCCTGTCTCGTCACATTTGTGATCTCAAACCATTCTGTACAAAATTCAGCTCCTATACTATTCTAGCAGTTGGACAAGTGTATAAGGCTCCGTTAGCATTTGCGATCCATCTTTCTGGCCCAAAAGATGCTCGGGATATTCTTCATATATCCCCATCCAACCCTTTCGAACGCCTTTTCTACATCCACCGACAGGGTCAGAAGGGGCGTCCCTAAGGATTGAGCGTGTTCCAAGAGGTCGATCATCCTACGCGAATTATCGCTGGAGTGTCGGCCCTGGGTAAAACCTATTTGATCAGTATGAATCAAATCAGGAAGTAATGGAGTTAATCTACGGGTTAGAACCGAAGCATAGATTTTAATGTCTGTATCGATCAATGAAATTGGTCTATAATTCGTAATATCTGAGATTTATTCTGTTTTAAAATGGGTTTTATATTGGCTCTTAATAATTATTTTATTGTATTGCCTGAGTATGCAATTTCATTAAATGTTGCGGTTAATTTTGGGGAGATGATATCTTTAAATGTCTTAAAGAACATATTCGAAAAACCATCAGGGTCTGGAGTTTATATAATTTGAAGATTGTTTATGACATTATTTACTTCTTGTTTTATCTGTTGGTTTAAATTGTGTTTTTGTTCCAGAGTGATTCTTGGAATAATTTTTTTCTAAATATTTATCGATCGCTGACTCTGTAGGTTGAGTTTCTAGAGGATATAATTTCTAGTAATATTTTGTACATCTTATTGTCTATTTTTTATTTTTAAATCGGTTTATTAATATTTTATCAGCTTTATTGTTTCGATAATAGTATTTCATTTTTATGTTTATCGGTCAGACTGATACCTCGTTTTTTTCTTTCTTGACTAGCTAGTTTTACCTCTGATTACAGCTTTATATGTATACCAGAGATTAATATTAGAAGTATGTTCTGGAAGGTTTTCCACGAAAAATAACTCAAATATTTTTTATATATTCTTTGTTTTTTTTTCGTAGCTAATATAGACTCGTTCAGTCTCCATGGGGAGGTTGGTTTTTATTTTATTTTTTTTAATTTATTTTTTTACGGTTTCTTTCAATTCTAATGAGTATTTCATGATCAGACCAGGTATTGACTCGTATATTTACAGAATTTACTCTTTTTACTAGGGATCGACCGATTATCGGTTTTACCGATATCGGACGATATTCTCTATTTTCGGCAATATTGGTATCGGCCAATAGAGGACCGCCAGGCTCATTACAAGCCCGGCGGTCCTGAGGAGCCCCCAGCAAGCTCTTACTTACCTTCCCAGCAGCTCCCTTCCGCTCCCAGTGTAAATCTCGCGAGACTTGCAGCCGTCAGTGCATTGCCACGGGTTACCATGGCAACACTGCATGCAGGCCGCGAGATTTACACTGGGAGCGGAAGCAAGCAGCTGGGAAGATAATAAGCGCTTGCTGAGGGCCCCTACACTGCTCACTGGACCACCAGGGAATGCCATAGCCCCCTCCTTGGCTGGGCAACAAGCAGGGAAGGGGGGACAAAAAAATAAAACCTCTAAATATTAAAAATGCCCCCTCCCTTTTCCTCTCCCCCATCTTACACAAATCACATTCCTTCAGGAGCGCACACACGCTCTGCATTATATACACACGCTCTGCATTATATACACACGCTCTGCATTATATACACACGCTCTGAATTATATACACACACACTACACACTGTATATAATGTGTGTGTGTATGTAGTGTGTGTATAATGCACACTATATGCACTGCATTCATTATATACACAGCTCCCCTGTCTAAACACACTGCATCCACTATACGTGGCATTCACCTTTAGAAATAAAAAAAATAAAAAATTTAAGTTTCTTTTTTCAAAATGGTAAATGTACAGAATATCGGCAAGTTATCGGCCTGAACGTTCACAGATTATCGTATTGGCTCTAAAAAAAATCAATATCGGTCGATCCCTACTTTTTACTAAATCAGCATCTCCCCAACACATATCGATTCTAGCAGAGGTTTTATGGACTGTGGATTCATGAGTATAATCCTAAAAGCTCTTTAGGATGTAATACTCTCCAAATATCGAAAGAAAAATTTTTGGGGGGACGAGTCTGCATAGTGAGCACACTTTTTTAGACAAGATTTTTGTATGTCCGTTGTCCAGGTTTCAAGTTTGTATCTAAAATTGGATCGGCAACACAGTTACAATCTCCTGCAATTAGGAATATTCCCTTACGTATTGTTTCAGTTCTAGTCTATTTTAGACAGAAAATTTACTGGAGCTTTGTTTGGTAAATATATATTAACTAAAGTATATTGGGTTTCATTATGCCTATCCATATAATAAGTCTGCCTCAGGGCCGATTTCAGAATATTCGCATAGATACTTAATTGAGTTTAAAAACATTATTGCAACTCCTTTTCTTTTTTTTTTGCATAATTGAAGCTGTAGCTATAAGGGGAAAATTTTTGAAGTTCCATTGTTGTTTATCTTCCTTTCTCCAATGAGTTTCCTGGATGAATCATATCTGGGCCTTTTCTCTCAAAGGGGTATTACACAGTAATCCTCTCTTATTTGGGGAATTAAGCCCTTGAGCATTAATGGATATTAATTTAACCATTTTGATTCTCGTTTTCTCTTTGGGCCTTTCTCTATCTTACTATATTCACAATTCATTTGTATCAGAAATAGCCTTGGTATACTAAACAACATCACATTAAAACAACATATACACAAACACATACATTTATGTGTGTTAAACATCATACAAAAAAACCATTGCCAAAATTGCAATGATTATGATTTGAAGTACACAAAGTCTCCAACATCAATGTATCTGAATAAATGAATCAATATTTCTGGAGCACTAAGAAAATCACTAAAGTTAATAGGGGTAGAATAGAATTTCTATAAAGAACAAATGTACATAATTTTTCAATACAGCTTCCACACTTCAAAAGTGTTCCAGTCACCAAAAGCAAGATTTCAAATATAATGTGGAGAAGTGGAGCGATATAAAGTCGATAAACCCCTTTCACCATATATCAAAACATGGAAAAATATACTTATATTTCTGCTGGATCAAGCTCATTATCATATGTGGCATACAGGAAAGAGAAATCAGAAAGATCATAGTACAGATCTGCATAAACAGTTATGTACTCTTATATATGTACACTAAATCAGCTGGATATAAAGGTACAATGTATAAAATCTAAATATAAAACACAGCTGAAGAACAGCCAAAAACAATAATACTAGAAGTGCAAACAAATTGCCGCTTACTAGAAACAGTGGTGAGTAAAACGGTATGTGTCCCCGTTACTCACAGCAAGGCTATCCCGCACTGGGAGATGTCTCCTGGGCAGAGGGAGTTCGAGGCTCTATGTTGCAGGTTCTGTGTCGGCAGCTGAAAGTTCCAGTGGTAATTGCTCTGTGATCCCGGCTGGCAATCAGAGTCCGCCTCTTCCTCTTGCGTAATCACGCTGCTGTCTACGCGTTTCGCCGTTCTCAGGCGGCTTCGTCAGGACGTGATGTGCTGGAATCCGTTCTCACTCTTCACTTTATATTTACATTCTATTACATGATATTTCCTTTTAACAAGGAAAATAAAAGGAAATATCATGTAATAGAAAGTAAATATAAAGTGAATACACGAAAAACATGCTGGAATTTTTTAATTGCAACGGATTCCAGCACATCACATCCTGACAAAGCCGTCTGAGAACGGCGAAATGCGTAGACAGCAGCGTGATTACGCAAGAGGAAGAGGCGGAGTCTGAATGCGAGCCGGGATCACAGAGCAATTACCACTGGAACTTTCAGCTGCCAACCCGGAACCTGCAACATAGAGCCTCATTGAACTCCCTCTGCCCAGGAGACATCTCCCAGTGCGGGATAGCCTTGTTGTGAGTAACGGGGACACATACCGTTTTACTCACCACTGTTTCTAGTAAGCAGCAATTTGTTTGCACTTCTAGTATTATTGTTTTTGGCTGTTCTTCAGCTGTGTTTTATATTTGGATTTTATACATTGTATCCGAATAAATTGTACCTTTATATCCAGCTGATTTAGTGTACATATATAAGAGTACATAACTGTTTATGCAGATCTGAACTATGATCTTTCTGATTTCTCTTTTTCCTATATGCCACATATGATATTGAGCTTGATCCAGCAGAAATAAAAGTATATTTTTCCATGTTTTGATATATAAAAAGTGGGTGAATTAGGCACTCGCTATACAGTAGAAGGTAGGCAGCAGTAACCAATAACAAGGAACCCCAACCTTGTAAGAGAGTGACGTGTACAAAAAAGGAAGTGAGGAAACCGCGCCTTAAATACAGAGAGATATACTAATATATAAATATACGTACACACTGATGGAAATGGTCTCTATACAATATGACCTCAAAAAAAGGGGAGAGAACATACAAAATAATGGTATAGTATATCAAGTATAAGTATGTGAATGAATAATATAAATAATTTTCACTCACATTTCCCAGAGCTACCTAGGAGCTCTACCGTTAGTGCGCGTCGACGGAACAATCCCCGTCTGAGGATATATGTGGAGCAGTAGGTATCTCAGTCGTCTCGGGTGGAATAATATGTAGAGACAGGAAATCCAAATAGTGCAGATAGTACTGATAAAATAATTATATGAAATAATAAAAGTATCGTACTCACATTTACCAGAACTTGCTCTAGTTATTGTAGCGTAGGTGGTACAGTCCCCACCAGGAAGTAAAGGATAAAATCCAGGTATATATAAACAAAGGTTAAATTTATTATACCAAAATAAATGAATAAGATAAAAAGTACTATATAAAAAGTCTTTTTCAAAATCCACTGTACGCGTTTCACCTGTTAAAGGCTTCTTATTTATTTATTTATTTATTATTGCCATTTATATAGCGCCAACAGATTCCGTAGCGCTTTACAATATTATGAGGGGGATTTAACTATAAATAGGACAGTTACAAATAAACTTACAGGAACAATAGGTTGAAGAGGACCCTGCTCAAACGAGCTTACATTCTATAGGAGGTGGGGTGTAAAACACATTAGGACAGGAATTTACAATCAAATAAGGTGGGCTGCCCTTTCGGAGAGGGCAAGAGACAGGTATGTGAGGTAAGGGTTAGTCTTGGAGGCCATAAGCTTTCCTAAAGAGATGGGTTTTAAGGCACTTCTTAAAAGATGCAAGACTAGGGGAGAGTCTGATGGCGGTAGGCAGGCTATTCCATAGGAAGGGAGCCGCCCGCGAGAAGTCCTGCAAGCGCGAGTTGGCCGTACGAGTGCGGACAACGGACAGGAGGTGGTCACGGGCAGAACGGAGAGACCGAGAAGGGACATACCTATGGATCTGTGAGGAGATATAAGAGGGGCTAGAGTTGTTCAGTGCTTTATAGGTGTGAGTTAGTACCTTGAATTGACTCCTATAGCATACAGGAAGCCAATGTAAGGACTGGCAGAGGGGTGGGGTGTGAGAGAAACGACTAGAGAGGAAAATCAATCTAGCAGCAGCATTCATTACGGACTGTAAGGGTGCAGTACGGCTATTGGGGAGACCAATCAGGAGAGGGTTACAATAATCCATGCGGGAAATTACTAGAGCATGGACAAGCTCCTTGGTAGTATCTGGTGCAAGAAAGGGGCGGATGCGGGCTATGTTTTTAAGATGGAATCTACAGGATTTGGCAACATGCTGGATGTGAGGCTCAAAGGTGAGACCAGAGTCAAGTATGACGCCAAGACAGCGCGCTTGCAAGGATGGACTGATGTTGGTACCACAAACTTGGAGGGAGAGCGAAAGAGGAGGATCAGTATTAGGAGGAGGAAAGACAAGGAGCTCAGTTTTTGAGAGATTGAGTTTCAGAAAGCGGGAGGACATCCAGTCAGAGATGGAAGAAAGGCAAGCAGTGACACGTTGCAGGACGGCAGGGGAGAGGTCCGGGGAGGAGAGATATAGCTGGGTGTCATCAGCGTACAGGTGGTAGTGAAATCCAAAAGAGGTAATAAGTTTGCCAAGAGAGGCAGTATAAAGAGAAAATAGAAGGGGACCAAGGACGGAGCCTTGGGGAACTCCAACTGAGACAGGGCAAGGGGAGGAGGTATCATTAGAAAAGGAGACACTGAATGAGCGTTGGGAGAGATAAGAGGAAAACCATGAGAGGACAGAGTCACAGAGACCAAGCGATTGAAGAGTTTGAAGAAGGAGAGCATGATCAACGGTGTCAAAGGCCGCTGAGAGGTCAAGAAGAATTAGTATGGAGTAGTGGCCTTTGGATTTAGCTGCGATTAGGTCGTTAGTAACTTTGATAAGGGCAGTCTCTGTAGAGTGGAGAGGGCGGAAGCCAGATTGAAGAGGGTCAAGGAGAGAGTTGGAATTGAGGAAATGAGACACACGGGTGAAGACAAGTCTTTCCAGAAGCTTTGAGGAAAAAGGGAGCAGGGATATGGGACGGTAGTTAGAGGGGGTGGATGGGTCGAGGGATGGTTTTTTTAGTATAGGTACTACAGTGGCATGTTTAAGGTCAGCAGGGACGATGCCAGAGGAGAGCGAGCAGTTGAAGATGTGTGTTAGAGAAGGCACGAGACAAGTGGAGAGAGATCTAATAAGGTGAGATGGGACAGGATCGAGCGGGCAAGTGGTGGGGCGAGAGGAGCAAAGAAGAGCAGCCACCTCTTGGTCAGTTGCTGGGGAGAATGTCTGAAGGGTAGGAAAGGCATGATCTATGTGTGATTGAGAAACAGAAAGGCAAGGAGGGGAGAATTCTTTCCTTAGCTGTTCAATCTTGTCAGTGAAGTAACATGCGAAGTTATCAGCAGTAAGGTTAGTTTTGGGGGTGGCCACAGCAGGGCGAAGAAGAGAATTAAAGGTGTGAAAGAGACGCCTGGGGTTGCGGGAACATGAACTAATGAGAGTGGAAAAATAGGACTGTTTGGCAAGGGCAAGGGCTGCACTGTATGAACACAATATGAATCTATAATGGAGAAAGTCTGATTGTGTACGAGACTTCCTCCAGGAGCGTTCAGCACAACGGGAGCATCTTTGCAGGTAGCGCGTTGATTTAGTATGCCATGGTTGGGGGCGGGTCCTCCTCGAGGTGCTTGTTTGGAGTGGCGCTGCAGTGTTCAAGGCAGATGTAAGAGTAGAGTTATATATGGAGATGGCCTGTGAAGGACAGGAGAGGGAAGGGATGGACAGCAGTTGTGAATCAATGTCAGCTGACAACTGTTGGAGATCAAGAGAATTAAGGTCCCTCCTGAGTTGAGGGGGGTTAGGCTGAGGTTTTTGGGTGAGGGGGTATGTGAGAGCAAATGATAAGAGGTGGTGATCAGAGAGTGGATATGGAGTGTTGCAGATATTAGATACTGTACATGCATAAGTGAAGATTAGGTCAAGGGTATTGCCAGCTACATGGGTGGGAGAATCTGCCCACTGCGATAGCCCGAGGGAGGAAGTCATGGAAAGTAGTTTGGTGGCTGCAGAGGTCAAAGGTGGGTTTATAGGAATATTGAAGTCCCCGAGAATTAGGGATGGAATGTTAGAAGAGAGGAAATAGGGTAGCCAGGCAGCAAAGTGGTCAAGGAAGAGAAGAGGGGAACCAGGGGGGCGGTAAATAACAGCAATGTTAGCAGAGAAGGGTTTGAAAAGGCGAATTGAGTGTATTTCAAATGATGGGAAAGAGAGAGAAGGGGGGGTGGGAAGAGGTTTAAAAGAGCAGTGAGGGGAGAGGAGAAACCCAACACCACCACCTTTACATTCAGAGTTTCTTGGGTTGTGGGTAAGTTGGAGACCACCGAAGGACAAAGATGCAGGGGTGGCAGTGTCAGAGGGGGAGAGCCAGGTTTCTGTTATGGCTAGTAAATCTATAGAACGAGAGATGAAGAAGTCATGGACAGCAGTGGATTTAGTTATATTGCAAACAGAGCGTGCGTTCCAGAGGGCAGTATTGAAGGAGGATTTAGAGGAACATGAGATGGGTATGAGATTAGTGTGGATCCTTGGGTTAGTATGTGCTGAGTTTGTTGCGAGGGGGCCGGGGTTAGGAGAGACATCACCAGCAGCTAGGAGCAGAAGGATAGAAAGGAAGTGAAGGTGGGAGTAGGATTTGAAAGTTTTGTAGGAGGGTATGTATGTAGAGGATTTGGGAGGAGTTGGTGGAGATAGGCTGGAAAGGTATGTGTAGAGTGCATGAGATGAATAGAGAGGGGAGGGGAGTAAGGTGGAAGTAATAATTATGGTGTTGCTAGGGACAGGTGAGTGAAAGGATAGGGATATTTTAGTGATGAGAGAAGTTAGTGTTAAAGTGAAAAATAGAAGGGAGAACATTAGAAAAAGTGTATTATATAGATATGTAGATCATATATACAAACACACAAATATCAATGAGTGAGTAAACCAATGTAAGGATGCAGTGTGTTAAATAAATTCAGGTGAGGAGAGGTTTAGTGATTTGATTGGTGTGTTAAGGAAACCAGCTGATGTGCACTATCTATAAGTAAGTTGTTGACCGTGGGGTGGGATGGTGTGGGGAGGGTAGGGTGGGCAATCTTCCAGAGATGATACCTCTGCTCTGAAGATTCAGCAGGACTTGGTTGCTTGGGAGTGCTGGGTGTTAATGCTGTTTTAAGGGGCCCAGTCTGAAATATAAGGTCTGAGGTTAGAAAAAAAAAGAAATAAAACACACTATTATGGGTGGGGAGACATGGGGCTATTGAGGTAATTAATTAGAGATGAAAAACTAAAAGGAGATAACATTTGGGATAAAAAGATAGGAAGGATCAGATAGGTGAAAGTCATAAACCATGAACATAAATTTACAAGATTATCAGTGAGTAGTAACACTAGGTAAACAATTAACAAAAAGTCTTAAAGAATGAACATAAAATGACATGATCACAGCAGCTTTAAGCAAAACAAGAACAGAAGATCAGGATGGGAGATATAGGTATCAATTAAGTAGTGATAGTATAGGGAGGGAGATGGAATAGAACACAATTTTAAAATAAGAGTTTAAAGGAAACAGGAATACAGGTATTCTTGAGTAGATCTTCCAGAGATGATACCTCTGCTCTGAAGATTCAGCAGGACTTGGTTGCTTGGGAGTGCTGGGTGTTAATGCTGTTTTAAGGGGCCCAGTCTCTGCTCTGAAGATTCAGCAGGACTTGGTTGCTTGGGAGTGCTGGGTGTTAATGCTGTTTTAAGGGGCCCAGTCTCTGCTCTGAAGATTCAGCAGGACTTGGTTGCTTGGGAGTGCTGGGTGTTAATGCTGTTTTAAGGGGCCCAGTCTCTGCTCTGAAGATTCAGCAGGACTTGGTTGCTTGGGAGTGCTGGGTGTTAATGCTGTTTTAAGGGGCCCAGTCTCTGCTCTGAAGATTCAGCAGGACTTGGTTGCTTGGGAGTGCTGGGTGTTAATGCTGTTTTAAGGGGCCCAGTCTCTGCTCTGAAGATTCAGCAGGACTTGGTTGCTTGGGATTGCTGGGTGTTAATGCTGTTTTAAGGGGCCCAGTCTCTGCTCTGAAGATTCAGCAGGACTTGGTTGCTTGGGAGTGCTGGGTGTCCCAGGACATCATCCACACTTCAGAAGTGTGGATGATGTCCTGGGCAGGACATCATTCTCTTGCCATGTCATAAGTCTTAAAGGTTTGTCAGTCGTTGTAGTACAGTAAAAACCAAAGAAAAAGTTACCTGCGCGCTCTCCTAAATCCCCATGTATATTTAAACAAATGGAGGTCATTTAGTTACACCAATGGCCATTGGGGGAATGCCCTCCTGCCAACGTCAAGGCAGATCCCCCTTCCTTGAGCCTCTGGCAAAGACATCTCTAATGAGATAATGAGACAGTCGTTGTAGTACAGGATCTAAAGTGAAGATGGGTAACGCCATCTAAATTTTAAACAGTTTTGTCAGTCTGAAAAATTGGAGAGAATTCTTTTAATTCTTGTATTATATGAAAAATCTGGGAGGGCATATATATCCTTGAATTTTTCTTCGGTAGGTTTATTTTTTTTCAGTGTTGATAGAATGAGATTTCTGAACTCATACGAATGGAATGCAACTAGGACATCTCTTGGAAAATAATTTTTCACGTTGGGAGACTTGAAAATTCTGTGGCAACGTTCCATTTTGATACCGTGAGAATCTGATGGGACATTCAGAGCCGTATAAAATTCTATCAGGACATCTCTTAATTTGTCATCTTTTATATTTTTTAGGATATTTCTAAATCTTAGGTTTTGTTTTACGAGCACGATCTTCAAAATCGGCTATTTTCTCCTCCAGCGATCCAATTTTTGCCTCCATCTTAATTTGTGCTTCTTTTAGTGTTAGGAGCTGGAATTCC